>NC_069725.1:18331066-18678566 GCF_027358585.1 Pangasianodon hypophthalmus
GAAAAGGCTATTTCTTGGTGTGCTTTTTTTTTTTTTTTTTTTTTTTTTTCCGTTCCTCATTAAGTGCGACAATGGTGAGGTGATGGGGAAGACTTTATTGCGCCCGGACTAAAACTCATTACTCCCACCAGACATCCCGAGTATAAAAGAAATTACAAAACGACGTTTTGTCCCCGTCTCTTCAGATAGCCAGCTTGGGAGATTGAGGTCGGAGGATCAGCAGTCAGAAAGAGAAGTCGATTCCTCGAACGAGAAAGAGACGAGGGTGAAAGGGGCCTAACAATGACACAAAACACTTTTGTGCTCCCGTTATTTGATTACTAGCAGGAATTCTGGGTGTTCTGAGTTGCGCGACAGTGGTCAGAACGATCTGCACCGAACACACCTGTGCCGTATGCAAGAGAAAAGAGTCCGGGCCCTTAACAGCTGTTCGAGGAAGTCCTTTTTCCTCGATCCCTCCCATCCTCAGTGAGAAAACAGAGAGGAACAAAGATTTGGTGTGAAACTGGAGACATTCGATATTGCGCTAGGCTAATAGTCTACCCACCTCAGGAGGCCATATGGCTCAGGAGTTGTTCAAAACAATAAGTGTAGGGTCATGTTTCCACCTCCAGATGGATCTCAGATGGAGTGGCTGTATCAGGACAAGTGCCGGGGGCTAGGATCAGATTTCCGACTTCTGTCATATTTACCTCGGTTCCCTGTGATAGGATCCTGTTCATACAAACACAATGCTTTATTCTGTCTAAAATGTATCACGGTCGCGAGGGGACAAGAGGAACATGTTGTACCCATTACTTTCTACCCAAGATGATTTTCTTCCATAACATAATCTGAATGTCATTTGAACTATGGAACAAAAAGTGCAGCTTCCCGCTTTAAAACACAACCCGTCCCTGATGTTTCTTACAGTAAATCATGCTTTGTTTTGGATGCACACAGCTGTAAACAAATCATTGTCCGTGCGTACTCCACGATCGAGTCCTCGTTAAATTTGGGCTCCCCCTCCCTTCTTCCTGGCCTGCGTCTTCTGTAACAAATCCCGACTTCCCTTCGATGACTGGCCACACAGTGCTGAGAAATAGCGTTGCTTGAAAAGCTAGAAACTTCATTAATCTGAGAATGATCCACAGTGTACCTGGTTTGCTTCCAATCAAGTGCTTAATGAGTCTCAATTAAGATTTATTATGCAAATTAACCCTCGCCTGCTACTATCTACGGGTGCAGGAGCTATGACAATATTTTGCTAATGGTGCAATCTGTAACAATTAGACAGGAAAACTTTCACAAGACTACACACTGATGATGAAGAAGAAGGTACACAGGTAAAGCTGGTATATTTATCATGATATTCGACATCCTGTTCTTCAGTTAGGCTTAGCACACGTCTTCTATTGTAATTAATTGATTATTTGATCGTGAATGCATTATAGATTTGAGTGTGTTTTTTTTTTTTTTTTAAATCTATTCAAGTAGATTCCAGAATATGATTTTACACTGATGTTCTATTTATGATATGAGAGCAAGACCATATGTCATATTTTAATTTTATATTATCATTTAGTCTCAGCATTGACTAAGAGGCAAAGACATTTAATTAAAGCATCTGTGAAAATTGCACTGAGTAAAAAGGAATAAGACACATCTCGAGTGCTCCAGCTAAATCTTTGCCCAGCAAGTGTTCTGACCACCTCGCTGGCCGCCGTCCAGACAGCTCCATCCCCCCCAGTGCTTTTTGCGTCTTCATTTAACATGGCCACTGATGGCTTCTCGACAGCTTTATTGCCAACATGTTTCATGACGAGTTGTGCCACGCAATTACACGAGAACTAATTTGATGAATCAACTTGATATTCCGCAGTTCTGTCCGACCTCGCCGTCTTTTACGCCGTTCGTTTTCTTCCGCCGGAGGTCACCGAGAGCTCGAGTCACACATCTCCACCCGAGCAGCCGCTGCACGTTCGGTTATAATGACCGTATGACCTTTTATGGAGCTCGAGAGTAATTAAAGCTAAGTGTTTGATATATGTATGTACATGTTTAGCAGTAGGGTTATTTGAAAAACCATTCTGTGAACCAGGTAACATTTCCACAACCCTAAGAGTCGGTATAAACTCGCATTTTGTAAGAGTAGGGCTAAAATGATATTTTCTCTGTATTAAGCTCAGCGTGTCTTCTTTGCTACAAATCCCTATGAAATGTCAGCATACTTGAGCCCTGATACAGCTGAAATGTCAGTGTAGCTCACGTCTATGTGATAAACGTGAGAAATCGAAAGAAATGCTTTTCTGTACGTGTACATTCAGTTATTTTCAAGGATCGCTCAAAAAAAACGTGTAGTGTTTTTGTTTGCCATTATTAATATTTCAGCGTAATACCTGTAGAGCTGTTTTCATAAAGAATGTTTCACCTAACAACCTCAAAAAGATGTAGAACTTTTAAATCGAGCATGTGTGCCATAATAAAACGTCTTGTTTATGCGTGTCCTTGCTGGGCTGCGAGCATCGCCTGCATGCTCTGCGCCATTCTTCTGCAAATAACAGCTTAATTGAAACTCATTAAAAAGCAGTGACAGCTTAGGTGTCCTTGTAGGATATAGAATAATTCAGTTGCACTTACAACTTGATTAAAGGAACTCAATGAACATATTAATCGTTTGATGGCTTGTACACTACCAACAGCGAGTAAAAGTTTAAGCGTTTAATGCCATCCAGAGCCCTAGTTATAGCAAGAGTAGATGCCACTGTACGCAATACATTATATTGAAAAAATCAAATGATTGTACAGCAGTGTATATACAATCAGATGCAATCCATATTGTGTTCATTTCAGTTGAAAAGTCGCACAGAGTGACACATGAATGAATCTCCATCCAATTCAAGAACCATCAGTCGTACATTACAGACTCAAATACAGCTCATGAGTTCAGCTGCATGGATGCAAGTCTTCGCTCGTCAGCCTCATACGCATACAGCAGACCCTAATTACCTTCATACTGTATAAATCTATTTCACATTAAACATTCTCTGAATTGTGCAAGCATTCAGCAAGCTACAGTTGTCTGAGAGCCTAGGAAAGAAGTATATCAAATGGTTAAAAAAAAAAAAAAACTTTTCACCGAAGACGGGTTAGAGGTGCTTGCGTCTGAGGTTTCTGAAAATAAAGTTACTATTTTTGGTTTTCCATGCAAACCTTAAATAAAAACATAAAAATAAATTGTAGGCTATGAAGGAAGTGTGCTCTGTTTAAGGCTGAAATCAGGTAGACTGAGTTATTTTCCAACCTCACCTGCAGGTAGCGGTGGAATCTTTTTATAGTTCTGAACTCTGTTTACTATTTATAGCTAGGTTTGTAATCATTTTAGCACTTTTATAAAATACAGATAAGCCAAGTTTCCACCCTGAGCAGAGCAACAAGTTCTTAATTCATATTAACAAACATGCTAAAGATAATTAGGGGGAAAAAAAAAAAAACGGAAAAAAACGTACTACCGATATGATTAAAGTCACACCTGGCTTGTTTTAGGGTTGAATTATGTAATAACCTCAAAAACATGCAGCACTATCTATGCGCTTTTTTTTTCTTTTCTCTTTTTTCTCCAAATCACATCCAGGTCAGCGGTTCATGGTGCATCTTGTACTCAAATGCATCTGTTGCTCAAATGAAAGACTAACTGATAAAGATACACATCTGCGCCTCTCACAAAAAAAATAAAATAAAAATAAATAAATAAATAAACATTACCTATAATGAGTTTTAGTACGAGGTTCCTGCATGCACAGTTGTAATTATCAATGTTAATTATTTTTATTATTACTCATAGGCTATTGCATGACTTCTTATACTTTCTGTAATTAGCGATGATATTGCTTTTGTATACTTAACTGCAAATCACTATTTTTTATCATTATCTAATAAATAATTGAGACAAGAAAACCTAAGTTTCACTAAATGACAGTTCTATTAAATATGTTGTTTTATTTTTAAGTGAATTTTAATCAGCAAAAGGCCATTTTAGATATTAGTATAGATGATTTTATAGATGATAGACTGTCCGTTTGTTTATATAGATCTAAGCGATTCTGTAGTCTTTAGCTTTTTGACTTTTCTTGCTGTTTTTGCCGCAGACACTGTACATTGTCCCAGACTATACACGTTACCAAAGACAGCTAGCAATGTTGCCTTATTACATTTTTTTTCTTTCCTAACATACAATATTTTTCTTAAAAATTGAAAATCCCCAATTTCACAAGCAGACAAAAGTTAATCTCACATGACAGCCATCAATAATGTTGTTCTGCAGTGAAGGAAAAAAAAAAGTAAAAATCAGATAGCTAACCAGTGTACATGTGTAACAGCCTAATTAATGTGGCTTAGCGTAATTAAGTATTAAGACAATCCAGCGACTCAGATTTACTGGTTGGACAATTCAGAACATGATATTCAGAACACGGCTGCCGAACTGATAATCATAACTGCTTTGTTGTCCTTTTTTTTTTAGTAAGTACACAGAGCTTTTAATAGTGTTCTTTTGATCATTTCTAAAGATAGCACCACAGCGTGCTACACCATTAAACATCCCCTTACCAACGAAGCGTGTACATTTCTCCGCACCCACCTCATCAGCAGCCGGACGCGTAACCTTATAATACTAAAATATATAGGCGACCTGGTGTGTAAATTTCAAATATGGATTCATATCAACAATAGATATCTTAAAAATATCACATCCTGATAGTAATCAAAGAAAGGTTTAAGATTCAAGAAATTTTATTATGCCAGGAACGTGGAATTCACAATGACTTGGACAAGCTATACATAAACTGTTTGGAAAACTTGAGCTTTATGCAGCAGATGAAGAGGTTTGCACAAAAAAGAACAATCGGTTATACGTTGTATATCTTATACCCCATGTAGCCATCAAAGAGCTAGCCAACAAACATCGGCGGGTCTTCAGCACTGACTCAGTGGGGCCTCTACTTTCTAAGGACTCTGTGAATGATAAGCTGGTGCGTGCAGGTACTTTAGATTTGTTCCAGAAACCTCCAGAGAACAGCAAGCTGCAGTTGTAATAATTCAGGTATGAGAATAAACAGTTCAGTATGTACTGTAAGTAGCTAACTTCATTACACGCAATTCCAGGAAATGTGAGATATTTACTGACTTGTCTGAGCAGAGTGAAATGTCTTCAATACGCATTGAAGTGCAGTTTCCATTCATGATCCCAAACACTCCTGGCTAAGCGTTTCTCCAGCAGACAGCATACAGAGGGGAAATCGGATGTTGTGTGTGGTTATTGTGTCTGTGTGTATGTAGAATGATGGGGAGGATCAGGGTTAATTCAGTGTGAAGCACAAAGAATTGTCGTTGCACGGACACTAAGAAATGACTCTTTTGACTTTTCATGTATTTCCGGACATGTAAGATACTCAACATGAATTCATCTCCATCACACAGAGCTATAAAGCCATGCTTGCCCTTACTGTTTCAGTTCCTTGCATGTGATTGGTGAGAATAAATCAACTGATCACAATATACTCTATATCATCTAACCAATTATTGGCACTTGCTTATTCACCTATTTATTATACATAGCGCTGGGCGATATAGTAACAACTCACACACATCTCAAGAGCAAGAGTGAAGTTATACTGAATATCAGCATAGCTGTGATTACTTGTGGCCTCATGCCTATGCCGATATTCAGTATAATTGCATGATTGCGAGGGCGAAATTGCTTTTATACAACAGTTTTATAAAGAAGAAATTAGTAACTGACATTTTGGACACAATATAGCCAAATAATTTGTTTATTTTTGCTCCACTAGCGGAAATAGATCCCGAAGAAGCCACACTCACTGATAGCTAACCATGATTTGTTCATTCCTGTTAAAGGTGCATCGAGTGAAATTAGCTTCCCTTCTCCTTTTTCATCTTCATCTGACCAGCTTTCAGATTTTAAGTCAGAAGTTACATTCTTGAAAAATGTATCATTCGCTGTGTCTGCTGCTGATGCCGCTAATTCTACTGTAGTAACGCTTTCAGTAGGACTGTTTCTAGAAATGAGATTTTACGTAGCGAACACAGATAAGCAGAGTGATAAAAACAGTGAAATGTCTCAGTGCAGTTATACTAAATATCAGCACTCCTGGAACGCCGCCCATCCTGTCAAATTAGTGGACCGAAACTAACTGATGTATAAATAGAGTTCTGTAATTTTTGATATGTTGAAGTTGTCTGTGAGGAGATGTTTTATTTATTTCTCATTTTTTGGAAGGAGTCTCCAGTGTCAGCGCTTTGTAACAGTCAGAGATAAGGCTATAAACTGTTTTCTGTGAAAGTTTTCCAATAAGCGAAAGGCTTTAGGGTTTCTCGGTAACATAACAAGCTGCATTTTCTTGTCTTACTAATTTCAAGAGAAAGAAGTGACTGTTTATCACGTACGTTATAACGTAAGTGATAACAGGAACTTGTTTCGTGGACATTCCAAAGCATTCAATGGAACTATAAATGAACAGTAAGTGTCGCTGACGAGTCGTTCTTTAATTTAATTTAAATAAAACACTTAATTGAGGAATAAAACACGCCTCAGCGTTCATTATTTTCTTATAGCAGCATGCCCAGAAGTGCTTTATTGCTCTTGTACTGCAGCAATTTGCCAATGCTAACAATTTTTATTATTAAATATTGACATGTCATACTTTCTATTCAGAATACGTTGGAGCTTTCACTTGTTAATGAGTTTATAATTTTCTGCACTTGCAGAGAGTGAAACTGCGTTTAAGTGATGCCATTAAGTGTAGTCGAATATTATTTCGCATACTCTGTGCACGCGCAGTATATTACTTTCTGCTAATAAATATTTATTTAAACATCTCGGTATTTTCAATCATATAAAGCTTGATCTATATAGAAGAATTTATTGAGATAATTTCGCCATTGTACTACATTATCAGTGTCGTTTGTAGTGGAGTTGAGCAAGAAGTGAGTAATTCACAACATTTTTTTTTTCATTAGAATGTATTTGGTCATCATTCTTGCTGTCATTGGTTTACAATAGACTGAATAGTATTTTGACGAATTGGCTTAACTGATATTTTTATCTGGCTAATGGGAATTTGCCACAAATTGATGGCCCTTATAATGAGTATATGACTAATATTGTAATTTAGGATGTGGGCAAACGAGAAATTATGAAATTATGCAGAGTTACACTGAGCTGATAAAATGAGCTCACTAAAGATCTAAAATAATGTCATTTCTCCAATTAATTGGGTTTCTGGAAACATTCTCCAGCTTAGCAAAAGATTCAGTCATTAAGCAATCGGTTAGAACACTGGAAATTAGTCCAGCCGATTTTCTAATAGCCAGCTGAAACTGAACATGTTTCACACGATACATGGATTGAACGATTGTTATAGTTAGAAAAGTCGGGAGTGTTTACTGTGAAACCTTTCAGTTGATTCTGTGTTGGAGGTGCTGTTTTAGATATTAGAGCCATGCTTGCAAAAATGCTATAAATGCTTTAAAAAAAAAAAGTCTACGCGATGAGAAAAACAGACGCTCCTATTATTTATACAGTCAGTACACAACATACATATACAATATTGGCAGCCTTCCAAAATATAATTATCCCCATTTTGCTTAATATCAGCTTTAAAAAGTCGCTCTGTGAAACTTAACATGGCACAAAATCAAGAACTGCTTGCGAACCAAATCAAAATCCCCCACACATCTGGCCTCATCCCTCAATATCATCATTCCTCTGACATTTCAACGAGCACGTCTCTCTCTTCCCCACCACCACCATTTTGTAAATTTGAAAGGGGGAATTTCCTCAAAGGAGGGATTTATGGCTCCGAGCTGGCTTCACATGATTGATAGCGCACAGTGGAGCCTTTGTACAGGATGATGCATGCCTCGATGTGGGCCAACTGTATCTGTCTGAAACAAAACACGATGCCAGGCCTTTCAGTGCGCTCTCGATTTGACTCAGCCAGAGGAGGGTTCCCGTAACCTCTGTGTGGGTGTACTTTCTGGATATGAAAGGGTGAAAGTGTTGAGAAACTCACATTAACGTGTAGTACTCACGATCTAGCCAGGAAGTAGGTAGGGATTTCAACTTCAACTTAACTCAGAGTGTTTTTCACGGGCTTTGCTATGAATTGAGTGTTTCATAAATAAAGCTCTTGCTTTTTGTAGTCATGTAGATGTGTATCATTCTTGGCACTCTCCGAGGGAACAAGAGATGACCTCTCATGAGTAGTCTCGCATCAACTCCTAAATAATCAAGTCAGTGCCTTATTCAGATTCCCAGGAATCAATCTGTGGTGACAGAACACGAGGGACACTGTTTTTTTTTTTTTTTTTTTTTCTCCCCCACTACAAACACATGCACACATTCTGGGTTACAATTCTATTTTTGGAAACTCATATTCATGTTTATTCTGTCATTACACTGGAAAGAAGAAAAAAAAACATCTGTGTAATCTGTAGAAAGTTGTCCATCGTGAAATTGCAGAATAGTTCAATATTTCAGTATTTCAGTGCCATGTTCTCGCTCACTGTTTGCTGGGAAAAAAAACTTTGGTGATTCAAAGCTGAGTTCACGCAAACACATGCATTAAATATGCTTTTATACTTTTGCTCATGTATTTTAAACTTTAAACTTACATTTTAAACTTTTCTGCCACTACATTTAACCCCATTCGGATTTAATAATTTATATAGATGCAATTATTATTCCTAATTTAGTGTAGTAATTCATTCCAATAATAATAATAATAATAATAATAATAATTATTATTATTATTGTTGTTATTGTTATTGTTATTATTATTATTATTATTATTATTATTACTGTTGTTGTTGTTGTTATAGCATGTTTCATTTTGTGTCCAAATTCTTAACATAAAGGATTATAAATTTTTTTTTTTTTAATAAAAAAAAAAGCAAAACAAGCAGTCAAAGTAAGAGAATTGCTAAAAGATGTTAGTACAACAATTAATAAATAACAACATTTAATAAAAACAACCAACAGTTAGTAAAACAATTCCACCATCACCATGTTCCATTACTGCTAATTATACGCCATGGCTGAGGTTATTATCTATGTTCAAACTTCGCAGCTACTATTGCCCCATACCCACTGCCCCCCCAACCTTGCCTTTTCAACTTTTGATGTTATGCCCAGCATCCGTTCTTTTCTGCCCTCACTCTTCACAAGGCTCCCTCACACTCGTATCTTGACCCTTCAGTCAGTCCCCTTCTCCAGCTGTTCCTCTCAGAGTTGGAATGGCCACCGTGGACGCCTGCTTGCTTGAGTGGAGCCATGTGTGCCTGTCCTGGGAAAGCTGAAGAGCTTGCTGGGATAAGCACTCTAATACCTGCCATTACGCACCCAGAGGGAGTCATTATAGCTCGGCCGATTCGTTGCAGATCACAGGCAAATGAATGCTGCCTCTCGTCCGGTTCCGGACAACTCCCATAAGAGTGGCAATGAGACTGTGTGAGTGCCCTAAGCGTAGGCCCCTTCCTCCCAGCACCCTCTGATACAAATCCTCAAAAATTTCCGCTTCACAAAAAAAACGATAGTCCTAAAAGCACTCTATTAGTGTGTTAGTCAGGTGACGTTATACTTCGTCTGCTTACTAACACTACATATTTCATGCATTATTTATTTAAACACATTGTTCTTTTGTCACTGTGTTGATTTTGCTTACTTGACTCTTAGACATTTTTTTTTTTCAGATTATTTGGGAACATGGTTATTAGAGAGGGGACGGGAAAATGCAGTGCTTGAGAGTGTTTACTTATCCAGTATATTAGGCCACTTTATTAGGAACACCCACACATTCAGATCCAGGTCAAACACTTCAGTAAACGTTCACATCAAACATCAGGATGGGGGAAAAATGTGATCTCAGTGACTTGGTGCCAGAGCAGCTGGCTTTAATATATCATAGACTTCTGATCTCCTGAGTCTCTAGAGTTTACACAGAATGGCGCGAGGAAAAAAAAACGTCCAGTGAGCTGCAGTTATGTGGGTGGAACCTTCTGGTTGATCAGCGAGGATCAGAAGAGATGGCCAAGTGTGCTATAGCAATCAGTCTTTACAACCGTGGTGAGCAGAAAAGCATCTCACAACGCACAGCATGCTGAACCTTGAGGCAGATGAGCTATAAAAGCAGAAAACTCCATCGGGTTCCACTCCTGTCAGCCAAGAACAGGAATCTGAGGCACAGGTTCACCAAAAATGGACAGCTGAAGAAAAATATCCGGGGATGAACACTCTGTCTGCACGTAACGCAGTCCCGTGGAGTTAGTATGAATAGAGCAATGTTTCTTGGCGCAGGTCACTCTTTATAATCTGTACACCATGAGTTATTGAAACCAATAACTGCAGCTCAATATCAATAGGATACAGCCTTCTGCAGTTCCATTAGGATTAACTGCAATAGTAAAGCAGGTAGAGAGCTTTATCATGGATTTATGAAATTCATCTGCGTCAGTGAAAACTTATGCAAATATCTGCATTGGCACAATGCTTGCGTGAGATGGCGGGGGAGGGAGAAGTGGCTGAGGTGTGTTCTATTTTAGAGAGGGACTTCCTGGTGATCACTCTGATACACACAGCCATGTGCCAACCTGCTAGCAGATGGCCTGAGGATGATGTGAGCTTATTAGTGCAGTTCAACGATGTTCTCTTTCTCAAACCTCCCACCTCCCCTCCCCCTTGGCCAACATCTGGAGTGTGTGTAATGACACAAACGATTCTATTGGTTTTTTTTATTTGGATGCTAGTAAGCACAAAATATTTAAAAAATAATCATTGCAAAATATTAAGTAAGGACTAAACTAAGATGGGGCGTGCTGCAATAAGAAAATAATCAATGGTGGAAGCAGAGCTACCACCCTGAAGTTGATTTTGGTTTTATTTATTTAAGAGTGACACATACTTTTTTATCCATTAATGATTACATGTAATGTTGTGGAATGTCCTGGAAAGATAGTTCCTGTTATCGCTTACATTATAACAGTCGTTCCCTCCATTTCTGTTGAAATTAATAAGACGAAAAAAATGCATCCTTAGAATTTCCTGTGGTGGAAAACTTAAAGTTACAGCTTTAGGTCTGACTGTAACAAAGCCCTGACACTGGAGACTCCTTCCTTATATGATAAACATCTCCTCATAGAAAACTTCCCCATGTCAGCGATCAGATGTTTTTCTTTGTTACATAACAACATTTTTTTTTTTAATTAGTTTTTTATTATTAGGTTTAGATTATGTTGAGTGTAGATTATGTTAGAACGAGCGCAATAATATTAAAATGTGATTTGAATTACAGACGACATTTAAAAATGTTGTTGTTTTTTTGTTTTTTTTGAGAATATTTGTCTTTGTAATTTTTGTAAAATACACTCAAGTGCATTAGGTACACAAGCTGTATACCAACATTCACTGGCTTCTTTTGTCAGATACATTTACAAACCATACAGGTGCACTTTGTACACTTGGTGACTGTGTTGCTGTTGTTGCCCAAAATTGTTCAGCCATCAGCCATCATATGACCACCAGTGAAGGCATGTGATTTGATGGGTTGTTACGGTGTCCCAGTTTCATGGTTAGTCACGGTGAAAGATCAGACTGTTATCACACCGTTGACTTAAAAAGACTTAAAAACACATTTCACAAATGCATTTCTATTTATTACCGGTAAAGCAAGACTGCTTCACACCTCCCTGTTGTTAATTATTTTCCCATAACAGCACACACCTGCTGTGTTTCATTCCGTACTTAATGTACGTCTCAATGTAGAGTGGATGTGCGTGTTGCATTTGACCTGGCTTTGGCCCCTGTGCCCTTGTTTTGCTGGGACCCCCGGGACCTCCTGAGGCCCCGATTCATGACTCATTGCTTCCTGTCTGCGCCGCTCACGCTGATCAATCACACAGATGTATGTGTGTGTGTCACTGCACACATGTGGCCTCCACAAAAAGCACCTGCTTGATGCCCCTCCGCTGAGGTGCTGTCACTTTGGCTGCTTTTGACTAATCTGCCTATTTTGACTCGTTCTCTGTGTACTAAGTGTTTGTGCATGCGTGTGCATTCAAGCGTTCATCCAAGTGTGAATGATGGTTTTTGCAAATGTATTTGTTGTCACAATTCGGGCACATTTAAAAGAAGAAACGTTTTTCATATTTCCTCACATTGTTAAATGTTTTGAGGCGTTTTTGCCTTTTTTTTGCATTTCTGCAGTTTGCGAGTGTGCAGCAGAAACATTCATGTTGGTGTGTCAGTGTGTCTTGTGTATTTTGTGTAAATCATATGTGCATGTCTACAGTGTGTGTGTGTGTGTGTGTGTGTGTGTTCAAGTGCTTGCATGCATTCATGCCAAAAACTTGATTGTTGTTACACAAAATACGCTTGATGTGTATCTCTTCATGTTGGTCTGAATATTTGTTGTGTGTATATCAGATTTTGACGAAACATCTGCACATGTTGACAGAATGTGTGTGTGTGTGTGTGTGTGCCCAGCCAGTTAGAAGAATAGCTGTGTGTGTGTGTGTGTGTGTGTGTGTGTGTGAGGTAGCAGTCACTGTCCAGACACCTCCTTCAGGGAGCTCATCAGGCTTCGTGTTCCCTTCCCCTTGTGCCTCGGGCCATCCATATTCATTTCCTGCACTGATTTAGTCGAGATGAAGAGAGAAGGCTGGCTTTTCTTCCCTCCCTCCTTCCTACATCTGCCGTTTCCTTTCTGCTACCTCACATGACAACATAGTAATTGTGTTGGATTAATATGATAGTTCAGTAGACCCCCGTCAAATAAGAGCAGCTTTACAGTGTTTGAGGTGCCTACTGCTACTCAGTGACTTAAGCATCAATGGCATGTTTAAAATTTAATTTAATTTGCACAAAGTCTGTTTAATAAAATGTAAATGTAAATGTAAAAGTCTTTAATATTATCAATATACCTATATATTGATAATGCTAGGAGCTGCATTACGCAAATAATCTGTATAACATATTACTATTATTTTAAATGAATAGTAAATGTTGAAATGAAATGTTCCACAGGGATGTATCTATAGTGGCGTGTAAGTGTAAAACACATTACCAAATGAAAAAAAAGCAACAGCAATAGCAAAAATGCAGCAGCATATCGGAAAACACAACAACAACAAACGAAAAATCAGAAAACAAATCAACAGAAAATCAGAAAACTCAGCAGTAACACTAAAGACACAACAAAAAAGCAAAAACACTACAGCAACAAATAAGAAAACACAGCAGCAAAAGCAAAAACAACAACAACAACAAAAACTATTTCAGAAATGTAGCAGCAAATTTAGGAACACAATAGCAAATCAGAAAATGCAACAGCAAATTTTCAAAAAATGCAACCACAAATTTAAAAAAATGCAACCGCAAATTTAAAATATGCAACTGCAAGTCAGGAAATGCAACAGCAAATAAAAAATGCAATCGCAAATCAGAAAATGCAGCAAAAGAAAATCAGAAAAACAAAAAACATTTGGAAACACAACAGCAAATCAGAAAATTCAACAAGAAGTCAGAAAATTCAGCAGCAAAACCAAAAACATACAAAAAACCCACCACAAATTCAAAAAACACCTAGCAGCCAATCAAAAAAAAAAATTAGCAGCAAATTCAGAAATATAACAGCAAATCAGAAAATGCAACAGCAAAACAAAACAAAAAAATCACAACAAATTCAGAAATATAACAGCAAATTAGAAAATGCAACAAAACAAAAAAACACAATAAATTCAGAAATATAACAGCAAATCAAAAAAATGCAAAACAAAACAAAAAAAATCACAACAAATTCAGAAATATAACGGCAAACCAGAAAATGCAACAACAAAACAAAAAATGCACATCACATTCAGAAACACAACAGCAATTTGGCAACACATCAATATTAAATCAAAAAACAGAAAGGAAAAGACCGTATTGAACATTGTTGTGCATGTTGTGCAGCTTGTTGGTGATATGGCATCTGAAGATCTACTTAGTGTAGCAAAAACGATTTAATGTAAAGTTAATATGTTACTATGGTGAGTTCTTTATTCTCAATAACCTCAATAATATTCTCAGTAATGCAGTGTGTCTAAAATACCACCATATGAATATAAAAAAAAAAAAAAAAAAAAAAAAAAAGGTTTTCAGATTGACATGTGCTGTAGCCAATCAGCAACAGGCATGATGTTCAACATACCTCCTCTTTCCATTTTGAGTTAACGTTGTCATGTTTTTTGATTTTGCTGTTGCGTTTTCACATTCGTTGCGGCATTTTTGGGGTTTTCTGTTGTGTTTTTGTTTTCTTGTGTTTTTGATTTATTTGTTTCATGTTGCTATTGTGCATTCTTATTTGCTGTTTCGGTTTGTAGGCGTTGTGATGAATCACAGTATTCATTAAAAGCCACAATCTTTTTCTATGGCACATAGATGTATTGTATTCATGTATTCATCAGTGTCATATTAATATAATACAAAGCTTTGTGTTGAGTATTGCAATTTAATGGTTTTAAAAAATGCGCTAAACAATTTAGTCATACAGAACTGAAAAAAAAAGACAGGAAATCAAACATGTCCAGAGTTACAAGTTTAAGGAGAGTAAGGGAGGCTGTAATAATATTACCAGCTGTGTAGTCAGGAACTGCTTGCTGGCAGTGGCAATTGTGAAAACTCAGGTGATTCTGCAGTAATGTACAGTAAACAGAAAAACAAAAAACTGCTGCTCAGAGTGATTGAATGCATCTGAGCACTGACCCATGCAGAAGAGCAAAAAAAGAAGGGGAAAAAAAAAACAGTGCATTGAATCCCTTCCTAATTCTCACCATTAAAATTGTTTATAAATTGTTAGATTTGACATATTTTGGAATGATAACTCATACTAGCATACTACGATGTTAAATTGCAGCACTCTTATACAAAAGGCGTAAAGGTTGGCAGGTCTAGTAATTTAATATAATCGGAGTAAACGTCGCTGGACGTCACGGTTGTGTAACATTGTGTAGAAATGATTAAATTGTTCAACTGGAACATAATAATTGCAGTATCTTATTTTGTCCGCAGCACAATGCTTTATTGTGTTGCAACACCAGCTAAAAAGTCGACAGATCAATTTTACAGTCATTTACACTTTAACAGTTTGAGCTAAGTTAATACGAGTCATGTATGTACTCTGGGCTTATTATCCTGGCGTGCCTTTTTTGAAACAGTTTTGTCCCTGGGCTGTCTTTGATGCACACCGTTCTGAGTGTCTGTCATCTCGAACAAAGGGGAGACATGGCAAGGCATTGTGGAGCTGGATGATATCGTTGCATTAGCCGAACCAAAGTGAATCAAACCCGTGATTAAAGCGGTGGGTGTATCTTTTTTGCTCTTCCACACGAGGAAATTGACAGTAATAAAAAGAAGTCAGATGACTTAACTCTGTAATTACCAGCACGCTTTGATGATGCTGTACGGTTTTAGCGCCTGTTCTTTAAAGGATGCCACTGTTGAGATTAGTTAAGCCTCTCCAGAAGCTTCCATTAAGAACTAGGAACTGTGCGGTGTATTCACTCTAGGCGCACGTTGGTCTATTTTAAACGTGTTTCTTCAGTTTCAAAGCCACACACACACACACACACACATACACAGATCGAGGAACCTCAGGCTTAGATCATGAGTGGTAGGAATGTGCAGCTGCCTACAGGCACAATGAGTAAAAAGGGTGTGTGGTTTTGCAAACAGCCCACACTGATCATTATTCATGAAAGGCAGTCATATGAAGGCTCAGCCTTATTTCTCTCAGAATGTGTTTGTATTGATGAATAGAATGAAATGCTTTAGTCAGACATGCAGCATGCACATGACCCTAAAATCTGGCTTTCATATAAGTAATCAAACATGACAGTGTTTGCTGTTATAATCAACCAATGCAAACAGTTATTATTTTCATATAACAGCACAATTTAAGGTGCTTTATTCCTCTTATACCATAATTTGCCACTGATTATAGTTTATACGTACTGTATATTCATTTATAGTTAAGTTGTTAATGTTGTGGAACGTGACCAGTCAGAATTTCTTGCCACCCAATTATAATAAAATGAGTTTGCATGTATAAGCAAAAATTCATTTCTTTTTAAACACGTCGAGTATGTTTTAAAGAGTCTTCTAGTCTGTGCTTGTGCCTGACTCGGCTGTCTCTGCACTCGCCTCTTTATGTAAGTCAGCTCAGGCAAGTGCACTCTGAAATTTTGGCCCTCAAGTAATTGACCCGTTTTGATAAACGCCCCTGAATGACACGGGCATAATTCACCCTAAAAGTTTGCACTGTCACCGGGATGAGCTAACTGTCTCGCACAAATATATGGGTGCAATTTTCGAAATAGGTTTATGGCGATCCTTGGGAGAAGAGGGTGAGATAGTGATATTACCGACTTTATTACTGCAGCCGAACATCATCCGGCACCTTGCCCTCCCTGTATCTCTGTCTCTCTATTCCTTTATATCTCTTTTTTTCCCCCCTCTTTTATCATACCAGGTAGTGCAGTAGAATAGCAGCCAGCCCATAAGCTGGAGATATTACTGAATGGGTTACAGTAAACATTTCCAATAGTCATAGAGGGTGTTGAAGATGAGAGTATATTCATGTAACGTCTGTCTGTATGTGTAAATATTCAAGAAGAATCAAATGAGCTCAATTTGTTACCTCGTAGGCCTTTAGTCCTAGACTATTTTTTGCATCAGGCTGACAGCTTGACAGTGTGTTCTAGTTGAGATGTTGATTTGCTGAAATGTTGGACTTCTTGTAAGATCAGCATATTGCAGTATTATATTTATTTCAATTTCCGGGTAGAAAAAAATCCCACTTGCCACGCCAAGTCTGAAAATAAAATTAGAATAAAATTACAGTACTTACAGTAATAATCAAGGGTGAGCGATTCATAAATCCATTAGCAAGCCCATTTGGAAAAGTGAAAGCTCCAATGTACTGCCCAGTCCTTTTCTAAGAAAGTGTCTGATGTGTGTTTGCGCCCTCGATTAAAACCTCACCATGTTGTTTACCAACATTTGGCAACACGCTATTGTTTTCTCTTCACATCGCTTATGAAAAATATGATTGAAATATGATGAATATTATTATTATTATTAAAGGTGAAGTGACTTGTGTGTTGACCTAGAAGGAGAGTATATGACACTGGAGTTTATTTTGTTAGTATTTTCACACACAAGGTTGTATGTTGTCGATGCAGACTAATTAATCTGACAAGTAAAAGAGGTGGTGTGTGTAGTGCAGCAGTTGGTGCAATTCTGAACGTCTAGTGCATGCTAAAGTTACCGCATTGAGGTGTGTCGCACCACTGTAAAGCGTATTTTATTTCACTGTGTTTTTTTTTTTTTTTTTGAAAGTCAATAGCAATGGTAGGATTTTGTAACGTGGTATGATGGGGCAGCTTGCAAATGCGTAAAAATTCAGCATATTTAATAGGGGCTTTCCGAATATCATTATCATTATCAAAGTCCGTAGCGGGGTTTATAACACATAGAGCAACACACAAGGATAATCCATAATCAGAAAGCGTGAAAAACAGACGAAGGTCTACACCAGGAAGTAATAGCTGAACTGAAAATGCTGAAAATGAGAGAACACAGGACAAAGGCTAGGACTTAACAAACTGAATGCATGATAAGACTTCGCGAAGAAACAAACATGCAGGAAGATCTAAATACACAAACTAATAACAGGCGGAAGAGAGAAGAGTTGAGTACAATCAGGATATACACCAATCACAAGACGGGGCGGAGACGAGACTCAAATGAAAACAAACAGCGCATGGCTATATAAACAAAACATGACAGGAACTCAAATCAAAATTATTTGTAGTCTATTGTCTTAGACTACTTAGACATTAGTACAATATACTACTATTATTACTACCGCTACTACTACAAAAAGTAATAAAAAAAAACACGGTATGTGTATTACAAGACAGAAACCCAAAGCAGGGTTGAAGGATGTAGATGAGGAGAGAGAAGGACATTCATGGAGACCCAGAGATAGAGAGTTGGACCACAGAACGTCCTTCCCCCAGTGTAGTGGACAGTCTGACCACAAGGAGTGGGTTGCCAGATGACGTGAGTGTATGTGTAGGGTGTAGAATTGAAGAAGCTTAGTTAACCAGGCTATAAAAAAGATTAAAAGGAGCAGTTTGTAGGTTATATTGTATACAAAATGAAATACAGGATAAAGAGTGGGAATACTGTGTGATGTATTTACCACTAAAACCTGACATGATTTTCTTCTTCTTTCGTCTTTTTTTTTTTAATTTAATGAACGACTCATTGTCACACACTAATTCCCACAAGACAGATCTACAAAGTCTCTATAATCTACGTCTTTAAATAGGTGTGAACAAAAGGATCACTGTTGCAATGCCATCCAGCTCTCATGCCACAAAAACCCTGCACCACTCCCTTTTTGGCTGCTAGTGAATGTTCCCCTTGAGCAGGGTTGATGGGTGTTGACCGTGGGCTGTGAATGGGCCGTGTTGACTGGCAGCAATCAGTCATGTGCACTGGAATAACCTAATGAAGCCAAGGCCTAGATTACTGAGGGATCTTTCTCAGGAAGGAGCACAAGACTTCAGCCGCGCTGTTTACTCAACACTGCCATCCTCTATGTGATGTCCATGAATGTGATTCTTTTTATAACATCCCCCTTTTTATTAACCGTGCGCGGTAGAAAAGGAATGTTACAGGAACGTGAATGTGGTTTGGAAATGATATGAAAAAAAATGTAATTAATTTTAATGAGAGAGAGAGAGAGAGCGAGAGAGAGAGAAAAAGCGAGATCGCAAGAGAGAGCATAGTTTCATTAGATGACAATCATATTTTTGTTTGTCATAGTTTGTCAATTATGATGAACTTGAATCTTGGGAAAGACAATATTTTTTTTTGCAGGATTACACAGTGTTGATGTATGTGTTAAAAGCCTTTTATTTTGCTCTCCACAGTCCCAAAATGTGCAAAACCAGAAAGTCAAAACATAACTCACCCACGTAAAAATAGCCAAGGAGTTACTTTGAACAGGCAGCTTTTGAAAACGGTCAAAACAGTGACCCAATCGGCCCAATATTTCAAACTCTTTATAAAAACAGTCATTAAATCACCGGGTCAGGGAGCAGGCAAGATGATTCAGAACCGTAATTCAGCATGGGAGGACAGCGCAGAAGTTTTAATGCACCCCACTTTTAAGGGAAGGAAGGTGAAAGGACTCAAGAAGTTTGGGGCACCCAAGAAAAAAAAAAAGTTTCACAGACAAATGAGAAGCAGGGGAGTGAAAAATGCAAAGCAGATGTTTTTTGAGCCATTTTAATGGTGATGAAACATTACCGATGCCATTACTAAGCTCTTTTATGGCTCCTTTTAATCCTCTTCCTGCCTGAGGTAAGGAACCCCTTGTGGTGCAAAAGCAGCCTCTTTGCTTTCGAGCGACAATTTGAAGCCATTTCCAATTCATTTCCTAATCTGCCATAAGGCTTCGCAAGCTTTCCTTTGCAATTATTATTTCTAAGGAGAAAGAAAAAAAAAGTCACTCTACTCAGGTAAATGCGTCGTATGCATATATGCGTATTTTGTTTATTTTCTAATGGCAAAAAATATGGTGGAAGGGTATGAAAAGAAATCACAGTATCCTGGCTTTTGGCTTATCACGGTATCTGTTTACATTCACTTCATGTTTTCAAAGATAATGACTTTTAATTGCATAATAGTACAAACTGTTTTAATGTTAAATTAAAATGGACTAATTGGCACAGATTATCTCAAAGTCTAAATATGATAGAAATCTAACCCTTAATTGAGGTAGATTTGTTCAGATGTAACTTTCCTTTTCCCAACCTAATTTTGTCTAAAACCTGATTTTGTTTTTTTTTTTTTTTTTGTTTGCCAAAATTCAGCCACAGCGATGTGGTACAGGTTTTCCCATTTCCCCAAGCACATTTATCAGGCTTTATTTACCCACTCAGACTGTCCAATTGTCAGCGCACAATATAAAAATGTAAAATGCAAAATAATAGGATGTGCTGGATCAAGTGCTATTTTATAAGCTGCTAAATAACAAGGTGGAAGCCATATTGTTAAACCAAATTTGTAGTCATTAATGTAATAACTGCATCTAGGACTATTCATGCCTCTGTATGACTGGCTTTAGAGGTAGAAAAATGGCCTATAATATTTCATTACATGAGATGCATGTCACTACTTTCCAGCTCTGTTGACAGTATAGTACGTGGAACACTCAAGTCCATGCATGTGTCTTGAAACAATTCCACATTCTCCTAGGACGCTCAGAAGGATGCTCAGAGAGATCCATTTCATTAATGACCAACACTCCCTCCTGCTACTTAACCGTTGATTATAAAATACAAGACCAGGTGCCTCAGGATCAGCGACTCACGTCTGCTGCGTGCATTAGCCCTGTCCAGCAAAAGCTCACAGGAGCACTTCGATGGGCCGAAAAAACGAGCAGGAGATGAACTACAAGGCCGTATATCACGCCAGTGCAAATGCGCAGCTCATAAATATCTCCGTCCCCCCCTCACAGGGGCCTCTGTGACGGTGATGGCGAAAGGATGTCGCTGTCGGAGTGATTGAAAGACCCTCGTCCTGGCCCTGGGCATATCCCGGAGTGGGAGGCCACACACACACACACACACACACATTAGGGGTGGAACAGTGTGAAAAATTCATAGTGGGATAAGCGTACAAAACATTATAACAGCTTTCGTTATATAGTACACCAGTATGTATGTTGCTCTCTTCGTTGTGCAAAACAACCAATGAATCCTAGAGGGGTGTATGACATCACCAAAAAAAATGATTAGGTTAGGGATCATTATTAAAACCATTTTCAATCATCGATGTGGTTTATCAGTGACGTGATTCGTATTTTTTTTTAAGTAAGTATTAAAAATGTAATTTTAACGGACACGTCATATGTGAACTCTCTCCACTCCTACTCAAACAGTACATCTAGAAGAAAAAGGAAAAAAAAACTGAGAGTGATGCAGTGATGAATGTACAAAGATTAAGAAGCACAAGCTGCATAGTGTATAGAGGAATTCAGAGTGAAAAAGTAAAGAAGCCTATAAAGGGCAAATTCTTGTATGTTGAGCCAAATCACAGCTTCTCTTTGTTTCTGTTTTTCTCCCTCCTTCATTTCTACATCTTTCAGTCTGTCTTTCAGAGGCATAGACAGAAATCTCAGATAATCAAGGGCCAGTAATTAGCCTCACTTGCTTTATTATAATTGGGGGCAGGGGAAGGTTGCTCATTCGCTGAGATTTTTACCCCCTTCGATAATTGCATACTTTTACCTTGCCCAAGTGGGCCTGCTGATTTCCTCTCAAAAAAAAAAAAAAAAAAAAAAAAAAAAACGTCGTCATCAGCGTATTTCAGCACTGCTCTGTGTCTCGTTTTTATCCGTCCTCAGTGGAGGGTGGACCCCGCTTTTGAAAACCGGTGTCTTTTTTTTTTTTTTTTTTTTTTGTCTTTTTGGGCTGTCTCCTTTCTTAGACGTTCGAGCCCTGACGCTGTCCAGGTCCGCCCTAGTTGGTGAGTGAGTGTGCCGTCGAGAAAGGGAGAGTTTATTTCCTGTTCTTGTGAATCATATATCAGTACAATTCCCCACTGAGCTGTTTGGCAACGGTGGAATGACGGGTGTCATTTATCACATGGCCTGAAAGAGGTTGTGGGAAAAGGGATTTGAATTCTTTCGGAGGTGTGTGCGTACGCTGAATCCTCCTTAGTGGGGGATCATTAAATGAAGGGGGTTTTTCAGTGAGAGACTGCTCGGGCTTTTGTGTGTGTGTGTGTGTGTGTGTGTGTGTGTGTGTGTGTGTGTGTGTTCAAATGTATCGGCCGTGCAAATACTTAATGGTCAAATGATGCAGAGAGGTCTCGTTTTTTTTTTTTAAAGTAGACATTTTGGGTTATAAGGATAAAAGGAATAATTATTATTTCATAGATCTATTTTTAATTAAAGCTTATAGAAGATGACACGCGCACACACACACACATTTGATAGCCGTATTTTGTCCTATCAATGAGTAAGCCATGATTGAAGCATTCGTTTAAGATCTGTGCTAAGATTAAATCAGCGTTCGAGGATCATACTGTGAATCCAACAGTTTGCACGGCTCTCCGTGAAGTAGCATCTGCCTAATGAGAAACAGCAGACGCTATCAAACACGGCTCCTTTGCTGACACTCCCTGTCATCAACGTACGATTTCTCACATTCCATACATGTTGATCACGTAAAATGATTTCTGATGCACTGTCAGCAGCTCGTCCTCAACTTGCCACGAAAATATGTTGAGGTTTGATTTTGCCGCAAGGAAAAAAAAAAACATGCCGTTCTCACCCCCAAACGTGGTGCATGAGTATGTGTAGGGCACATGCAGTGTTTATTAAGCAGTTTGAAGGTTTTTTTTTTTTTTTTTTTTTCATACATACGTATTTATTAGGATGTAAAAATAAATAACTGATCTTCATTCAAATCTCAAAATGAATTTATTCAGCCAAAGAAAAAGAAGGAAAATATACACAACCTGACCACAGGATTGCAAGATTTTCATATTTCAAGGCTCGCTGGGACTCGGTAGCGGCTCCTGAGGTAAAATAAAACATTAGGATGTTGCCAGAATAGTTCGGATTTCGTCCATACCTCATGGGGAGACCGAAAGACAGAGGAAGCAGGGAGAAAGCCAGTGCCAGGTGAAGTCTGCTCATCTCCATACTGAAGGCAAAAAAAAAACCATCTCTAAGCATTTTTAAAACAGAGACAAATTACAGTCGAAAGAAAGAACTTTTTTTTTTTTGTCATTGTATCCCTTTTGTGTATGCAGTAGATGCTCACCTGGCAGCACGAACGCATAATAAGAGTTAATGGCTGAATCTGAATTTTGCAGCATCCTGTAATATCCACACTGCGTTTTTTTTCTTTTCTTTTTTTTTTTTTTTTTTTTTAAAGTGACGCTCTATACCCTTAGTAGCCACCCTATACCCTTATTGTATTGTGCAGCTCCTCAAATGATCTGCATGTGTTGACATTGTTTTACCAACTCATCCAAATGTTTAATTGCAATTACAGTCCGTGATGGCTCCCCAAGGGGCATATGATTACAATTAGAAAAAGGGAGGAAATGTTAATTAATTAGAATACTCATAGAGGAGAGGCTTAAGCCTGACTGTAGGACACCTCTGAGGACTGGCACTTTATTAAGCATGTTTTTTTTTTTTTTTTTTTTTCCTGTATAGCCATTCTTTTCTATGTGTTCTAGTTAAAAATAGGCTTTATTTAATGCATCTCATTTGCATTTCCTATGATGCACAATTATTTCTCGCTTTTCTTTTTAAGTCATCACCTAATGTGGACAGATTGCGAGATGTTTATTTTTGGATGATGTACTGCACTCTTAGATCACACCCATTTTTGGCAGCCGATACTGCTAATGAGGCTGATTGTCTTTAACACAATGGTTAAGTGGGCGAAGATGGTCTTTCTTTCTTTGTTCTCTTCTTTTAAGCCGTGAAACGAAAACTCCTTTCCCTTGGACACAGCAGCTCATCAGGTTATGAGGCCAAGGCCTCAGCAGAAAACAGTCATCTCATTTGTGACAATTGTCTGTGATTGATGACCCAACCTTTAGTTGCTGAGCTGGTGTGTTTGTTCCCGTGTAATTGTCTTCCAGATGGCTGGGCTAAGTGTTCATTAACACGTTTACGGTTGCATCGTTAAAATAGATGGCTCGGGCACCAGTTTCTTAAAAGGCACAGGGCGTCAGACTCCTAACTTTTGAAAAGCGAATAAAAACTAAAGACATTAGTGTTGCTGATATACTCAAAAACCTCCATGCTAGGCTTGGGCGATATTAATTCCATTTACCACTACAAAAAAATCTTGATTGATGATTTACTTGTCTAGAACAGTTTAAAAAAAAAAAAAAAGGAACCTTTCAGGTGATCTCGAAGGTATGTAATGTTTTGTGATGATTTGTTACAGATTTTACATTTCACTTTATTCGGATTGACCTTTTCTTTGGTTCTGAAGCCAAAAAAATTGCTAGATTGAAGCGAAGTTTTCGCTTGCACAGGGTCGGCCATTTTCCTCCTGCGTAGTTTCCTTGTTTTCATGGTTCAGCACTACTACCGCTAAAAGTCTAAATTTTACATACGGCTTGATTAACCGTGGTTAGGAAAAAAGTGGCCATAGCCATTTTAACTAGTTATTCAATATTAAATGCAAAATTAAAAGGAAAAACAAAATCAAGAGAAATACCGCATGCCTTTTTACCATTTAAAAGAGTCAATTCATGAGTTAAATGGCAAACCTGCACAATTATTAATCTAATATGATTAGAGTAAACATCACTGGACAGCGTTGCAGTGTAAGATCGTGTAGAAATGATTAAATCGTAAACCCTACTCCACGCCGAGTTCTACCTTTATCTCGCAGTAGATTGTGAAATTCTCCCATCATCCGTCTTTGAAGAATTTCCCAGCGCGAACGCGTGTATTTGTAAAGCCTCTCCCCTTGCAAAACAGAATCTTAAAAGTGGCGTGAAGGATGAGTGTCACCCTCAGTCTAAGTGCACTAGGACTGTGGAGAGAGATAGAGAAAGAAAGAGTGAGAGAGAATGGATCTAGGTGGCAGTGGTAGTCATCAATCACGTCCCCTCGAGGGGAGGTGCAGCTAAAGCTGGACTGAAGTGCTATCTGTCAGCTGCTGAGATACAGACGCAGCCGTATCGCTCCGCCATCGGCTTCCAGCAGCACCCACGGCCGTGTAAACACACGCAGGTGTGAGCTTAGCTTAGCGCTCAAACAGCATCCCTGCTGAGGAGGTCACTGGGATAATGCTTTGGAGCTTAGCATGAGAGATGCAATGTTTCAGTTGGTTCGTTTTCTTAGAGACTGTGACGTTCGTGTGATGGTGATTGATGGCTGTAAGTGGATGCCAAATACAGTCATCTGGATGGGTTTAGCCCAAATTGGGAAGGCGTTCCTATTACTGTTCCTGCAGTTGAAGGTGATGTTGGATGCGTGTATAGGAGCTAAGATACCAAATGCATATTTTTAGTTAGTTTTACATATATTTACACTATTCTCTGTAGTATAGCAGAGGATGGGACAGTCGGTTTACAAACTTCAGGGTAAAAAATATACGCTGCCATTAGCTGTGTCTTGCTGTTGAATAAAGCCACCAGGCGCTTCTCTCCCCCTTCTGATGTCGAGCAGCAGCTGTCGATAGCTAGCAAGATGGATAGCCGTTCTGCATGCCTATTGATTCGGTACAGGCCAGAGGTATAAGTATCATTTGTCATTTCTGGAATGTTGCGGAGCCCTAGTTAAAACCCAGAGATGAGGGAGATGGCCAGTGCCAACGGGTGGAAGGGAGGGGGGGAGTTAGGCAGAGGAGCAGGTTGTCTGGCCCTTTGATGAATGGCTCGACGGCTTTTTGGTTTTGACCGAAAGCAGAGGGAGGGCCCTTTTAAGTGGCTATTTGATTTCACAATCCTCCAAGAACAACAAGGCAATGGGGTCCGTGGGTCCGGGAATATGGCTTCCCCCCTGTCCCGCAAGCAGGGTGGTCCAAACCAATGGGCTCCTACCGTAGAACGTGTAGCCTGACAAGAAAGGTTATGGTCACATCACAAATGCTGTAGCTCAACAATAAAGGAAAAATCCAACCTGAGCAACTTGCAGAATGACTCTTTAGAATTAACATGTGATCTTCAGTGACGTGCTGGTCTGTTTTCACTTTGGTTTACAGTTTCGTACATTAACCACAGTGGTTAATAGTGGCTCATAGTGGCGCCCCTTGTTTCATCTTGATTTAAAGAGAGCGATGCAGCAGCGCTTTAGTCTTTTAGTCTGTCCTACTCACTCAGCTCCTACACCCTTATCAAACAGATCAGCTTCCAAAGTTCAGCTTTCATGCTAAGACGTTACCGCTGTCAACGCCATCAAGCTCATCATCTCGTAGAGTGCTGACTAGCCGAGCTGTAACTCAGCGTAACTGAGTCCACTTGAGTGCAGTGTTTGCTGTTATGTTTAAGATCTTTGAACTCTTTCTTTCCTCCTATTAAACTGCGCAGACACCGTTATCTTGTGACAGACAACCACGAACTTCTCATTGCACCAACCAACAAATTAGCACCCGAATTGCTAACACATCACAAATGTTTCAGGCTGGAGTTGTCCTTTAAGGGTGAGCTGACAATGATCTGCAACAGCACCCGTCCCATCCTGAACCCATTTGCAGAGTATATACATCAATTAGTATTCAATAGCCATTAGTCTGTTTGCCAGAAGAGGGGTATGACAAACGAATAAAAGTAATGTTTGTCAGTCAAACACCGAGCAGCTCTTCAGAATCCCCAGCGCCTTTGTTTTGATTATGTTGTGTATTTGGGCATCCGGCCAGCAGGAGAGCTGACTTCATTACTATATGGATCATCTTTTAAGACCGTTTAAGATCATAGGGTCTCGAGTCGAGTAAATAATGAGCACTCCAAGACAAAGAGACCCTGAAGTTTATCGAGCTCCTCGGTTCATTTGGCTGGAAAGACTGCCACGGACATGCGAATCATTATTCGACTCATCTTCAAATCTTTTTGTCTCCAGTTCACTTTTTTTTGTGTTGATTTTTGTACATGCTTTTTTCCCCCCACTTTTTTAAGATACCATCATCTCAAAAAGATGAAGTTTCTTAAAATACCGCACGGCTGCGCCGAAGGAGAGCAGGCAGCAGAGTGTTGCGGGGAACGTAGCAGCAAGACATGAAAATCCTCAAACGGAAGAATGACAAGTAATTACTTCAGGTGTCCATCAAGCCGTGTTTGAAAATGTCAGTATGGGATCAGACATGATAGATGTACAACTTCACAATATGCAGAAAATAATTACTCATCCCAACGGTGCAGAAAAAGTGTGTGTGTGGGGGTGTGTTTGTATGTGTGGCATTGATACCTCACACTAGGCCTTGTGTGTGTGCCACAGCATTGCACAGCAGGAGCACTATTGTTGCCTGGGTTTCATTTCGAACAGCCAAAATGTCATCGTCCAGCTGGAGGTGGATTTTATGTGTTTCAGCAAGCGGCCACACACACACACACACACACGCACACACACACATGCCTGCAAGACCATGGTACAAGGTTACAATCTAAAACACAACAACTAGAAGCCAAGTCAAGAGGAGGTCTGGCCTCTGACGCAAAGCTCATGTCATTTTCTTTAGAGAGCACGACAAGCTGTGACATAAGAAACACTGCAGCCAGCGTGAAAGAGGCATCTGAAAAGTCAATGCTTTATTGTTGACTTTCAGTGATCATCACGGGTTTTGAAGAGAAATGTGAAAGGAATGAAGCAAAACTCTGTCACTGTCCCCTAAATCCAACAAAACAGTGCTATACACATTTGTTCTCTCACCCTGTGGTTGCTTTGGCAGAAGTGGTCTGTGAAGAAAGTAAAGAAAACCTTGAATTTGAGTTATCATTAATATCAGTGGGGCGGCTGTCTCATAGCTCCACGTCTCCGTCCACAGTCCATGTGGGTTTCCTCTGGGTTTTCAGGTTTCCTCTCAGCTCCCAAAAACATGTCAGGTGGATTGGTGACTAAACTGCCCACGGGTATGAAAGAGTAACACTCCAAATTCGTAATATTTACGTCTGCAGATTTGTTCTTTGCTTGCATTCGTGTCCGCTATTTTCAGCGCACGGACTACTATCGCTCCAAAGCCTCTTTTCCTCTACAAACAGAACAAACAGGCCGAGCGCGTTCAGCTCCGGGACAGATGTTCTGCATTACTTTCACCTCGCTGCTCTATTGTGTGCAGTTTGGAGGAGCCCAGCTGATGCAGAATGCCAAGCTTTCAGGCTGCCACAACTCCCGCCGTGCTCATCTCTCTCTTTTTCTCCTTCCATCTTCCCTTGTTCTCTCCTTCCCTTCCTAAGACATCCATCAGGACCTGGCAGAAGAGGAGATGCTCTGGAAACGACTGTCCTCCCAAAGTTTGACCCGTCGTGTTTGCTGTTTGCACTTGTCACAGTAACAATGGACTGACAAATGGCCATATTTGAGTCAAACATTGTGTGTGTGTGTGTGTGTGTGTGTGTATCCAGGGCCATTAAAGAAAAGAAAAATTGCCAAGAAATGTGACATGTGGGCTTTCTTGTTGGGTGTCACAGAGGTAAAAATACTAATGGAACAGAGCATAATTTGGTAAATATGACAAACTTTGATCAGAACTCATCTCCAGTAGTGTGAAGTAAGGAAATAGCTGTGCTTTTGCTTTTCCTGATTTCCTGATTTCCTGCACAGCACCAAGAAAACAAGGTGAGTACATATTTCACAGAACTGAAAGCCGTCAATTATCGGAAATTGAAGGCTGAACAACTTTACCTTGATCCTTTTTTTTTTTTTTTTTTTTTTTTTTTTGGTCCACTACGCAGTGCAATAAGAGCCGAGGATGGTGCCACACTGCATTTTTAAACGTGACTGATATCACCACCCAAAGCTTGGAGAGAAAGATAGAGAGACAGAGAAAGAGAGAGAGGGAGAAAGAGGACCACATGTTCACTTTTTAATTAAGGCTCGCTAGTGTAACTCGTCAATGTACATTATTGGAAGAATGAGCATCAATGCCATTGCTTTTTCTCCCCCTCCTTTATCTCTGTCAATGATTCAAAGACATGATTTATGGTCGCGCGCCGTCTTTCAGGATCATCCATCAAAAGCGCCGCAGCTCCGCCGCCCAGCCGCCCGTTGTAAATCATTCTGAAAGCCTGTCACTCATTTCCATTAGCCGTTCCTCTGTCCCTCCCGCCCTCTCCCGCTCTCTCTCTCTTCCTCTCTGCTTCTTTCGCTCGGGTTCTCTCTACCCTTTTTCTCTTCCCTTCCCTCCTTCCCCCCTGCCTTGAGCCGTTGCGGGATATCTGTTCCATCTCAGCGCCTCATCTGCCCTCCCTCTTTTCCATAAATTAACCGTTTTCAGCCTGAGAAGGGCTGCACCGCACTCGTCTAATGAGAGGCGCTCCATCCCACCTCCCACTCCATTACAGCTAATGGACAACCATGCAACTCAATAATAGTACGAGTGTAGATGAAAGAGGGGAGATTTCAGGTAGGTATGGCTGTGAATGGCATTGTCACAGTTTCTGATGAGAAGGTGAGATGGGACCACATGGAAAAACTTTATATATATATATTTTTATTTATTTTTTTTTACATGTTCTCTTCAAGGAGAGTTTTGCATGTAAAATTTTTTTTGAGAACAACAGTGTGGTTGAAGGAACACATTGAGAGCATGATGCTATCCTCAGATTCACCAGCTCAGCTCTGAAGACTAGAACGGACAAGATATGACAGGAGCAAGAACATTCAGGAGCGTTTGAAGGAAGAAAATGATTCGTCCACATGACATAATGAGGCTAAGCATGCATATACTGCATATTAAACAAACACGAAGTTCATGTTAAACAAAAATGGCTTTACAAAATTAGACATCTGTCTAATTTTACTAATGGTTAAGTGTCTGATTTCACTCAGAGGGAGAATTCCAGCCTGATGGATTATTCACTGTAGCATAATTTAACTCTGATTAAGCACATGTCCTTTACAAATGTGACTACTTACCTTTTTCATCACCATGCAGATCGAAGGCACAGAACAAATAATGTGTTTTTCTGCTGCCAAAACATCGCAGAAGTGGATTAGTCATTCATGTGCTGGAACTGATTTATCCACCATGTCAGAATGAGAGTTAAGGAAATGACTCATGGTATTTCATTGGGTGTTGAGGGATCAGGGAAAATGGACAAGGATGGGACTGACATTTATTACTAACCGCCAAGTATTCTGGGTTCTGGAGGTTCCCATAAACGCTCTGTGCTCTGTAAGGAGTGCATACAGGAGTTAGTCTTTCATGAAGTAGTGAATAGTTTAACTCCAGGAAGGTCTGTCATTCTCCCACACTTCACTAAGAGAAGCTTTGTGGCCTTTCAGTTGTTTGGCTTCCTTTTTCATTCTAATCAACTTGATATCAACGTGACAAAATATCCACTAACTGCAGAAATACAGCTTTAAGGGGTGGAGAGGGGGGGGTCTTTTTTTTTTTTTCCCAGGGACGAGCTTGCCAACCCATCTCACAATACGGGCCGCCATTGTGTGCTGTCATGGATTGACAATGCTCACCAGGCGAATCTTGAAGTCAGTGCTTCGCAGCGACTAGCGGGCCTAATCATTACGCCGAGGGTGCCTGACAACAGCTCGCGACAAATTTGCCATTAAAATGAATGCCAATGGAGAGGACTATGTTTTGGAGGCATTTTCTCTCCCCTTCAGTGCATCTCCCTACTAGCTTTTTGGCGGGACAGCCTTCCTTCCATTTCTTTTCACTCGTGCCACCAAACAGCCTTTGGTCTCTCCAGAAACTGACAGCACCACGCTCCTGGCGCAGATTTACCTGCGAGCCTCATTGCATTTAATGAAAGCGGGAGAAAGTGGCAATCTCCTATTAATGAACTTGGAATATAAAAAAATGCCTTCTTTGCTGAAAACTGAACAAAAAATGCTTGTATAAGGCAAAGTGGTGTCTGGAGCCTGGCCAGAATCTAATGAAAGATCCACCGAGGGCTAGAGGGAGGGTTCGGAGGAAAGGGGAGTCAGGAAAAATACAAATTGTTATAATCTCTCTTTTCCTCGGAGTGCGAGAACTGCCATGAGTTGACTTTAATGAGAGATTTCAGAGCCTGTGTCGAAAAATACTTTATATACAGGAGTGTCCTAACGTAAATGACTGATTCCTGTGTGAGTGGAAAATCAGCCAGATGTCACCACTGTCACTCATACACTGTCAAAGCAATTTCCTTAAGCTGTCATATAGGCCTTCGAAGTGGCGACCATCAGCCCAAACATGTTGTCTATCCATGGAGTCAGTTTGAAATCAATTAACACTTCCAGACAAAATCTGTGAAAATTAAACATCAAATCCTTAGGCAGATGAAGGCTGACATATTTAAAGTAGTTTGCCACATGTTCTGCGAGCCTACTTCTTTGTCTTTTGAAAGTCATCTTTACGTCCAGGCTTCTATATGTGTCAGCGAAGGTGACTGAGACAAAGGCCACGCAAGAGCTTTGTTTCATATCAAGCACAGAGGACAGGCTCGGGAGTCCCAGCGGATCTGCTTCCGCTAGCAGTTCTTGCCTACTTCCACTCGGAGCTCGTCGAGGACACTGCCAAGCGCACACAATACCTCCACATGGAGCTCAGGGTGAGCATTGAAAAACGAAAAACAATGTGCAGGTTCTCCCATTCTCTCCCCTCTCATGGTGTGACATTTGATAATGTCATGATCTAGTACTAGCTTGATCCGTTCTGAATATCTTAGCATGCTAGATGGTTAAATCCATTTATGAAACATTGCGTTCCATATACCCAAACTTCTCACAATAGCAGACTGTTGTGAGAAATCCATAGGTAAATATCAAGTGGAACAGCAGACAGTGTGTTAGCCTACGCTGAGGTGCTCGTGTTTGTCTAATCCTCTCTGCAGGTGTCGTGAGATGCATTGTAAACCTCAGCGCCGCTCAGCCAGGCTACATGGGCTATATCCTCCTCTCGTTTCAGCTCGTAAAAAAAAAAAGAGGCTAAACAAAAGCAAGGCTAATCAGGCTCAGAGGAGGAGACGGCTGCCTTAAAACGAAAAAAAAAAAGTGCTTTCTGTCTCTCAGCCATGCAAACATTCCTGAGTGACATTCGATCAGGGAAATTGGAAGCGAAGCAAGATGGGCTTTTATTAGCGCTGCCCCTGTTTGCTTGACTGGTCAGGTGTGTGAGAGGGAGGAGGAGAGAGGAGGTACAGTCTGGGGTTTTGGGTTTTAAGCTTGATAAAGGTGAATAAGTACTCAAAGAAGACACTTCTCTGTTCAGCAGTTCTTTCACACAAGTTTATGTTGGATAGAAACGGATCCTAGACACTGGGAGTGAAGTGGGAAAGGATATTGGACGATGATAAGTGTGACCTGAATGGTGCATTATTCATTATGAGTAATAAATGTGTTCCACATCCAGACTTTCAGTCTGATTCTGAGTGACTTTACAGGAATCTTAGGTTATTGTCTGTCGGAAACAGATTGGTCATCGTTTACAGTTTCAGTTACACATTCAGTTTATGCTGACAAGGACATGTCTCAGCATAGGCCTCAGTTTTACAGTAAAACTGAAACTGATTGTAAGGAAGTTAATGGGAGATTCAGCAGGAGTTAAAAAAAATAGAACAGGTCAGTCACTCCGGATTTGAGACATTTCGTTGGTAGTTTTGTTAAACCTCTTGCTTTCTTTGTTTATCTAAAGCTTGTTAAACGTTTTCTGACTCACACAAGGCAGTCACTTTGACATCTGGTGCAGTACGCCTGTTAACACTAGTGGTGTAACGGTCAGGATGATCCCGACGATCGTGATAGATGCATGGAATTAAAAGGCAATGATTGAAATTCACCAATGCAACAATCATAATTTGGAAAAAAAAAAAATCCAAACTGATGCGTAAATAATTTAATAGGCTAGCAAGGCGATTTGCCATTAACTCTGATACTTTTAAAATAGTCCTTCTCTATGTCATCATTCATGATTTAATTGTGGTGTAATCCAGATTCTGAAAAAAATTGGTCACGTATCAATCTGATGCTACTAAATCATATGTATCGGAGCAGATTCAGCGATATCATTCGTAATTGATATGCTTAGCGTGTGGAAGCCTGCGATTTCTTTTGTAAATACTATACAGAGTGTCTGAAAAGTCCAGCGAGGTAAAAAAAGAACCAGTGAGAGTAAAACTACATATACTTCATTTGGCATTTATTATTTACAACATATGCGCTACATGTTCACCCTTACGCCCTATGCATTTTCTCAGTATCATGTTGTTGAGGAATTTGCTCAACATATTCGGATCGACATATTTGCTCAACATGTTCCCATTGGACTTTTCGGACACTCTTTAGATTCTACGCAAGGTTTGAGTAAGAGGAAAAAGGGCCACCTTTCTCCTCATGATAAGAATATAGGAGTGTATCCTCAGAGCTCTTCAGCCACAGATGCCGAGTGGCACAACTGCGATTCAGACCCAAGCCATACCTCTGCGTTTGCCTACTCTACCTTTACTGGGTGAGAAGTGATAGGAAGCATCTTTCATTCGTTTGATGCGGCAAAGTGCACAGCTGGAGTCGCCGTTCATCCGCGAGCATTGCAGCAATTCCACTGTTGTGCACGCCTCTGCAATTCTCCCCGTGTCCTCCTCGACTTGGGAACCTGAAGTTGATTATATTAGAGCATTAAATATTTAATGTGCGGTTGTATGAAAGCCAGGCATTTATCCGCATGAACGGCTCGTGTTTAGTGAAGGACGTAATGCACTTTAAGTAACATCTCCTTCATGCATACAAAAATGAACTCTATTCTAGTGCGTGTCCACTTTCCAGTCTGAAACCTGGAAGAGCAAAAAAAAAAAAAAAAATAGTGCACAGCAGACAGGGGCTTCCTGCCGACTACAATAGCTCTGTAATCAGCTGTAATGTCTGCATGTATGCATGACTGTCTGGCTTCAGAGCAGCACATTAGCCTACAAAAACATGTCTGTGGAGAAAGATGTGAAAATGACCTGGAATATAATATTACACTCTGAATTAGATCTGATTTCCAGCCATGTTATAATGCTTTGTGTATGTTTTTGGCAGCCATAAAGTGATTATGAGCTTTTTAACCAGTACCTCTGGCAATTCTCACCTCATCTTGACACATAGCAGAGCTGGCAAATGTTTGCACAGCTCTGTCTTTGCCGGCTGCTCAATATTGGTAAATGGTTTAATTGAGCCTGTTACGGATTAACCGAGGAAGCGTGAGCAGAGGAGGCGTATGGATTTCTTAAAAAAAGAAAAGAAAAGCTTTAGATAATTTAATGAAAAGTGAAATACCTGAGCTTGGCTTGTTAATTATGGAAATTTAATCAGACGGTGTCAGAAAAGAAAGTCTTGTAACCATAAATGAGTAAATAAATAATTTCATTAATTAAAGCTAAATAACCAAATGAAGCCATTTGAAGTGATTGTTAGGACTAAGGTCATTTCTCTTTATGGGTTCGCACCATTTTTTTTTCTTCTGAGTGCACAGTAGGGCTGGGCGATATGATGATAAAATATCGATATTATGATAAATTATGTCACAGTATGCTTTTCTGAAAGATCATTGACATTGTGATATATTTTTGTAATTTATAATTAAAAATAATTGCAAACTGTCTAGACACTGATTTTTTTTTTACATTTTGTACGTAATATTGAAAATTGTAAAATGTAAAAAAAAAAAAAACAATTTCTCCCTTTCAATGTTATTAAATTAAATTAAAAAAAAAAAAACATTAAATAAATGTATTTTTGTAGACATTAAATAAAGTATCATCAAGCAGTTTTTGTGCGCAAACTTATATATCATGATACATAAGGTGTATCGTAGAAATGCCTGTGAGAATCATGATATGATATTTTTCTCATATCGCCCACCCCTAGTGCACACGGACCTTTCATGCCCACTCAGAACTTTGCCCACATCTAACACAGAACGTTTGCATCCGCCGTATTTTTTTGTGCTACATAGCAAGAAAGGAAGCAGGCCAGAATAAATGAGAGCTTCTTGGTGCTACTGCGATTTATCAAAGTCTCCTTGTGCTGCAACTCTGCTGGCTGTAAGACTCTTGAACTCTATATAGGGCACCGTCAGGTAAATCCACAGCGGACTTGGCTGTCATAGCTGATGACAAAAATCAATAACCAAACCAATATATCCAACAAAGGTATGCCTCTGTACGGCCGAGTCTAGCACGAGATTTCACCAATCACCTGACCTGGGTCATTAGCATATGTCAGTGTATGCGTAGTGTATGTGTGTACGTGCGCACTGCATTCTTATGTGAGACACGACAACCCTGTCTGTCTGTTCCCCCTCTCTCTGTCTGTCTCTCTCTCTCTCTCTCTCTCTCTCTCTTTTTTAAAGCATGGCATAAATCCAGGAGATGAAAATGTCATGGAGCAGGTTCATTTTGCAAAGAGGTTTTGATTGCCATGCGCGTGTAATTGATTGTCCCAAGGACAGGGGGAAATCTAGAAATGTCATAACAGCCTCTGCTTAGGTCGCTCCCACTGCTAGGCAATCAATGAGAAGTAAAAAGAGCTATCGATTGGCGTGGGGCAAAAGAAAAAAAAGAACCCTGTAGCCTGAGATGGGCAAGCGAGCCATGGCGAAAGTGCCCTAGACGTGCAGACCTGTCAGCGGCACCTCGAAATTAGAGCGTCTCGCGTGAAGATAGTGTTACCTCTTGGGCCCTGAATGCTTCTGCTGTCTCCTGGACACAAACGTGCTCCTGATGGAAATGTTACAGCTACAGGGATGTATGTTGAATGCTAGTAACACTACCAGAAGGGCACTTGGGAAGGACACAGAACTCTAGCTGAACTCTGAGGGTGAAGGATGTAGTGATGTTGTTTCCCAAGAACTGCAGTGATACAATACTGTAAATACTGTAAATGCTCTCTAAATGAATGCAAATCAAGCCGCTGACAGGTTTACTTCTAGCTTGTTTCAAAACACACTCCCAGTGTGAAATACTAGCAGTATTACTATAAGAGCAGTTAAAGAGCACTTGTAATTAGGCAGGCGTAGCAGCAATACTACAGAAGGCTGTAGTTTCACAATGGTTTATATGCTCTCAGGCCCTTGATTGACAGATTTACACCAAACACAACTTGGGCTGTCTCATCAAGAGCGATTAGCCTACAGTGTTGTAATTCCTAAACGCCAGCTCCATTGAGAATTAAGATATTGACCACCCTTGGTTTAACCCAGTGTCAAAATGTGTGACTGAGTTGCATAATGTTTTGCACTCCCTTAAAAAACAGTTGGAGTGAAACGAGCTATTTTTGTTATGGCTGTTTTGGATTAAAACGCGTGATCAATCAAACATTGCATGGATATCCAGAAACAAAATCTTTTAGTCACCAATTACAAGTGTACAAGGAATTTGCCTTGGCGTTGGACTCAACAACAGAGAGTACAATTCACACAATATACAGTAATTTACAGTAAACAGAGTTCTTTCAGAATATTTGCAAAGCCCCTAATATATTATAAGAGCTTATGTGAGTTTAAAAATAAAAACAAATGCACAAGACATCAAAACACTGAGACTGCTTCTCTTGTCGCTATGATGAACATCATATCCAGTGAGAAGCAATATTTTAGTTGGCCTATTAATCCTGATGATATTTTCTTTTTTTTAACTGTGAGCATTGTTGAATTTAGTATGCCAGATTGGGTAGTGGAACATTCAGTGTTTTGTGATTTTCGTTTTAGCATTGCCTTTCTATTGACCAAGGGAGGAGAACTTACAGGGCAGGGATTTAAGACTAGTTACCTAGCACCCTCTTTCGAGAAAAGGAAATGACTTTATGGTCTTTGGTTGATAACAATTAAAGCAGACTCTTACACAAGCTGAATACACACCTTTCATATGAATCATACGTGAACTGCCCAGTGTACGCTCTGCTGTCTAGTCCTGCACAGCCATTTGGCCGACAACCAGGAAGCTCTTGAAATCGAGGTCTTGTTATGCCAAGAGTCCGTTCCAATGGATTAATGTTATAAACACTTCAAGTGGCTGATTTATGACAGACACCTTAGGTTTCTTGACCTTTGCATATCTCAGTCTGAAGATATAAATTTGTTTTGACACAGATTGGAGGGTTTACAGGAGTTTATGACATGCTAAATCTCAGCATCAGCATGCCAGCCCCTTATTTTGCGCGCCTATTTAAATCGAAGGCAGCCTTCACGAGTTTGAAAGAGCGCAGAGCACCAAAACAGCCTCATATCATCACTTCGTCTGATAGCTATTCCCAAATTCAAAGAGGGTTAAAACACAAGGGTGATCCTCACATTTATGCACCGCTTAGGCTAAATTAAAATAATATATAGTCTGGTGAACGTTAATAAAAACGAATACAAATGGTCACTGTCTTGGTTCTAGTTATGCTTTACTTGTTTTATTGACTAAAACATCAATGATTGATGGTAACAGCATGGGATATCATTGTAATTACCCCGGCTGTGGTATTGTGTCCTGATGTCGCCGTAGCAGTTTAGCACGGCAGACTGGCCTAACTCTTAATGTCTTGAGGGCCTGTGCCCTTGCATTTGATCTTGTATTCTGGATCCCTGCTGCTTGGCAGAGATCAGAGGCTGGCAAAAAGAAGCTTACTCTTACAAATGGCTTAGGGAGGAAAGACTAAGGGATTTTTTTTTTCAAGACATCTGGGGAGGCTTGAGGTTAATTTGTGCTTTTGGTGGTATTAAAATACAGCGACACATGCAGCTTAAAAACAGTGGTTCAGTGTTAGAAAGAGTGGCTGTTTTATATTTAGTATCAAATCATGATTATAAGATCTAATCTAAGTTGAAATTAATCGTTAACATGTTTGGTTTTAGGTAAAACTGTTGCAATTAATTGGAAAGTTCAAGGTAACATTAGAATGCAAGTGCTTTACATTTACTTAGAGTTCAGACAATTAATAGCTGCGTTGGTATATCCATGGTGTCAAAAAGCATAATTTATTAATGCTTTATTACTTTAGTAAAGAGAATTCGCCCTCAGCCTCTGTTATAGGTTAAACTACATGTAGCAGTTGTACACTGTATGTTCCCCTGCTTGTTCTTACAGTGTAGCTCACGAAAACATAATGTTTTCCTCATACAGTTAAAAGTTCATCAGAGCAATCCTGTGCCTACAGAGAGAATATTTGTAAACAGTTTTGTTCCCATCATTACAGCGCTATTAAAAATGTCACGAACACGCAGAAATATTCCAGTCTGTTTTTAAGACCTGAAAGCCTCCATGAAACTACAATTACCTGAATTGTTTGTTAATACCTGGCATTGTGTATCCGGTTATAGCTATGCAATTTGCTAATAATGCTATTATTACATGTGCCAAATCACAGAGAGATTTTATACATATATAAATCTAACATCACAAAAAGGAAGAAACATCAACCAGTCATAGTCTCTAAAGTTATGTGAAATCTATATATACTGTTTACACCCATTTCAATACATAAAACATGATTTCCTTCTCGAGCACCAGGAGATGGTAAGAGTATTCCATGAAGCATTCACTCATCTTGGTCTGCTGGATGTAAAATCTTGATGGTGTTGGATCGAGGTCACCACACACTGGGAGTCCGTTTGCCTGTGTGCAAGGCCTCCATTCTCCATGCATTCTCCATGTTTGTTTTCAGAGTCTGAATCCCGTTTCCATCTTCATCCATTAGCTGGCAGCAGTTCACCTCCAGGCTTCCTCTTGAGGCACCTCTAAAATATTGATAAAAAAAGTCTTATTTTCAGAGTCCAAATGCTGAAGGCCTAGAGGGGGCTGCACAGAGTAGTACTTTTAAAGCTTACAATCGACAGTTCTCCGTGTTGAGTGTAACTCAAAATGGAATATTAACCAGAGGAAATGCAAGTGTCTGGTCCTATATATATTTCACTAAAAGCTCTTATGCCTATAACCACTTTTGAATTTTTTGAACGGGCAACTAAATGTGTAGTTGTTGGAATATATACATATACACAGTATAGTACAGAAATCCGAAATCTATGTCTAAAAAAAGAGAGAATCGAATGAATCTTTTTTTTCCAGTTGCAAAATTTTTCTTTTTTTTTTTTTTTCTTTTTTTTTTTTTTTGGTAGTCTTACCTTCTTGTACATTTTACAGTCCTTAAAAGACCTTATTTGCTTTTATTATTAGCATTTTAGATCCTTCAACTCTATCAATTCTGTTCACCTCTAATTGAATTTTGGAAGAGATTTCATATGGAAAACAGTGCACTATAAGATTGTTATGCACCTTAACTTTAATCAGTTGGGAATAGATTATATAGTACATTTGGAATAATATTTATCTAAATCGAAAAAATTAATTGCTTTTTATCACACTGGTGCCAGATCATTTCTTGACCTATACCATGATGTACACAGGACAGGCTTTTACAGCACTGTTTAGATCTTTCTGAATAACAGATACATCACAATATCTCTCATGCTACAGCCAGAACTCAAAGCTGTATACTGACAAATGTTTATATGTATATATGATTATATGTAAAAATGTTTATATGTATATATTTTTTTTTGCTTTTTCAGTGTATGAGCCAGATGATGATGTTGGTGCCCCCGAACCAGTGGCAGAAGACGATGGGGGAAATGACATGCAGAATGAAGAAGAGGGGTCTGAAAAGCCCAGCACTAAGATTCCTGAGGACAAGGAAACCGACAACAAGAGCAGCTACAGCTTCCAGAATTCCCCTGTCAGTGTCTTGTCCAACCAGGAGGTCGAACTAGAGTCCCGTCTGAGTGATGGCAGCGACAGACTATCTGACTTCAAGGCCTCTTCACCACCAGAGAGCCTGAGGGACAATGAGAATCATGGTTCAAAACCGAAAGACGAGATGTACAGCAGCCTTGAGAAAATGAGGGCAACTTATGTCAACTTCCTCTCAGACTCCTACTGGACAAATATTGGACTAGACCTTAAGGTTGGTAACACCAGCAGCAAGCCAAACTGCGACAGCTCCAATGCAAGCACTAAGCGTGAGTTTGACTGGCATCAGGATGCACTGTCCAAAACCTTACAGCAAACACTGTCCCCAAAACCTGTCTCAAAACCCAACCTGTTCAGCTCAGTGCACCTGTACAGGCAAAGCAGCAAAGCATGTGGTACAGTCTTCACAGGGGCCAGTCGCTTCCGTTGCAAAGACTGCAGTGCAGCATATGACACCTTGGTAGAATTGACAGTGCATATGAACAAGAGCGGTCACTACCAAGATGATAACCACAGCAGACAAGGAATTGCCTCCACTTCATCTTCCAAAAGTCGGAAGAGGAACCTACAAGACATGGAAGGCAAGGAGGATGCCCAGAAAGTGCTGAAATGCATGTTTTGTGGCCATTCTTTTGACTCTCTCCAAGACCTAAGTGTTCACATGATAAAAACTAAACATTACCAGAAAGTGCCTTTGAAAGAACCTATTCCAGTAATCACTCCTAAATTAGTTCCACCAGCAAAGAAGCGTGCCTTTGAAGCTACAAGGCCTTGTTCCCCTGACTCCACCACTGGTACTATAGGCTACAGTGAAGCCCAAAGGTCATCTGGTCTTACAAATGCTCCAAACAACAGATATGGCTATCAGAATGGTGCTAGCTACACATGGCAGTTTGAAACATGCAAATCTCAGATTCTAAAGTGCATGGAATGTGGAAGTTCACATGATACTCTTCAACAGCTGACCACTCATATGATGGTCACTGGCCATTTCATCAAAGTGACAAATTCAGCATCCAAGAAGGGTAAACAGTTAACTCTTGATCCATTAGCAATAGAGAAGATGCAGACACTAGTGGAACCCACTGTTAATGATTCTGAGGGACAAAAGGCCTCCCCAAAAAGTCCTGCCTCTGGGGATTCTCAGAAATCTTCCCCAAAGGAAAAGAGATCTGACCAAGAAGAAGAGAGAAATAAAGATGACCAGCAAGATGGGGCAGATCAAAAGTGTACTGATGCTAGTTTTAAATATCCATACCTACGAGAGGAGGACCTGGAACAAGGAGCTAGTGGAGGGGGTGATATACTGAAATCTTTAGCCAACACAGTGGCCACAGCAATTAATAAGGCTCAGACGGGGACACCCAGCTGGAGTGCTTACCCCAGCATACATGCAGCTTACCAGCTATCAGGCGTAATTAAGAGCGCCCCTCTTTCTGCCTCTCCCCCCATACAGGTTAAACAGAGTCACAGCCACAGATTGAGGCTCATTGCCCCCAAAGGAAAGTTTTATCAGGGACTTCGAGGACACGAGAGTTTCCAGGGACATCACAGTCCGGACATCAAAAAGGAGAGGGGTGGTGCATCCGATGACAAAGAGAGCCAGAACAGCAAGTTTGATCTGGCAGAGAATGATGACAGTGATTGTCAGGATGATTCCTCTTCCTCTTCAAAGCTGGATGCAGACTGGGTAAGTGAAGGGAATGACACGATCAAAGGGAAGTTGAGCCCAGCTTTCTCTGACACAGCCAACCATTCACCAAGCCCTCCTGCCAGCAATGGGCACAGCAGTTCCTCAGACCTTGTCAGCGACTCTCAGGAAGTCCCTACTATAAACCCTTTAAGTGCACTACAGTCTGTCCTGAACAATCATTTGGGGAAGGCAAATAAGCCAAGGCAAGAGGGGGTTTTGTCTCAACGCATCCAACCTATATTCTCAGAACTAAGCCGAGGCCTTGAGAAACCAGGCTCAATCCTCACATCCTCTGCTGTCATCAGGGCCAACAGCAACTTCATGTTCACAAATAATGACCAGCCAATAGACTTAACAAAAAACAAACATAAACTGAGTTCCTCTGTCTCGTCGCAGTCCTCCACGCCTATGCCTCAGAAACATGCACTGTCTGACATTGCTGACATGGTAAAGGTTCTTCCCAAAGCCACAACGCCAAAGCCCTCAATACCATCTAGAGTGCCTGCAATGAAACTGGAGTCAGACGTGAGGCGGTTTGAAGATGTATCCAGTGAGGTGTATTCTGTCCACAAACGTAAAGGCAGGCAATCAAACTGGAACCCTCAGCACTTGCTCATTCTTCAAGCCCAGTTTGCTTCCAGTCTCTTTCAGACCTCCGAGGGCAAGTATCTTCTCTCTGATCTTGGTCCTCAGGAACGGATGCACATCTCCAAGTTTACTGGACTCTCTATGACTACCATCAGCCACTGGCTAGCCAATGTTAAATACCAACTTAGGAAAACAGGTGGGACCAAATTTTTAAAGAACATGGACACAGGCCACCCGGTCTTCTACTGCAACGACTGCGCATCCCAGTTTAGAATGCCGTCTGCTTTCATTTCCCATCTTGAATCCCATCTTGGTTTTCAGATCAAAGACATGAGCAAACTGCCAGTTGAGCACCAGACAAAGGTAGCAGAGCCTGAACTGGCGAAAACTTTCAGTGTTAGAGTGACAGAAGCACTGGTGACAGAGGAAGACATTGACTCTAAATTCAAATGCAAGCTTTGTAGTCGGACATTTGCCAGCAACCATGCAGTCAAACTTCACTTGAGTAAAACCCACAGCAAATCTCCAGAGAATCATTCACAATTTGTTGAGATGGACAAAGAGTAGCCTGGTTGGTTTTTATTATATGTAGTTTTGTTGTTAATAACTGTAATTGCTCTGCTTTTATATATATAAAAAATAACGGGTGAAATTATTTTTTTCATGTTACATGTAGCATTAAGTAGTATGCTCATAAATTTAAAATGAAACATTTCATCATGTTAAAGAAAAATGGACACACTGGCTGGATTAGAAGGAAGTGTAAGTAAATGCATTACAGAAGATTCTGAAATGAATCCATTGACATAAGTCTTTGCACTCTGCTCAATTGCATCACCAGTAATGAACTGTATTATTGCTTGAAACATAACTGCAGATGTTTGCATGCGGTAGCTCTGGCTATGACTATTTATTTGTATGATATGGCAAGTTTTAATTGTAATACTTTTAACAGCAAATTGATTGATGCATTAACTGTAAGCTCTGATGATGCACCTGAATGGACAAATGTTCAAACAGGTAGCCAAACACACATTTCCAAAAAAATAAATAAATAAAAATGCAAATAAAAAATAATAATAAATGAAAAAAAGAAAAAAGAAAGAAAAATAAATGTACAGTACATTATTCTGTAAAATATATGTGTTGCAATGATAGAACAGACAAGCACTTTAATAAATGTTTAATCACCAGTTTAGGCTCAGATTCGGTATGTGAGTTAACAGATTTAGACAACTTTGACATAAAGATGTCTCACATCAATGTATATATAGCACTGCAGAAAAATGTGTCTCATCAAAAGGAGGATAGTGAGACAGAACATACTGCACCTTTTATACCAGTAAAAATAAATCATTAACATTTTTCTACCTGCCTTCCTGCATTTATTTTAAATATGGCAACAATATTATGAGTTGTTTTCAGGGGAAATAGACGAAGACATGAGGAAAATAAGTTGGACAATTGCATTTTTTTTTGTGTTGTTTTGGCTCTTGTTTTAGCACATTTGACTGGTTTGTTGGCCTGCTATGTGGCATAATGACAATCCATGAATGCATAAAAAAAGCTACAGGTCTTTACATCTGTAGCCTGTTACAGCTATTAACCAAAAAAAAAGTTTTGCTGTATTAAAATTTGCTGGTACAAGGTTAAATACACACTTGAAATTTTAGCAATAGCAGATTAGAAGAACACGGTAGTTATTTCTCTTCCACCGAATGTTTTTTTTTTTAACCACTAATATCTTAGATATGCTAATGAACCTTCATTTCATTACTGCATATGCTATGAACCGTGCCTATATCATAACAATTAAAAATATCTCCCTCAGCCTCTCTCGTTTCAGAGCTATTAAAGAATAATTACCGTCTAAGTACATAAACACTTTATGCTTTTTTATTTCTTTTTTTCCCCTAGCAGTCAAGTCCTCAATTACTACTCCCTATCATATCTGTTTTATAACTGGCAACTGACATTTGATGGCAAATGGGAGGAAGCATCTGTGCTTTGGTGATTTGAGCATTCTGACACCAACTCGCCCTCCATTGCTGAAAATGAGGAGGCAATCACGCCGTTCATCAGACGACTCCTAATGCAGTTCTAGTGTTCAGCAATAATTCCACCTTGCATTTATAATTGCAGGCATAGATCCCACACCTCAGTGCACAGATTAAAGCCATAAATTATTTAGTGCCTTGCTTCGCCGATGGATCCACAATTCCCCTCTGTCAAGGCATTATCCTTCAGCTTAGCAACTTCTTTTCAAATGGAAGCCAGAGGATGATTTAAGATATGGTTGAATAATATGACAAAATAAATGCGATATTCTGGCCATTTGTGTTCCTTAATTAAAACCGAGAGTCTCTGAAGTGGCTCGTCAAATGGAAGTGTGCCGTGACTGCAGTAAGTCACAGCCGAGTCATTTAGCCTTTTGCGCTTAATGGGGAAATTTTAAATGACCATGCTAGTGGATGGGCATTTGTGGCATGAGGGCATTTGAAATGGCTTTTGGAGGTAGCAGCTCAATGTCAGCGATTCACATTAAGCCATAGAAAGAATATCCTTTCATCAATGTACTCAGGGCTAGGAAATTAGCTGTTTCTAATATTAATTCAGGCCAATAATTCAAAGTCATTTGAGATTTATTGCCACATTAAAGGCGTGCTTGAATCGGATGCACAATCATGAGCTAAAACAACCCAACAATTAATTGTGCCTTGTATGTTTGTGCACAAAGCAGAGGGGGAAAAAAAGGACTAAACAAATAAATAAAAGTGCTGATTATGATACTAACAGCACCATCGTGCCTAAGAAATATAACAATTTTATTAATGTTGCATTTCAAGAACCTAATCTTTGCATATGTAAACAATTTGAGAGTATGTACCCATGCATTTGTCTCATTTTCTTGCAAATAGATCAACACAGACAGATTATTTTCGAATGCTTAATCCAGCAAATGGGCTCCACTTCTTTTTTTTTTCTCCAGGCCCGTGTGTATCAGCTTGTCAGGCTGCCACTTGAAAAGTGTCAGTCCTCCACCTAATTAAGTCACCGTGCTGGAAAAGGGCTGTGTGCATCTAGACACTGATTTAAAACCACGCAGAAATAAAACATTTTAACTGCACTAACTGGACTGAAAATACACTCGAATTTATTGGGGAAAATGTCATGGAGCAGTTAAGTGTCACATGTCAAATGAGCAGCAAAATAATAGGAAGAACCCAGAGATGGATGTAGGAACCAAATGATTTTATTAGGACATTTCGGTGGTTTTTACATATTCCCCAAGACAGATGCAAAATTGGTCATATTGTTTAACCTTGGCTGTCAATTATTGTGAATCTTTTTTTTCCATCTAAGTGTGCATCACAGTCTCACTAGGTGCTGACGATTTTCTCCCACATCATGGTTAAGATTACAGCTCTTCCTGTTATAAATCGTTTTCAGTTTCTTGAACTCAAAATCATCAAAAAAAAAAAATACAGTTGGCCTGTTGAAGGCACTTCAGACATAGAGAACGGCGCTGTTTCTTTAGGAAACGGTTGGAGGTGGGAAATGCAGGGATCGCAGCTGCAACCTTGGCAGACGGGCCATGTTTGAGCTTTAGGTCAGCGAACTCTGGCTGTGTTTACAGGACGAAGGGGAACGGCTGAAATCTGTTGGAGTCGCTGCTGATTCATGTCACAGTGAGTGGCAGATAACCTGGAGGCGACCGGAGCCTGACAGCCAAAGCTATTACAGCCCCACATAAGACCAACATCCCTCTGGTGCACCCCGACGCCTTCCTGCCTTCCTGCCTTCCTGCCATCCTGCCTGTGCACCCCATCAGAGCCAGCATATGCCAGAAGGATCGAGCATCACACTTACTGTACGGGGTTGAGCACACGCCCTAACAGGAGGGTCAAAAATAGATTTTAACGCAATGTTCATTCTAATACATCACGTTCAACTTGAAAATAGCCTTAATATACACTCACCACTTTATTAGGAACCTCATCCCCTTTCATGCAACTATCCAATCAGCCAATCATGTGACAGCAGCACAATGCATAAAATCATGCAGATACAGGTCAAGAGCTTCAGGTAATGTTCACATCATTGATCTCAATGACTTTGACCATGGCAGGGATGTTGATGCCAGATGGGCTGGGAATGATGTGAAAAAAAAAAAAAACATCCATTGTGTGAAAAAGCATAAACAAATATTACAAGATAAGATACAAGACACACATATACTAAATAAGTGGCAAAAAATGTTGTTATAAATAAAACTGAGTATTGCACTGTGCTAAAGGAAGGTGTAAAGTGACAATAGAAGTACACTGGACATGTAAAGTGACTCAATAGACTTAATATCTACATGTGCAGTTTCAGGCCTTAACCTGTTTTTGCACATGATCACATGACATTATCAAATATAAGAAACCATATAATTGATTTTTTTTTTCATAAGGGTAGAGAGATCTCATTTAAAAACCTACTAATGTTTTAGAAATCAATCAAAACGAGTGAATTATTCTAGAATTTGTGCTAAATAGTAAGTATTGTATGGGGAGTGTTTTGACGCACTGCTGTGTGTGGCAACAGGCCGCGTTCTGGCTCTGCGCTCTGCTAGCTAGAAGCATCTGGAGAGCTGCAGGCTGGCGGCAGAGCTCATTGTGGCAGTCATGATTGTGCTGACGACAGCACAGGGGCCCGGCCGGGAGATTAGGGCCCGACTAAGGAGTATGATTTGTTGCTTTCATATTTTGGGCGATGTCAGCTTCAATCGGAGGCAGTGCAGTGCCCTGGGCTAGGCACACTGACACATCTGCGAGACGCACTGATGAACTGCTGGCAATCAAGTGTGAGCTCTGCTCTATCCAGCCTGAGTACACTTCCACTCTCTCTCTCTCTCTCTCTCACACACACACACACACACACACACACACACACTGTTGTTCAGCTGTAGAGTCAGCATGCCTCTGCTGCTTTCCAGATGGAGTATTAAAACTCCTACAAACTGATGTAATAATGTTTCGGCACCTCCGATGAAAAGGAAAGCACACTGTAAAAGTCTCACTGTGAGTTGAAATGATTACAGGATCCATTGGTTGATGCAGTACCAGCACCAGTCTGCAGGGTGCAGCAATTCCCGACTAGAACCTTTTGAACTGCCAGTGGCAACAGATTAAATGTAGCATTAGAGAGATGTAGTTTCTGGCAGTGTAAAGGTTACTGAATCAACCAACAGTGTATAGAGTGTGTAACATTGATACCATGCTCGAAAGTGTATTATGTCCACATTAATGTCCTGTGTGTGGGATCAGCTTCCTCACAATAAAAGACTGTAATAAAATGTTCTTAACAATAACCCCTGACACCACCCACACACCACTTTTTTAAAATAATATTTATGGATATTATCATTATGCAATATCAGTAGGTGGGTCCTTTTCCATTTGCTCATTCCGAATTAGTTTTTTTTTTAAATTATTATTCCTGAAGTTCTCTTCCAAAGTAAAGTGAGTATTTTCAGCCATCTTTCAGCTATAGTTACATTCATGTTGTGCAGTGAAGCCAGACATTCAGTCCCCAATATGGTGACTGCAAGAGAAAAATCACATGACTTGGATTAGACATGTTAAAGTTATTAGGACCCGATTAGCCAAAAATTAATAATACTGAAGCATTAATGTTAACGTTGTTACAAATAAAAAAGGAACGGCTGAAAAAGGAACCATTATATAACATACTCAGTACAGCCAGAAAAAAATGGAAAGATTGATTATTCTTGGAAACAAATGAATTGCAACATTCATAAAACATTTAGAAAATGTTCTGAAAATATTGCACATCAAAAAAATAAATAAAAAAATAAATAATGTCCATAGAAAAAAGTAAAGGCCTGTTTGTAGAAAAATGAAAGAATTTATAGGCTTTCTAGAAATGATAGAATATGTAAAAATCTTTATCAAATTTCTGTGGTGCTCTCTTCTCATTTTTCTAATAAAACAGTGGCTAAAATAATACTTCATCATTTCAATCCTGCTTTTCTTTTTAAAGAACCTGCACTCATCTCCTACACACAGAGCCACGGAGGCACTTCTACTGGCCTTGTTGGTTTCAGTTCAGAATTACCTGAACATACTCAGAAGTAAAATAAGTTTTGAGACAAGCACATTTTTGTCAAGAGACATTCTCATGTACATTGAGTCACAAGGCTTTAACCAGTATATAAAGGTGAAAAATACATTCCTTGTTGAAGTCAGTGAACAGTGGTGGCTCGTCCATAGGGGCAGGTGAGGCAGAACCCCACCATATATATAAGCCATTCAACTAATTTTAAATCTTCATAAAGTCCACATTTACAACTCCATACATTTTGAATTAAATTGGAATAATTATTACCACTTTTGAGTGTCCAAAGATTAAAAAAAGTTTTGCTATTTGACAGATATAATCTGATTTTTCTTTGATTTATTCGCCTTTCTAGATGTTGCACAATTGTGGGGCAACTCACTGCTCCATAGGAACTACAACAAGCTAACAGAGGCCAGCTGGGGCAGGAATCACCCCGCCCTATGCTCAGGGGAGGAGCAAAGGACAGGACAGGTAATGACAGGGCTGCCACAACAAACAAAATTGGGTTAGTTTAAAAAATGTGGCTTTTTGTTGTTATCTTGCTTTATAGCAAGTAATCTGAATTAAATCTAATCAATTTCTACAAACAAAGGCAAAGTGCAAGTGCAGACAGTGTGTTTATTATGCACAGAACCATTTCTATTTTAAGATTTTTTTGCAAAGACTGGGAGAGGGAAAGGGGGATTATGGAGTGGATAATGTCCGTACATCAGAAATGTGTATGCACCACAGTGCTGCTAGACTGTATGCTGAATGTTGTAGAATCTCACCTGCCTATTATGGAGTTACTCAAAAAAGTTAACTATATAGTAGCCTATAGATTAAGTCAAGTGTGAAAACCTGTCAAGTTAATTTTATTTGAGGTTATGTTGCTATTAATCTCATCCTGCCCCATGAAAATATATGGCCATGAATGTTAAAAGGAGAAACAACAACAGTTTATATATATATATATATATATATATATATATATATATATATATATATATATATATATATCATGACGTTATAAGTGTGTCTTTAGTACCTGGTAAAATCCTAAATCATTTAGAGTCTGTATTACAGTAAATGAACAGAATATAACAGATAGAACATTAACACATTATTCCATTTTTAAACACAGGAAGTGTTCTAACTAGACTGTCAGCCATTCTGAGTAAAAGTTCAAAATATTTTAATCTGTAGACTATTGTTCACATGGTGTAATTCCTGTTTCTGACGGACTCACTAACTCAGCTTTTCCCACAATGAACTGCAAGCAAGCATTGATTTTAAGACTAAGAAATGCAACCTGCAGAGTTGTTTAAGCATAAAATTAGTTCTTATTCTTTCAGATCCTGTATCTTCAGTTAGGCTTGGCTGAAAGTTTTTTTTTTTACATGAACTGGTGATGAATACATTAGCTTGCTTTACTGTATTTCCTGTAATAATGGTTTGTTTCACAATGTTATTCTTGTGTGACATCACACTGCATAATGGTTGCTATTTTGAAGACTGAGTCAGGGACTGCATTAATGTTGTTGAGTCTGTGTATCTAAAATTATTACTTGGGAATGCCGCCGAACGACAGATTCTCTCGAGATCTATCGTTAGTATGAATTCTCATAAGAATTCCCATAGCAAATAGGATGCCTAAGTGTTAAGGATACGCTAAGAGCTTTAAGTCTACACACATATTTCCTGTCTGGTTCATGTTGCTGTCTCTGCTCCTTGGCATTGCACTCTGTTGCTGACTGTGCAACATACTTTCTGAGTCTCATGTTTGAAAGATTACTTGAATTGAGTGATGCCCTGCCTAAGACTTTCAAACACTTTCTCACAGGTAGACGATATCAAGCGTGTCTTTTTGGGTCTGCCCAGTGACGACCATAGAAATGAAACGTGATGAATATTTAAAGATCACCATTACATGTCAAGCTCACCACAATGGAGACATAAAAAGAGGAAGCTGCAAGAGGAAAATAGCAACAGCCCTGAAAATTATGACCCTGACAGTTTAAAATAGTATGATGAAGAGCTGTGAGGAAGAACCTGAAGCTCAGCACTGCCATTATGAGACTTCCTGAATTTGAAACATTTTATTAAGGGATTTGGGTGGGTTTTAGATTGATAGTTATGCGATGGCAGTTGTGCTTCTTGTGCAAGATTTTGCAGATTAAGAGAGGAAATGAACTTTTAAAAAATGGATTGCGGTAGATAAGTAAGGAATAAAACACGATGGGTCATGCAGGTTACAGGAAAATAATCAACATGTAATGTGGTTTAATCAACATATAATACACCAAACAAGTGCAAGTTAAAATGTATTTTAGCTGACTAAGAAGCCTATCTTTAAACGTTTTGATATTCTCTACACCCTTGTCTTTAAAGCCTAATTCCTGAACGTAAACAACATACAGTAGCTGTGAGGACTGTTTAAGCCATGTTAACTTATGAAAGCACATTGTCATCTAGCTCAGAAAAGAACCACTGTGAGGCAGACAGGAAGTTTCGAGTGTATTCAACCGAGGAAAATTTGATGCCTATTTGTCCCATTACAGCACATCAGCGTCAGAGACAGAAGCGAGACGCTGGATTTGTCCTTATTTCATAACATGTTTAATGACAGATTGACAGAATTTGCAAATGCGATCTGCCACGAATGTTGCTAACTCAGGCCCTCTGTGAAGCGAGCATGCCTATGTGCATAATTTGATTTTGCAATGGACTTTGTAGGATTTTAAAATCAACTCGAATCATGCTAATGTTTTGAAGCCATCAGACAATAAATAATAAGAATTATGACATTGTAGCAGCTTCATATGATTGTGCAGATAAACAGAAAGTATATGATGGTGTAGGCAAGCTGTTGCTTCTGATTGCAAAAATAAATCCATCCAAAGTAGAATCTGAGCTGTAATGTTTCCTCGTGTCACAAACAAAACCTAATACACTGTTCAGAATATGATAAATGTATTTATAAGGTTGAGTTATCATGCACTATTTTGCCTTCTCACTTCGTACACTTCGAATTGTTGTTTGGAGCATTGAGCTACTTAGTTGGCAGGACAAAAAACTACATAAAATACATAAAAATTATTGTATATTATTATATAATAACATATAATAATTCTGAGGTAGTGATCGTATTGTTGATAAATGATAAGAGACTAATTTTATTGGGGCTGAGATATTGTCGAGAGTAAAAGATGGACTATAGTCATTTTCATAGTCAGTTATTTACACCCACAAAGTCACCTATATAGTAGATTTACCTGTACCAGTGAGCGTAGAGCGTAGTATGTAATAACCTCTAAATTCAGTGTCAAGAGATATATGTGCTAGCAGGAAATATATAAATTTATAAAATATATATACAAATACAAATTGTTACAAATCGCAGTTATCATTTTCTGAAGGAAAGAAAGTAATTCTAGGTTCAAAATGGCAACTACTTTTTGCATATGTAATGTGTTTTTGTCAATTTTATAAATAACAATGTGTCAGAAACTATAATCAGGTCTGTTTGAGACAACTTGATGTTGTTTAAGTTCAGTGTGTAATTGAGGCTTGCAGTTTGCATGATGCTAAACTGGATGCTATAAGGTCCTCTTCTTTGTTAGCAACATTACACTTTCAGTTCCTGCGCACAACTAAACAAGCAAATGACTGTGAGCTCAACGACAACATTTGGGGTGAGGGGAAAGTTGTCTACATCGCATTTTTGGCTAAAATATTTAATTGAAGCAACGTGGAGTTTCCCACCACTTTTACAATCACAAAATCACAGAATCGCTGACTTATAAACCCGTTCTTATTTTTAAAGCAAGTGCACATTGAGGGGGGAAAAAATCAAGATAAAATAGCTTGATTGCTTTCACTGTTACATGCAAATAAATCTTAAAAGTTAAAGTTAAATGCTAACAGTCTCAACATACCATTATGTGTAATTTACATATAAAAATGAAACAATAGTAGGATCCATTTTTGTGCATTTATGCAATCTAACCACAATGATTTGCAGCAGCAGCTCCTGACCACAGATTTTCATAAGCCAGGAAGACATTAATAATGACATCGCCTCAAACAAATTTAAGTCGAGATGCTATCACACTTGACTTATGCTATAAGCTACTATCTAGTGAATTTTTAGAGTGATACTGTAATAGGCGGTTGAGTGTTGACAACATACAGTCATCCAGGATACAGTCTAGCAGCTCATTTGGAACAGTTTTAAATGTACCTTTGTTAAACTGGGTTCCCTACAGCAGGTTCGTGTTCTATCGCCATTGAGGAGCACACAAGAATTAATCATCATTATCCAGGGTTGCTAAGTTTCAGCAAAACTTCCAGCCCAACTACATCTTAAAAACCACACAAAAGACCTGAAACTAGCACAAAAAATCCAGGCATTGGAAAAGGGAGTCAAATGTTTCTTCTTTTTCTAAGCCATTGCGTGGGAAACAAGGTCACCATTGTGCACACGCATTTCTCATGTATGGAGATTTTCCTCTCCATAATCCCCTTTCCCTCTCCTAATCATCGCAATATATCTTACAACAGAATTAGTTCTGTACTTCGTAGACACACTGTCTGCTCTTATACTTTACCTTTGTTTGAAGAAATGAATTAGATTGAATTCCAATTATTTACTATAGATAATTTATAAATGAGTATTTTTAAACCAATTGTACATAAATATTTTGACAACCCTGTCATTAACTGCTCTTTCTGCTGTTCCTCCTTCACTGAAAATGTTCGCAGAGCAAGTATGGGGCAGTAAGATTCCCACCCCAGTGGACCTCTATTAGTGCATGATGTAGTTCCATTTTTTACCACTAGGTGCAATACCAACTGTATGGATCTGTCAAGCATTTTTTTTTTTTAACATTTGCAGTGTAAATGAATTAGCATTATATTGATACACATATTGTAGATGTACAGTTGTACACATATAATAGCAACATTTGTTATGTGCAATTATTCTAGAATTGTATATTTTATTGCCTACAATAAGCTAAATTGCAATATATACCAGTATATTTCATTTCCGTGTGAGTGAGCGAATGAAAACGCTCCCTCTTTGTCTCATGCTCAGTGCACAGATTGCTGTAGATGAAGGTTAGGGAGAAGAAAGGCTGTAATTAAGGAGGACATGTTAGATATTAGATTAACTATATTAATATGAAAGCACCTGAATTGAATAAACATGAACCTTCCGATAAATTGCTTGCCAATTGCTTGACACTCATTTGACAGAGAAATTTGCAGACATAGAGAATTTATGTGTTCTGATAATAATAATAATAATAATAATAATAATAATAATAATAATAATAATAGAAATCATGATAATTGTAAAAAGTATATATTTAATGTAAGCTTGCAAATTTTAATGTAAGATTTAAATAAAGTCAGTTTGAAGGTAAAATAAAAGCATGGAGCATACACTGTACCTAAAAAAGAATTATGCATGCCATGGAGTCATTAAATTAAAAAAAAAGAGAGAGAGAGAGAGAGAGAGAGAGAGAAAATGGCAGGGAAATCACTATAACATTTTATTATCCATCTTTATATCAGCATTTAAAGAGAAAGATTATATGTCAGGCCCCGGTCAGACCGGACCGAAGCAGACATATGTCACTGTAAAGAATATGCAGCCTTTTGTGTGTAAATCACGTGTCACATGGTCAGCAAGTTCATCCTAAGGCCACAGAATACATTTCGAATGCAAACACAGGTCTTCATTTTTCTCTTTTGATTGGCTGCTTCCTGCAGACTAAGTAGATTATTTCACAGCAGTGTATTTCCCAGATATTCATTGCCATCAAACTGGGCATATTTCATACACTGACTTTGGAGACTATTGTTATCTGTTGTGCTCATGTAATGGGTTCATTTTTAGAGACCATTACAAAACATGAATCTTCCTGATACACAAATAAAGGAAGATATCATTGGATGGTGGGGGTAAGAGTATTACTGCCAGAGGAAAATAATAATAATAAAAAAAAAACTCATCTCTGAGCATCTTAGCTTTCAGATAATCCTCCTTCATCTAAACCCTTGTATACAAAAGCATTGGAAAAAAAAGACTTTACAGATTTAGATCAGAAAAGAAATTTTTGTCACTATGATATGTGCAGTATATTAAAGGTTAAAAGGTGAAAATAAGGATTGCACATTTGCCAAAAAATGCTCTTGGCCACTACGTTTAAAAAATTTACCCAAGAAAATCAGCTGATGGTTGAAAATAGATGATTCATCAAATGTAACTACAAACACAAAATAAACACAGACATGACATGTTTTAGGGAGGTGGGAGGAACCTGGAGAACCTGGAGGAACCCCACGTGGACAACATGCACAAGACAGTAACATAAGCTCAGGATCAAACTGAGGACCCTGAAGCTGTGAGGTGGCAATGCCATGGATATTAAAAAATCTACACACCCCTGTTACAAGTGCAGGTTTTTGTGATTGATCACTCCAAGGTGGAAGGGGAGGGGCACAATATCAAATTATAATAAATATAGTTTGTGGTTAAATATATGGAGTGGATATAAAAGGTCTGAACACCCCTGTTACAGTTGCAGGTTTTTGTGATGTAAAAATTAAACCATTAATATAATTTAATTTAATATTTAATATTGAATATTTAATTTAATTTAATTTAATATAGCAACCAACAAAATTCAAGTGAAAAGCAAACAAACATTGTAGGGAAAAAAAGAAAAACTTACAATAACCTGACATGATTTATTTTGATTTAATTTTTTTTAGATCACAAATAACTGCAATTGTAACAGGGAAGTGTAGACTTTTTATATCAACTGTAAATATTTTACCACAAACTATCTTTTCTGGCGCACGGAAAACGGCACACGGAAGTGCAGAGAGCCAATCAGATTGCAACCTTCAACACTGAGAGCTGCAGCCAGAAAAGTGTACAAAAGATGTACAGACAATACAATGATTCATAATAATAATATACTTTTTTATTTTAACATAAAAAGGTTACGAAAGGTAAGTACCGGTTAGGACGACTTCCTTTATGCATGCACAGGTGGGGAAAAACAATATTAACCAATAATATCATGCCATCTTTCATCTCCACTTCCCTCACCATCAGCTGTCACTGAGGAAAAACACTGAGCCAGTTTCAGTATAGCATTGTGAAAGAAAAAAATGCACTTTTTATTTCACTTTGCCTATAAGATATAAGCGACAGCAAATGAGTTAGACATTTCACCCTCACTGTCTCTTTAAACCCCCTTTTGCTCCTCTTCACAGAGTTTCCTACACATGCAGGACACAAACCGCTGAGAGAGCAATCACTCAGTGTTACAAGTGTCACCACAATTGTGTTGAAAAAGGAGCTTACAAACTGAGTCAACTCAGTCGGTTTGAGCTGCGAGTCATCACAGTGCTGAAAAAGTCAGCGAGAGCTGTAATTGGCAGCCTGCTGCAGCTCTAAAGCATCCTCTATTAAATTGAAGTGTGCTGCAAAGCACTTTCATTTCGATTTAATGAAGTTTTTAAAAGTTTGACTGAGCTGGAGTGTAAGTCATCGAGAGCAGCAGACCATTTGTGTTCAGCTCTCTCTCTTTTTTCATTATCGCTCTCTCCGTTATGATTCTCTCTGTGAGCTTTGGCACGGTTATATACTAAAAAAAAAATGGCGGCCTCTCTGTCTTTGTGGCTAAGGCCCGATGCTTTAACACTTTGTCTCCAGTCACCTATGTCCTTACAAGGAACAAAGGCAATCCTGATGATGGGCTCGAATTCTTCGTGGCGACCTGGGAAAACTTTTCAAATTTGAACATTTTCTACTATATATAGTTTTGAGAACTACACATTTTGCTGAGCTGAAATCTTTCTCTTTTGGATGCATTTCAACAACAAATGAAATTATGGCATTGTAAACAGTGAAAATGGAGAAAATCAAATTTAAAAATGTATTCATTTCAACTCCACTGAAAAACTCCCTGCCTCTACAGTCATAACCTACTGTACTTATGGAAAAACAACATTTTAAAGAATTATAAATGTACAACGGGAAATGTGTTCTTACTTTGATTATCAGCATTATCCACATTAATGTCATCACCTGAGGTAAGTCACTGCCAGCATTTGTCCCACCCACCATGGACAATCCCCCTCCCACTAGTCTAGTCCTTTGCTTTTTTGATAGTTTTGTTCCTTTCACTGCCATAGTTTTATTTGTTAGTGTTTAAGAAAGACTGTCTGCACTGCATCTCAACCCGCTTGGATTTGTTACAGCATTTAAACACAAGCCTTATCGTCAGCTCTTCAACTAAACTCTGTTCAAGCTAATATCAGTAGGAAATAATTGATGATTTATTCACTCACTTCTTTCCTGTTGGCTAAATTTCTTGTTAGTACTGTCTTTTTATTAGGTCATTGAAACATTTCAAAACGTTGCTGTTATCTGTACAGTGTGTAAATGCTCTTCTCTATTTTGATGATCATGTGATGGTGCAGGAGCATTACAGACAATTTGCCAGAATCTGATTACAAACTGAACTAAATAGACTTATGTCCATTTCACTATGGCACGTAACTATCCAAAAAACTCGATCATATCATGAGAAAAGTACATTTAGCTAACAAGGTTTTAGACCAGTTTTTGGGCAAACTGACTGCATTTACTTCTGTGGTTGTTAAACGTTCTCATTACCCAACATGATCTTTGCAGGCTGACTTAAACATAACCTAAACTAAAACCATTATCATGTCTTTTCTGTAAAACATATTTATGCTTTCTTAAAGTTGAAGTGTTTGGCACTGAGGGCATGGTCAAGCCCTGGCTGTGAAAAGAGTTGCAGAGGGCAAGCGGGTACTGAATGAGTGGTTACACCTCTGTGTGGTTATGAATGAAATTTATTTATAGTCTCTTTGTGTTGCAGTGAGTGTCTTGAACCTGCAAGATAGAGCCATTGGACAAGAGAGACCAACAACAATGACAATGTTGTTTGTTTTTGTTTTTGTATTGTTAAAAATACAGCTTGTTTGGCTGTTTTTCAAGAAAGAGACATTTGATGGATTTTCCTAGCCCACCACACTGCCAGCAATGTCAGTAGGTAACATCAGTAGTAACATCACTTTTTACTATTGGTTCACATGATTTAATGCTGTGTGATATCCAGAGTAGATCAATTTCACTTTGAGAATATCAGTAAGAGCTAGAGAACAATTGTCCAAAATCCGCTTTCACAGTTTGAGGCTTTCACAGACTGCATAAACATGTCAGTTCTACAATATTGACTAGAGTCCATCTGAAGGAATACTTGATCATAATGAATATGAATACATTGAAGCCATGGAGGCTTTCAGCTGGCAGATCATGACGCAGGAAAGAAAAGCATTTGAAGGCCTAAAGGCTTCCACTAATACAAAAAGTCTAATCAGACCAGCAATCCCTGATGTTAATGAAGGTGTCACGCGTCGCACAAAGAAAGTTGTGCCTGGCAATCTTCCATTTTTCGGCTGCCTACACCAGTGACATTTCATCTCACATTCAAAGAGCGCCCGGGCCCTTAATGAAATGCATAATTAACATATTCTAATTGTGCTGAGCACCGTGATGGTTTTGACAGAGCTCACTTTCCATGTCTAATTCAATGCTAATTTAATCTGTTCTTTTCCCGCCGACATGACCTTTCTTGATTGAGTTTCACCGCGAAGAATTTTTTGATGGATTGATTTATCAACCTCACGGAATGCAACAAAAGTGTCGCCTGGAGACAGGAGAGGAAGGGGAGAAAGAGAGAGAGAGAAGAGAAAAAAAACAATTAAAGGAGTAAAGTCACGCTGCCTGAAGAGTGTGTTACTGATGTTTTGCTGTGCTATTAACCCTCTCACAGGTAACGCATGGCTTCATTTTTCTTCATTCAGCCTGAATGGCGAATTTTACTCAGCCGTTTAATCTTGCTAGAGTGTGGTGAAGGCAATGCCAATGCTTTAGCATGAACATGTGAATTAGTGAGTATGGCTGAGAAAGACTGAGCGAGTGTCGGGCCTTCAGCTGGAGAAAGATGAACTGAAACCTCTCAGGACCATACATTTTATTTTCAGTGGGAATATTCAGTCTGGCTTGGAAAAATGCAGCACAGCAAAAAAAAAATTACAGTAATATTGTGATTCATTCTGTGAAGGTTTACTGTTTTATAGCAAATGACTGGAAATCAGCTTTTTTTTTTTTTTCAAAATAATTGTGGGATTGATATTTCATTTTTTTTGCCTTGTTTGCATGAAGGCTGAGCTCATTAAAAAAAAAACATAACTTTTTTCTTTTCAGAATGTTATCGTTTTTATTGTTGTAGCAAAGACCATTATTATTATTACTGTTATTGTAAATTACTGTCAATGCGAGTTGCCAGTACAATTCTGTATGAAATGTGATTGATTTCAACAACTAATAACTAAATTGATATTACTGTAAAATAACTGTATTGTAGTTTTCTTGAACTGTGAAATTACAGCATTGTGCAATAAGTACATTATTACCGTTGCTTGTAATTTTATTCAAAAGCTTGTAATTTTTACAGTAGCTTTCTGTCAACTTACTTATATATACTGTATATCGTAAGAATATACTGTAAAATCTACAGAATATTTTTACAGGAACATTCAAAAAGAAGTTCAGCGTAGTGCAGTTCTAGTCCAGACAGTGTTTGTAAGACTGATGTTTTCCCACATTCAGCCAATTTTTCCAAAGCTGAAATCTTATGACATGCCACCTGAGAGAACCCAGGTACCTGCATTCAATGTGAGCACTACAATGTGAAAATCACATGACGCTTTATTTCTGCTGTGGCAGGTTATTGCTATCATAATGATAGACCCAATTACTACCGACTGCGTATAAGCATCAAAATGCCTAAAAAGTACTTTTAGTCTTTCAAAGCTCACACACACAAAATCTCTCTCTTGCTATTTCAGAACAACAGGATCTCTCTCACCCACCTAGATTTTACTCACCTTTAGATTCCATCAACAAATACAAATTTCGCTGCTGCCAGGACAGCTGACACCTGCACACAATAGTGCATAAAGCACGAAAAGCGTGAAGTTCGGCTTCACTTCTAATTCCCTTCACCTGCCTTTCTGCTTACTGCCACATTTAGTATGTGGGTTCAAGCTGGAGCAAGGCTGGGGAGTTGCATTAGAACTGCAGCTGTCTGTCATCAATGGAGACAGGGGATTATGCACCCATACACACAGACTCACAAATACACGTGCATGCACACACAGCTGTACGTTACCCACCCTTCATTTGCATTGCTCCCTTCTGCCTGCTTTTGATTGGCACCTGTACATGAAATGCCACAGCGGCTGAAAGTACGCTGCAAAGCTGGCACTAACAATCCAGTGGCTCCGGGGAGACCTGCCATATTGTAATTTGGTTATCAGGTATGAAGGAAGTAATTCCGAGTGCCAGGAAATGTGAGGCAGAATAAGTGCTTCATTCCTGTATGTTGCCCAGGGTGACAGTTCTTATTTAATGTACAAGAGCGTCCTGTTGTCAGACGGATTTGGGGAAAGGATCAAGGGAAAGTGGGGGAATTGGGTATGGAAGGAAAGAGGAAGGTAACATCTTTAATTTTTTTTAAAGCACTGGGAGAAGTAGAGAGGAAAATTGGAATTCCAGTGGGTTTTCAATGCCGGAAACTTGGTGCATGAGAGAATGTTCTTCTTCATTGGGCCGACAGGTTTACAGAGACATCATCCCCTTACGTTTACCTTCATCAAGTCAGCAAACACAGAATACAATCTAAGCATATAGCTGAGCGTGTAAAAGTTAAGGGCCTCGCTTGAGGTCTTGCCAAAAGTAGCTCTTTGGCAGTTTTGGGATCTGACCTCACAGTGGTAGTGGGAAAAGTTACCACTGCCCACATCATTGACTTTGAGAGATTGCACTGAATTGCGTGCCAGCCTTGCCATACTGCCTTCCAAGAGAGGGAGAGTGACTACAGTGGATTAGCACATGTACTCTTGCATCACTGGGCCTGATGTGTTGTGAAGAGGAGAATGGGAGTTGATCGCTCTTCTGTCTCTTAAGTGGCTGGGGCTTTATTTGGTTTGAAGCACTGGTTTTGCATGGGAAGGCAGAACCCTGGAGACAGAGCTGTCACACTGCAAATGGAGGCCCCCGATGCTGGCAGGAGCCCTCTGGCAAAATGAAAATAAGTAAGTGGCACAGATACATCATGCCAGCCAACTGTATATCTGAAGAATCCGGTGAGACTGGAGACAAGCTAGAACAAACGGGTGTAATGGAGAGTCAAATGGCAATAACCTAAGTTTACTGCCATGAATGTAAGGGGAAATGAATGGATGGGTGGGTGGATGGATGGAAGAATGGATGGATTAATGTAAGGACAGATGACAGATGGATGGGTGGATTCTAAAAGTTTATTGAGAAACAGTTGTGTTGTTCCAGAATGTTTAAATATTTTCTGAATATTTCCATTTTCATTAAGCACAGGCACAGACAGATAGATAAACAGACTAATGGGCAGACAGACAGACATACAGATAGATAGATAGATAGATAGATAGATAGAAGGATGGATGGGTGGATGGATAGATAGATTCTTACAGTTTCTTGGAAAACAGTTGTGCAGTTCCAGAATGCTTGAAAATATACGGAGTATTTCAAACTTTCTATTAAGTACAGCACAGGCAGAGATAGATAGAGAAACAGACTGACAGACGAACAGACAGACATAGATAGATAGATAGATAGATAGATAGATAGATAGATAGATAGATAGATAGAGTCTCTGCTATTCAGGTATTCAGATGATGTCTGGGATTTGGTCACCCTCTGCTTCTTCACACAATTAAGCTAATTATTAATGAATTCGTGGGTTAAGAGAGCAGGCCCAGCCAGCGTCCTTCAGGTGAGCTGATTGAAAGTTTGACATTCCCTGGCAGAGCACAGATCATTTGTCCAGGGGGATCAGAGGCGCTCTGTTCCAAATGCCATGAGTGGGGGGCCACACACAATGGGCCCAATGCGCTGCTATTATCTCTGGTGTCAGCCACTGGTGCCCTCCTGCTTGAAGAGGTCCCCTTCGTCTGCAACTGTTGCCACTCAGGAACACATCATTAGCCAGTCTGTCAATTCCCCCACCCCACCTGAATGTTATCAGAGCTGCTATAAATACAGCAGATAAATACAGCACAGTCATCCTGAACTTCCTTCATAGTAGTGTTCATTTATCTGAGTGTCTTCATGTGCTGCTTCACTGATCTAGATGGGTAACATTCGATGCGTGTACGAAGCTTCAGTTCAGTCTTACATGAATGGAAGCCTGCATGGAAAGTAACAGAACTGGATGAAAGTGACAAGTTCAGTTACTTTGATTTTTGTATGCCATTTGTGCATGTTATATAATGATATTTTTATTAGAAGTTTTAAATATCACAAAGTGTATGTAAATGTAACTAGCAAATTTGGTTATTTTTGAATCAATTTGGTTATTTTTAAATTAATTTGGTTATTTTTGAATAATACAGTCCAATTAAATGTGCCATAAAACTTCGACAGATTTTTTTACTTCCTCATTTAGAAGTGTTTCTTACATAAGGTCTGAACCAGCCTAAAGTGAACTGAGTGCTAACTCCATATAAATCTTAACACAAACACTTGTACCTATTATTTTCATTACTCTCACCTTCAATGCAAAGATATCTAATTTAAAGTAAATCTGCATAAATGTTCCCTAGTTAGACCATACTTTTCTATCCCAAGTCACTTTACGTATTCCTTGATCAGAGAAAAAAGATTCTCTCCCTTAAGCAAAAAATGAAAACCTCAGACCCGATGACCTCGCTCCCAGAGCCTGACTGACTGGCAAATGAAGAAAAGATGATTGATCTGATGCCAGACTGCTCAGAAGCTCAGAGTTCGCTTTGTGGTTAGGGGCGATATCTGTGGAGATCACTACGCTGTTGTACATGGGCACTACCTGATCAAACAGACCCCACAAAGTGCCCTCGCTCAGGACATCATTAGCAGGCTGGGTACCAGTCATGCTTTGTTGATGCCTGGAGAGATGCACGGCTATGTGGGTGGTCCACTACACGATCCTTCACTTCAGGGGAAGCAGAAGGCCTCTTATTAACTATCAGTCAAGAACTACAGCCTCACTATAAAGAACTGTGAAGGCCTAAAAAGATTTGGCTAGTACTCATCAAATGTCATGTTTTCCAATTGCTATGATCCTAAACCTTTTTTTTTTTTTTTTGCAGTACACTAGATGGAACCATCTACACAATGCCATATGGTAAAATCATTAAATGTTACACAGTCTTTCACTGGCATCCACAAGGCCTCAAATTTATGACAGCTCATATACTTTTAGTGAACTGGCAAGGTACACTAGAACATGAAGTTAACAGCTAGCTGAATGACGTACTGTACATCTAAGGTTCGGTTTTCCTATATGGAGATTGGTGTAGGATTTACACATAGCACATGACAGCTTCCCCATACTCGTTCTCACAGGAAGTCTTTGTTTTTCCCTTTGGCATTGCCAGACTAAGTTATGTGGATTTCTCAAGATGAGGAGCAGTGCAAGCGTTCCGACAGCCTCATGGGAATTATCATCTTGAGGGGAGGAATAGACTTTGTCACCAAGGGTTTTCAAGATGCAAGACCATGTTTACATTCTAGTATTCTCTGTAACGTTGACTGATAATCTAAACCAGAAGACGTCACTTTGGATTATCACAGAAAATAATGTTAATAATACATTAAGAGCACCAACAGAAATGATTGATTGATTGATGAAACTATATGCACTAAAGAAAGCTTTCATTGATTCATTCATCTTCGGTAACCATTTTATCCTGGTCAGGGTCACGGTGGAACACTGGGTGTCAGATGGGAACACATCGCAGGGCACCATGGCATGTTTTTGGGAGGAATCATCTGGAGAACCTGGAGAAAGCCCATGCGGATACGGGGAGAAACAAAAGAGTAACCTGAGCTCAGGATCAAACCAGGGACCCTGGAGATGGCACCACACGAATATTAACAAGACGCACAATAAATGTACAGAAATCATGTAGTGGGCCAATACTTATTATATAATAAGTATTGTAATTAAAATCTTTCAGTTAACAATGCTTGGTATAGTATAATTGCTTGCCTGGACATAATCTTAAAATATGTACAAATGTAGTGTCTAAATTAAGGATGCACAGTATTAAAACAGAGCTATGACTGAAACTGATTAATGTCAATGTGCATAGAATTATTATATACTAAGAAACTAAAAAAAAAAAAAACATGTGTTCTTTACTCATAAGTGAGAATCCAAGCACTTGCCCCACTCCTCCTTTTATTATGGACTTCAAACCATCAAGGCTGACTTTTGATGCAGGCGTGGCAGTGCGGAACTTCACGTTTAGCTTTGACATCTCAGACAATTGGTGGAGAAAGAGAGAAAGAGAGAGAGACAGAGAGACAGAGAGAGGCAACCTTCACAACTTTGAAGCACACATAAAACTTAGATCAATTGTATTTTTAAAGGTGCAGTGGGGAGAAACTCGCCATCCTCAAACCAGGCCTAAATCAACATTTCAAAGTCTTTACAGAGCTCTGTGCTTTCATGGCAGATCAGAGAGTGGTGGATTGGCATGGCTTCATTTACATGGTTGTGAAATAGGCTGCTATTCCATCTCTGAGAGGAGAAAGTGGAACTCTATCAGATAGCCATTACAGGACTGTAAAAATGCCTTTCTTTCCTCTTTTGCACAAGGGGGCAAAGTTGAAAAAATAAATAGAAATAGACAGCACTTTTCCTGACAAAAAATTGATATGTTACATACGTTTAAAAGGACTGAAGTTCAGGAAGACTTCAGAGAATGAAACCCATGGCACTGAAGAACACTTCTGTAGATCTCCTGTAAACATGAGAGATATGACCTGAATTGGAGCGGAAAGAATGAAAGCGAGAAAGAATCGAGAGAAAAGTTTGAGTGACTCATCGAGAGAGCCGGATCTGTGGACCTGTCACTTGATTAGTCCTCTTGATTAGCATTTATAAGAGGCCCTGGTGCTCTATTATTTGCATTCCTATTTAGCCATGATTTTGTGGAGGGCACTCCGTGATTAAACTTGTCACTAGGCCTGATTGACAGGGTCAAATCTTCAGATTCCATTTGCCTGAATAAAAGGCAGAGAGAGAGAAAGAGAGAGAGAGAGAGAGAGAACTAAAATGAGGAGGGGAGGGGGGGTGAACATGTCAGCTTTTCTTTGCGCTCCTACCGAGTTTTATGTGGATTCTCTTTCCTCTCTTAACCCTTCCCCTCTCTCTAGATCTCTCTTCTCACTCACCGTCTCGGTGTTTTGTCATTTCACATGGGTCAGGAATGTTTTAATTTTAAGGATAGACTCCATCTGTCATCAGTGGAAGTGGAGTGGCATGTACATCAGGAAATGAAAACTGAAGGATTAAAAACAAACACACAAACAAATAAATAATTAAAGTAAATATTAATAATAATAATAATAATATTAATAATAATATTAAAATGGAGAACAAAGATAAAAAGAACCCGTGTTATTGGACAGATTTAATTATTATGAACAGAGATTTAAACAGGCAGTTCACTGGCTGTGAAAATAACCCTTGATTACTGATGAATCTTTAAATCTTGGCAAAACCACATTTTTTTCTTTCAGCTGTAATTGTTTTTGGAAAGGGGATCTCATTTCCCTTTAATTTCTACATACCATTGCCAGAACAGGCTGATGCTAGGTGACTACATCACTAACCACGGCCAAATTGCTAACTGAGGAGGACACGACATTATGTGCAATCCAGAGCAGCGGTTGCATCAGGTAGCACTAAACTCAGAGGGCCTGGGCTCGCTCCCAGAGGACAGGCTCTGGAGAAAAACACCACAACAATTAAACACAGTGTGCTGCATAAGGCGCTTTAGATCCGATTTCCTCTTTTTGTTTCAGATTCAGTACGATTGGAGCTTGAGATATTAAAAATAACCAATAAATAAATAAAGCATACACTGGCCTGATTTATTGATTCACACTGGCAACACTGGCTTTATGATAAATCAGCAGGAAGAGCTGCAGTGTTAACATAAACAGCATTTTCAGCAGAGAATCATCACACTGTATATTTCCAGACAAATAATATTCAGTGTTTTGTTTCAGATCCAGTGTAATTTCAGCATGAAACCCTAGAAATAATCAAATGGTAAACTGCATGTTCCATTGATTTATTGATTCACATGTTTGTGGGTTGTTGAAATGACAGTAGCCAGTTCTCCATGACCTGACATGGGTTGCTCTTGTATGTGTCGTATGACAAATGATAGATTTCTGTGGGCTCTTCTATTGAACTTTGTGATTCCTTAGTGAATACGACCAGTTCTAAACAAATGGGTGATATTTAATTACTGGTGTAATTGCATATATGGTGGCGAATCCTCAGATAAAGCTAAAGCACGTGTGCATTTTGACCTTGAGGCTTTGCCATTGAGCTCATCACATGCATCCCACTGTAAGCCAAACAAGGCCTTTTCTTCAAAACTGAATCAGGATTTCTTTCACCTGATATACTGAGGGGTTTTGAAAAATTGTACAAGAATAATCCCTGACTGTCTGACTCCTCACTATGGAAAAATAAGGCAGTTTGTGGATTGTAAATGATAACATATTGATGACCTGCCCCCTATTGTGGCTCCAAAATGAATAATATTTGGGTCATTTCTTATATGCAATGTCTTTTGCAGGAATTTAAAACTTAACAGTGATGATATACTGTATATATAACATTATATAATTATACCACAGCACTGCTGAATTCTCAAATCTGATTGGTCAGAAGGTGTTAATTTTAATTTTTTATAACAGCAGCTTTGACAATAGGTCTGGCATCATCTAAGCCAAATAATAGACAGTTTAGGAAAAATATATTATAATTTAACAAAGAAAATCATTAGAATGTTGAAGTTTTCTCTAAGGAGATGTTTACTTAACATTTATGGAAGGAGTCTCCAGTGTCAGTGATTGTACACTGCAAAAAATGACATCTTAGCAAATACAAATATCATAAATATACTCAAATTTAGCTAGAATACTAATATAAAACATACTTCTTTTAAATATATTTTAATTTATCTTTCCTACTGTAAGATTACAATAAACCAAAGATATAATTATTAAACTTATTTTGAACATTTTTGCTCATTTCAGGTTTGAAATAGTCTTATTCTATTGGCAGATAAAATCTTATATTTAATTGATAATCTCATAATAAGAAATATTAGATAAATATGAGATATTTTCACTTGCTAAGATATATATTTTTTGCAGTATAATGATCTGTAAGTTTTTCAACACAGGAAAATCTTCAGGACTTTGAACCTTCTGGTTTCTTGGTAATATGACAAGCTGCGTTTTATTATTATTATTATTATTATTATTACTATTATTATTATTAACTTCAAGAGAAAAAACAGCCTGCTCAGGAAATGACTGTTTATAGCTGTTATAATATAACAGATAACAGGCCTAAGCTCTCTCACAGACATTTCATAACTATAAATGGATAAAAAGTATGATATAGTATTCTTTAATAAATTAAAAAATCTGACTAATTTTTGTGGCATAAGAGGAATAAATAGATTCAGGACATGCTGTTTTAGGAAGATAAACTTTGGGGTGGTAACAGTAACCCCGCTTCCTTACATATATTACACTATTCGAAATGAATTACTGGTGTGAGAGGAATATTTACATATCATGTATATGTGATTTCCTGTGTATAATTTGAGTGTGAATGAGTGGGACATACCAAATGTCATCGTAAACTACCAAAAATAATAAAAAAGAAAGAGTGTTAGGACTTAACCAGCTTAGAAAGTTGAAATTAATTGAAAGGACTCAACCAGTTAAAATTTTTTTTAAAAAACATGAAATATAATTTATTAAAAATGAAACATTTGTTATTAAAGACAAATACACATAAAAGTTCAGTGGTGCAAAATCCACAGGTCCTGGTCTACAGAGATGTGGAAAAAGTGATGTGGTCAGATGAGTCATCCTTCACCACATTTTCGACGAATGGGTGAGTGGATGTGTGGCATAACGCCAAGAGAATGGTACAGGCCCTGAACCCCTACAGTGAGGGGATCTGGTGGCTATGTTATGCTGTGAGGTGATTTTACTGCCGTGGTTTGGGCCCACTTGTGCGAAGAGGCACTGCAATTCAACAAAAAAGTTTTCTGACTTAACCTATGATGAAACATTTCTATCCTGATAGGAGTGGTCTCTTCCAGGATGACCCCACCCCCATCATGTTAGCCAGCTCTTTACAACACCATCATCAAAACACCAACTGAAGGAATATCTTTTGGGAGAATGGTGTTCTTCCATCCATTACACTTCCACAGACGTGTAGATTATATCACAAGGTGCATTGAAGGTGCTCTGAATCTTTGTATATACAGACTGAATGTAGTAAAAAGCAGTCTAAAGTTAGGGTATATAGTTACACGAGATATAAGAAATGACCCACTAAACACATTAAATGGCTTTCTGCTATAAAGAGGGATGACTGTGCTCTTAATAATCATAAAATTATAGGTAGCTAATTAAACAGATGAATAACATTCAAGATATTCAGTGATAATTTCAACCTATTTTTAAGATTATTACTTGTCAGATTGTATGAGATCCCAATAAAATCTTGGCCGAATTCTATAACAGACTGTGTGATAATGTGTTCTCCATGTCATTTACAGTATATGACGAAGATCTTTTAGCGATAAACCTGCAATTAATGAAAATTAAAGACAATTCTGCTTACTTCACCAATCAGTGTGATCGGACTTGTGCAGAAAATGGAGTCACATAAACGCAAACATTGTTCAAAGTGAACTTGAAGTAAGAAGGATTTTTTTTCTCTCCATTAGCACATTTCATTTACAATTTCAACATTGCCACTTTTGTATTTGTTGTATTTGTACCGTGAGTTAGTTGTAGAGTCCCGTGAATCATTTTTACACAAGGGTCATAGCAGAGCTCACACTCTGAGATTTTAATCTAAAATTTCTGACACTCTCAGAATTTTGTTGCCAGTTTTTGATTATGATTCTTTGTCTGACACTGGCTGTGTTTACATGGACACTAATAATCCGATTGTAATAGGACTAGAAGCACAATCAGATTTAAAAAGTCACATGTAAACACGTCAATCGGAATGAATTGGCCAAAACTGATTAAAATTTCATTCGGATCGTAAGGGGTGGTTTAAACCTTTTCTAATCCGATGGAGAGGACATGTTAACACTTCATCGGATTGAAAGTGAAACCAGATAGTTCTGCGCATGTGCAATGACGTACAAACACGTAATGACGTATGACGCACGGCTGTCAGCGGTATTGGGGCTCTGACCGTAGCCTCACCAGGTGCCATGTACCCCTCCACCATTGAGCATAGTGTCATAAATGACTGTCGTGTCATCCCAAAATTCTCCTTCCACTCCTCGTCTGTGAAGTGGTACAAGACGACGTCGTCCCACCGGTCCTTGCTTCAGACCCTCATCCACAGACGCCTTGTTCTGTGCTCGGGAAGGGGCATTTTAATTGCTTGATAAATACACGTAGTACCGCACAAGACATCACGCGCTCGCCGTCTTCTAATTAGCAGCTGAAATAGGCAAATGTTAAGTCTGCTTTTTAAAACGAAAAAAAGAAGCAATGGCAAGAGAGTAGCTGCTAGTATCTGCATGTTGGAACGGCGGGAAACGTGTATTCGTGCACTGTGCGCATGTCAGAAGATCAAATCTGATTCTGTCATGTAAACGCGCATATCAACCCGATTACTTTATTCAGCGTTCTTGTAAACACTGCGATCGGATTAATCAATCTGATTGATTTCATTCCAATTGAAACAAAAAGTGTCCATGTAAACGTGACTAGTGGCACAATATGAAACAAAGTTAGCCACATTGTCAAACAAAGCTACGAATGACAGCTAGCTACAGTGTCTAGCTTTGTTTTGGGAATAAACAATAACAGCTAGCTGACTAGCAAATGCTGACTGTGAGATGTTGGTAGAAGGTGATAGCCTTATGCATGCTAACGTGTAATGTTTCAGAATAAATTCTTAGCTTTGGTTTGCTGAGTATGAAGGACAATTTCTTGTCACTTTCTCTGTATCACTTCTGAACACAAACTCCTGGGTCAAAAAATTAAGGTTCTCTTAGACAAAGTGCACCGCTGATGCTTTTCAAGTCCCACTGTTTTACTATGCATGCTCTGAACAACTTCTCAAATATCCAATCAGTGGACTGCAGTACAGCTATAATGAGGCTTGTGGAGGTCATATAAGTGGTACAACGGTGTCTAGACAGAGACTAGATACACTGATAACAGGCTGAAGGTCACAGCTGGGAGACTGATGTATGGATAAAATTCAAAATTCAAATACAGATGTGGATGCTTCAACAAAAGTGTGTGTGCGTGCATGTTCATATAATTAGTGGTAATTAATGAAGAGAAAGTGAAGACTCGTTTGTATTTCAAATTATCCCATTAGCTCTTGTCATACCCGTGTACACAAAACAGCTTGAGTTCAATTAGTTTTTTGTCACACAAAAGTGATTATAAGCGGTGTGCAACCTGATTCATGAGGTAGTGCCTGTCTAATTTCAACAGCTGATGGAGCATAGACATTGGTACACATTCACTGTGACCTTCTTAAAAATGACCTTTCTTTGACCTTTGAGATAGTTCATGTATGACAGGCATGATAATATATGATGATATATGATTAAAGTGTATAATAGACAAGTTTAAAATGGTAACAAGTATTGACAGACTTAAAATTATGGTCCAAACTCTGACAAGTACTGGCTGTTCACAGTACTGAATGGGAGAGCTAAAGAAATCTGCTACTTATCAGTAACTCAGTGTTACTATTATAAGCCTTATAGCATGGCGTCTCGTGATAGGCATAAACCAATTACGCATACACACAGGACACATATCCAATACCATTCATGAATGCAAAGTGTTTCAAGTCTGTAATCATGCCATGTCTCTTCCGAATAGGAATGTATGGAGACTTTTGGGGCACCTGTAGTGCAGCTGAACTCTTAAAGTGGTCACTTAAAATTACATAATGTTAGTCAGTCGGTCTTAGTCAGTGCATGCTGATCTTATTTAGATCCTTTTTGGATATATTATTATTTTTTCAGGAATAATCCTGATACAGTATGTCTATAACTTAATTAATATAATAATATAACTTTCTTTAGTGCTGCATTATACCATTTGTAATATTGTACCAATACATTATAATAACCTGGTGGCAGTGGTAGCTCAGTAAAGACAGTAAAGACTGCTGTTTGTAAGGTCGTGAGTTCAAATCCCAGCGCTGTTACTGCTGGGACTTTGAGCAAGGCCCTTAACCCTCAACTGCTCAGATGTATAAATGAGATAAATGTAAGCCACTCTGGATAAGGGTGTCTACCAAATGCCTGAAATGTAAACTTGGATATAACATAGCAAATTGGAAATTCAGTCAAATTGGACAATGTGAATGTGTTCCATCTGAAACTGCGGCTTATGAATGAATGACCAATGCTTCTTGTTGTCCTACTAACTGTAAAAGACCTCTGCGTTACTCTCTACTTGTCTCCTTTACAGCTTATGTGAAAACCTCTTTCTTAATCTTCCTAAATGTGTATGTTTGTACTGTGTGTCTGGATGAGCAATTTGATGATATAATATCTAAATTAACTGAATATTAAATATTAAATATTTTATTTTTGTAGATATTAAATAAAGGTATCATCAAACTGTTTATTATTATTGCAACACTACTATTTTCCTGGCAGTTTGTTTTCAAACGTTCTGTATATACTGTGATACATATATATGATACATACAATATTTTGGTCATATCACTCACCCCTAGCTCTATGGTTGCAATAAGTAATTATTTTACACACTGGCACGCCTTATATTAATGTCCCTTACTGGCTGAGAAACATATTTCAATCAATCGTGTTAAAGCTATACTGCTGATTTATATTTTCTATATTTGCTTAGCTGTGTATTGTAAACCAGTGAAAGCAGTTTCCTCACTGTTCTTCTGAATGGCGAGTCTCAGCATTTGGTGTGTGTCTGCGTTCGTCCCAGTGTGCTTGCACTGGCCTGCTATTCAGAGGCGGAATAAAACTTTAACAGATGTTGCTGTTAATTACAACAGGAGGGGGAAATGCAATTCAAACACTTTTATTAATTAGTTCCATTGGAAGTGCAGGGCCAACGAGAAAGAAAAGCTTGGGGGGATAGTGTGAACCAGAGGTGCGTCATAAACAGTATCAATGTCTTAGATCAAAATAAAATGCTTCAGATGTGGCAGGAATGTTCAGATGGCCTGTAATGATATTAAACATACATATTAAACAATAACAGCATAAACATGTGACTGGTCGGAAAGTTGGCAGGCTTGGGGTAGGAATTACTTGAATGACTTTAATGCTGGCACCTCTAGCTCAAAGCTGAAGTCAGAAGAATATATTGAAGATTGTTCTGATTCATAAAATCACAGGCAGCCGCATGGGGTGAATATTAAAAATACCCTTAACTGTATGTTTTTCTAGGCAGCACACACCTCCTGTGCCTCTGGCTCCAGTCAGCATATGCTAAGTAAAACATTTACAAAACCCTATATTGAAATGTTTGTAATGAATTTAATGAACCTGTGCTAGTTTTTTGGTTGGTGTCGTATTTTCGCTATTTTTGTGAAACTTGTGCAGACTGACGTCACAGGAAATGGTGTTAATAACAGAAAAAATTCAACAAACATAAGGAATAATAGTCAGCTTTGGCTGGTAGCTCCTAAAAACAAAAGTACAAGAGCTTCTTTTCTCATTCACTATTTTCAAGCTATGTTCAACATCATAATAATAAGAAATCCAGCATAGAAATATGACATACCAAACATGTTTCTATTGATGATTGTATTAGTGTGGAAGCTGAAGCTTTGGAAGCTGATCAGCATTTGAGCAAAGTGTACAGAATGGGAGGTAAAAGAGCTAAAGGACTAAAGTGCTGCTGCATCGCTCTCTTCAGGTAGAGATGCAATCCCACTAGCGCCACTATCAGCAAGTAGTTCAACAGCGTTCGAAACCGTTAACCAAAGTGAAATAGACTAACGTGTTGATAAAAGAAGTCTAAAAACTTGAAATACAGTGAAATACAGTGCCATAATGAATCTAAAAGGCATAACAGATGACTTGAGAGAAGCAAGGTAGGACCTAATTCATGTTAATACATTTAATGCTTCATGACAGCCTGTCAATCATCAGTCTATCATTTCAGTAATCTGGAATGGAGTTTAGAAATTAAAAATACTTAATTTCCTGCACTTTTTTGCTTAGCCAACTATGGGGCCAAAAAAATAAAAATTGGGCCAAGCAAAAAAGTACATGAAATTTAGTAGCTTTGATTGAAGAATGAATAAGTAAAGACTGAAGCAATGTGGAACATAAGTTAATATTGAATATCTTTTCTTTTAGATATTTTCAAATAGTGAAGTCTTTTGGGGTAAGCTTAAAGGTAGCCTTTTAGACATGGACGTGTCAGTGTTGTTCCATTCAGTATTAATGGCCTCCCACAGATGACAGACAGGCTGTCAAGTGTATTAACATGAGATTAAATGAAACTTTAAATGATCTGCACCTTGTCTGTAGCAAAAAAAAAAGCTCATCTTTTTTTTGCAACTGAGTGTACAGATGAATAAGTTTCTGTATAAATGAGACACAAAAATGGACACAGACTTAAAAGGGTGAGTGGAGAGAAGAAAAGTGAGCCCATGTGCAGGGCTTTGTGAAGAAAGGTAAGATAATCAATTAATCGTGGCAGTAATTGGATGGCGGGTAAAGGCATAATGCTGGAGCCTAATGAAAGTCATCCGTTGTACAGATTCTCGCTCGTCGGCCTACCCAACTAACCCCCCCCCCAATCATCGGCGGGATCTCAGGTGCTTAGCCATGCAGATCTGTCTGACAGCCCAGTACATCTCTGTCTGCCTAATTGGACAGTATAGAGTTGTTTATGGATATTGAAGACATTTAGGGCTCAGTCGGGGGCTGCTCAAAAAATCATTAGCGCAGGGCCTCTGAAACTGGACTATCTGCTTCCCACTACAAAACGCTGCCTTTGTCATCCACGCAAAAATGGGCTTTTTAAAATTTCACAACCAACATTTGAATATGGGAGTGTGTGAAAAGTCCAGGCTAGTGAGGCAGCGGTGGTCCAATTAGTGGTGTCTGGAATTCGAACGCTCCATTACAATATCGAATAAGATTTTTCTGCTTGTCAGGGATAATTTCATTTCCTCGGCTTACATAAATGCAATTCTAGTCCAAATGTTATGAAAAGCTGATTAATAAACTCAACTGTCATTTTATTAAGGAAACCTACCATATAGGTGCACTTTATTATTAACTATAACCCATCTGTTTCTATACAAAGCTCTTCAGCCACCTTCTACTGAGTCCAATACTGCAAACGCAACACCACAGGACTATCACTAACCAGATATCATTTGGAAGGTGGACAATTCTCAGCACAGTAATGACACAGGAATGGTAGTGGTGTGTTAGTGTGTGGCGAGGGTTTTAAACACTCAGGTTTACTGCTGAGATGGGAATCAAAATGATCCAGCTAACAGCAGCCCTGAGGTCAGAACAAGGGCTAGAGGACACACTACCATGTCAGTATCACTTATGTTGTGAGAATGGTCCACCACCCAAATAATATTTGGTCAGTGGTGGTCACATGGTGGTCCCTTGTTAGATGGGATACAAGGGGCTGATAAACTGCATAATAAAGGATGGGCCGTAGGTGTTCCTGATCAAATGGCTGTTGAGTATAGCTAGAAGGGAGGTGTGAATAATAAAATAGCCACTAAGTGTAGACCCTTGGCTCTCAAATTGGGCTATGGGGAGCCCCAGAGGTCTGTGAAACATGCCAGGGGGGTCCATGATTTTTTTTTTTTTTAATTTTGTTACAACAGTGTAAACCACAGCCCAACGAGTTATTGTTGTTGTTTTTTTATTGTTATTAACTGACCATTGCCAGTTATAGCTATTTGACTGGTCAGTTTAATTGAATGGGTTTAATCCAAACCTCAGTAACTCAAATACAAGTAGTACCAAGGGGGTCTCTGAAATTGAATTCAATTCCACTAACTGGATATCTGTATCTGTTGAGTGCTTCAAATATTTGTATCTGTATCTGTATCTGTTTTTGGATTTAAACCTGATGTGTTGTGGCCAAAACTGCATTTTTTTAATTACATATGAACCCTGTCACTATGCCCCCAGGAAACACTGGGAATAAAAGGGGGGAAAAAAACAGAGAGGAAGAAATGCCAGGACTATCAGCATGGTGTTCATAATATTTTTTTTAATCACAATCACACAGTTATTATTTTTGTTTGCACCTGCCTGTGATATTTTGTAATGAATTTAGTTGGTTCTATTTCCCAAAATATAAAGAAACTAATAGCCTAATTTAAACCACTGCAACCCTGACCAGGCAGGTACTAAGGATGAATGAATGAATGAATGAATGAATGAATATGTTAATGAATGAATGGTCTCTGTTTGTGATGAAAGTTTCAAATGACCACTGACTGCTCACTCAAAACTACATGAAAGTAAAAAACTTCCTCTGGTCTGATTTTTTTTTTTTTGTTTTATCCCGTAAGACTCCAGTCCTGATGCACATTTCAGTTCTCAACTAGATGCCCTATGAACACAATATCTGTTCATTCCAAATAATGTATTCATTCATTCCAAATAATATATTCGGTTACAGCCCTAGTGTAGACCATATTTTCGGACTACAGAAAATAAAAAACACTTTACACTGCAGGGGGGCAACCGCAATCATACACAAAGCCAAAATCTGCAGCATAAAGTGTGAAGAGAAGGAAAAACCTGTGTCTCTTTATCTCTTTCACAGCTATAGAGCAAGGCCAAATAAAATAAAGACGCAATCTATTGTCTCTACTCTCTCTCTCTCTCTCTCTCTCTCTCTCTCTCTCTCTCTCTTACACACATATACACAGAGCCACACACACACACTACAGAAACATTTCTACCCATCAGTGCCTTTACTTATCACTTGCCCGGTGACATTGAACTTCCCATGCCCTGGCCACCGAGACACATCTCTGAACCCGCACAATCACTCTTCATCCTCTCTAACAATTTAGTAATGAAGTATTGATTTCCAGATTCCCCTCTTATGGATGATATTAGATTTGGTTTGATAAACTGTGTCGAGGCCCCCTAATCTGCACTGTCCCTTTTCCCCCCTGCTGTCTGTAAAACAAAGTGCCACTGGAGAGATAATGACCGGGGAACATCGATGAACTCATTTCATCAATTTGTAACACTTGACAATGAAAAAAGACTCCCATTTTTCACGCCACCAATGTCAAAGTTTATTGCTCAGGGTAGGGTCTTATTGGAAACTCGACATCTTGGCTGTAATGTATGGGCCCCCGTGTGCCGCTTACTTTGAAAGGAAATGTTTGGCTACAGCGAGGATATTAGTGTTGCACCTGGGTTGGCTGGTTGCACGTGGCCACCAGGGATCCATGCATCACGTCAGCAAATATAACAACAACAACACAGAAAGAGGCTGGAACTACTTGGCCGTTAGGAGCTAGTGGAGGGGGCTTATGACATGCATAAGTCATGAAGCGATGCTCTATCTTGGTCAAGCAGACTGCTGAAAGAACAAAAATAATGCCAAGCCAGTAACAAAGGTCCTTGTTCCTGGAACCTCATACACAAATCCTGCAATTTCTGTGCAGCTTAAAAGACTTAAACACAACTGATCTGTCAATTTTCTGTCTATCTATCGCACATATCCTGGAAAATCTCACAAACTGCTTATGATATGAAACAAAAGTATGATGAGGACTTGAATGAGATGAATTCTGACTTTATGATGCTTCATATGCCAGATATAAACCCAAGTTTGAATGGATAAGAAGTCAGGAGACGGTACTGACATCAGCTCTGTTTCTGAAACACTGCACTTTGAGCTAATCCTGCAGCCGAACCCGATGATGGACAGCTGAATCTCTTTAGGCTTTGTTCTTTATTTACGACAGCCGGGCTGTACTACAGACCAGCGTGATTTCACAGGTGAATGCACACCAGTCCTAAAGAAAAAGCAATGGGGGGGAGGGGGGGGAGGAGGGGGGAGGAGGAGGAATGAAGAGATAAAGACAGTGTATCTGAAGTGTAGATAGATGATATCTCACTTAAACAGCCTGCAAACCCCCATAACACACTTCCTCTGCATTCAATAAACCCAGCTTATTCCTGCTTCTTGGTACAAACCATTAGCAGAGTGAATGTCGTTACATGGTTGGGGAGTCGAACGGCTGCTTTGCTTTTGTCTTTTTTTAAGTGCGTTTGTTAGTACGGAGAGCTAGACTCCTTCCTTGGAGCTACAGAAGCCTTTCCCCAAGACTCCAGAGTGTTCAGTCCTGCTCGCAGTAATTTCATTCCCTCTCCCACCCATCCCCCAGTGATCTACATGCATAGTGCTTATCAACTGGATTACCGGCAGGTAAAGACACGTAACCCAATTTGTGGCTTCTCGTTTCGCGTGTGTGTAGTATTCAGTGTCAAGGCGCATTAGCCAATGCAGGGGATTGTTTCGGTGGATAGATGGTGCAGCAGCCTCCTTTCCAGCAAGCAAGCAGGGGACATCATACTGATGCTCATGTGTGTGAAATTAAAAACCTGGCCCCTGAATGCAAATAATATCTCAAACTTGCGATTCGCTTGCAACCACAAAGTAGTCACCTGAGCGAGCCAAAAACAAAAAAGCTATTAGGCCTTAATTTAATATTTCGTTCATGTCTGCCAATAAATAAAACATAATTCCTGGATAACACCATAGTGGAAGTGATTTTTAGTCCCCTCAAAGGGCCATCTACTGTGTTGTTTCTATTCCTCGCACGTCAACACAAAGTGGTTGGTGGCGGCTCCTACAGCAACGACCCATAACATGCTTCTTTATTATTGATTGCTTCACTGTCCATCCAGCTACTGAGGTCAGCCTTCCTCAAACAGGTGCTGCGCTGCCCCCTGCAGTGATTACTGATAAAAGATGACATAAACAGAACAAGGAAATATGCACAATGTCCAAGTTTTTTTTTTTTTTCTGGATGCTGCATACCTTAGCGGAGAGAGGCCCAGCGTAATAAAGAAACACAGGAGGCGAGTTTCGCCTTCATTCATCAGCCTCATCATCGTTCACTCTCAAGCAACGGAGTGTGGACAGAGTGGAATCATTAGATATTCAATTCAATTTTATTTGCATAGCACTTTTAAGAATAGACATTGCCACAAAGCAGATTTAGATTTAGCATTGTATCCCTAATGAGCAAGGCAGAGGCAACAGTGGAAAGATAAAACTTCCTGAGATGACATGAGGAGGAAACCTTGAGACTCAAAAAAAGGAGCCCATCATCTTCTGGGTGACACTGGATTATTAATCATTACTCTTCTACAAGTATATAGTGTAAAGTCAAATGGTCAAAAGATGTTCAGGATGAGCATATTTTGAATAAAAGTAAAAGATGAAATGAATGAAAAGTGAAAATAAAAGTCCTGGGATGAACACAGGACAGTCATTATGATTACAGCAGCAGTTCTTCGGTATAAATCTGCAGTATCCAGGTGAGTTTCTGTGAAGCAGGGGTGAGACTTAAACTGTTTTTGGGGAGTGCGATCTTGGGAAATGACAAAAATTGGCCAGAGATCTGTGACTACAGTTTTCTAAACAAGAGCCAGCTTCTGTAGCAGATCCTCTGGTGAGCTTATCCAATCACATAAGTGCATGGCACTAGTCAAAAGTGTTAGGGTAAAGCACCACTAAGAAACAAAATGCTTTGAATTGTTTTATTTATAGCCATAAACTAATCCTTAATGGTTAAGCATTAAGAGATAACTGCTGTTGTCTATAAGCAGTCATGTTAGTAGCTTAGCTGAACTGTTGTAAGCAAGAAAATTAATGTAACAGGACCTTTACAAATTTTAGTTCAATACCCCTGCTTTAGGGTATCCATTATACACAGAGGCTTTGGGAACAGACGCTGCTGATGGGGCCCAGGCTGTTCTTCCTGAAATAATATAGGGGAGCTTTATAAAGAGAAGCTATTTTGCTGTCCTGGTAAAACAAATAGCACAATGTCATTGTGTATCAAAATGAAACACTAATAAAAGTACACTTGGTCTTTTCAACTAAATGGGCTTTTTAAGTTCAGCCTACAGTATACTGCCTACAGTATGTGACCACTTCATCTTTTGCACTCGTTATTGTGGGGGACTGTATGCAATATAGTGAACATAATTTAAAAAAAAAAAAAAAAAAAAAAAGACAATGAAGATATCCTTAAGATAAGGATATTCATTTTACATATTTCGACAACTTTATAAAAAACAGTGGAGGAGAAAGGCTGTACTGAAAAAGCTTGTGCATGCACACATGAGCATGTTTGAAATATTAGGTTGTTAGCAAGCAACATTATGAAGTGAGAAAGTGAGGCAAATGAAGAGTGATTCTTCAGCGAGGAGGTGCCATGTCCTAGCCATCACAGTCCAATGGCACCTGAGGGGGAATCTCATGGCTGTCATCCCAGAAAGCCTCCTGCACTGATGCAGGCCTGCCATCTGCTCTCCATATGAGATAAAAATGAGAGATTGTCTCTGAAAAAGCATCTTTCGCTCTCCCTCACACACGCTTGCTCTCCCCCCCCACCCCCCCACCCCCCTCCTTGGGTTAGCACATGCATCTGATAAATTGCTAAGACAACAGTTTGGATTTAAAAAATAGACTAGCACACAGAGTTAGGCCAACAACATGGCAACAAATCATTTGATTCTTTTTTGCGCAGTTCTGTCTCAGGATGTGAGGTGTGCAAAAATGGAAGACTAATGCAGTACCTTTCCAGATACATCCCAAACTTATCTATCCATGTCTTTAGTTTTAGAGTTCTGCACAAATTATTCTCAGCCCCAAATGAGTCGAGAAGAAACAGCATTATTTTATGACACAGAGAGAGAAGCAGAAGAAGGGGGGAAAAAATGTTAAAAAAAGGAGAAGAGTGAGGGAGAGGAAAAAAAGGAAGATGGGCAAAAGGGGAAAAAAAAGGTCCTTCAGGGAACATGGTGTAAATGAACTTCCAGGAATGACACTGGCGAGCAATGAGGCGTGGATAGAAAATATACGCTGCACATCATCGGATAGAGATGCCGGTGGAAATGGCTTCATTGAAGTGTCAGCCCTCATCCATCAATCAATCATCCGCGAGAAACAATAACGGCCGCAGCGGCGGGGCGGCTTTTATGGGGCTTACTCATGGGTATCGGCAACAGCACTTAAGTGTGCCTCTGACACAGGCAGAGAGAGCAGGCCTGAGGTGTGTGCAGGTAGGGAGGGAGCACACTTAGCAGACATGTGCTCCTGTTAAAAAAAAAAAAGAAAGAAAAAAAAAAACGAAGCAAAAAGAGTCCCTATGGCTGAAAAGAGAAGTCCCATGCCTGACTCAGAGCAAGAGAAGATTAAAAACAAAGTGTGTGTGGTTCATTAGAGTTCATTATTTATGGCAAATGAAAAGAAAGAAGATGAGTTACTGGTAGCTGGAGTGGAAGCTGTCGAACACAGATTAGGGATGTAACCTAATATGAATACATTATTCAGAATAAACACATTTTTTTTGTGAAAGCTCACCAGAAAGATTCGCAGGCCTAGAGGTATGTATCTGGACCGGTATCCTGCAGGATGCATCAAAAATGTTGCATGAGCAGGAGATTCTTCCTTTCATGCAGATGTGAGATGCGAGAGGTCAGGTATAAGGCTTGTGGGAAAAACAAAGACTAGTGTTCATTCAGCAAACTTTAATAGCTGCCTGGTCAGGGTCACAGTGGTTTAAATTAGGTTGCTAGGTTGTTTCTATTATGGCAAACTTAATTTGTTAGAAAATACTGGAAGCAGGTATAAGTAAAAAATAATAACTGCACGAGCCACACATCTGTAGTTGAGACCAGTTGTGAATTGGAGTGATGCAGCTGAGGTACACTGTCAGAGCCACAATTCGCACACCATGCTGACACTGCTGGCGTCTCTACCTCGGGTATCTCGCAGTGTTTTCCGGTAGGGTATTTACTTCAGGATGTTTGAAGCACTAAACAGATACTGATACAGATCGACAAAGTGGCTTTTTGTTACACGCGTTGTCTAAATCAACTTCAAGCCCTGATTTCATAATCATAATCATGTGTTTTTCCTTAAGCGGTAGCAAGAACAAAGCTAAGTAGCATCTGACTGAGGCTTCAAAACTGTGCTTTATCTATACCTGTGTTATCACAGAACTGGCCTAAGTGCCTCGGGGAATACGCTATTGTTCAAAAAGAATAACATTTCAGATCTATTCCCCTGCTGATCCACCTTTACAACAGAGATGAAGATACTCACTTAAATTATCATTCCATTAACGGCGACTACAAACCGTTGAGTTAAAGAACGAGTGAAACACTGCAACAGTCACTTTTACTGTACGTGTGCCTTTTGATTTCCCCAAACTGAGTCTCTTGATGGCTTCTCGGCAACATGAAACATGACACATCATCCATTATTCGGAACGCATGCCTTGCTATCATAAGCCCGCTCCATATGGCCCTGGTTGTCTCCAGACACCCAAATCCCTTTCCTGAGGCCAGGGGCTGTTTTTTAGCAGGAGCCATTACATCGCTCGTCTTTCTCACAGGGATCCGCTGACAATGATGAGCACTTGCGGCGAACGCCATCTTCCTGCCCAAAAATGTGACAGCACATTCTGATGATCAGACCATGGCATGCTCTGGTGGCCCAATTGCTAATTCATGCAAGTTCACAATCTGGAGGCAACCAATCTGAACCAAAACAGAGAACAATGTATAGCAGCTAGCCATTTAAACAATAAATTCAGCAAAGTTTCCCAGTTACTTAACAACCTTAAAAAGCTCACATGATAGGAAAAACTAAGAACGTATCTCAAATGCTTGTGATTGATGGAAGTTTGGTTCTAAAAAAAAATTTTAAAAAGCACATCATACTGAACAAAAAGGGGCACTAGAAAAAGGAAACGTCATAACTTGCTAGCTAATCAAAAATAAACATCTCCTTAAAGCTAGCTTTACCATCTCAATGATTATACATCATACTTTTTTCTTTAACAACAATAACAACACATTTTTAATCGGTTTATTATTAGTCTTAGGGTATTTGGTGCATCTGCCATACATACAAATCCCTGTAGATGAGCTGTTACTATAGAAACAGTAACATATTAGAACCAGCACATTAATATAAACCTGTTAATTGAATTACAGCCAGAACTATTGTCAGAGCTGCTATTCTAGAAAATGAATCTGACCAATCAGAATTGAGTATTCAACAGCACTGTGGTATATACACGGGAAACTTTGAGTTACTTCATTACAAATCATTTGGATGTTAGATTTGTAAGCCAGTTCACAGCTTGTAGTCATTTCTCAAGCATTCTCGGTCCAGCAGTGCATTATGGGTAATACACACAGCCTTTTGATTACTGACTCCACATCATAGGAAAACTTGGCAGTAATGATTATTAAATTGTCTTGTTAGACAGGATTTTATGCGTTAAATTCCCTAAAATGGCTGGTGTTCTAGTAGAAACACTTACTAGGTGTGGCATTTGGTAAAGATCCTGATCCAAATTATTGGAAGGAGATTTGATATGCTCTGAAGATTTTCTACTGAATTTTTATAAGTGCCTCATATGAATAAAATATGTTAAATTTGTCGAGGGCTATACAAACTCTTTGAAAGATCAGTTAATAGAATATTTGAGATGATGATATTGTTACATGACATCTGAACATTTTCATAAACAGCCTGTCAAGTCAGGTTTTGGCCTTCCATTTCCAAACAACCATATGTAGTAGTCTCTGAGGTGCACTGAGAGTCTGAGCAGCAGCTAGAGTTTTACTGTATACATATATATATATATATATATATATATATATATATATATATATATATATATATATATATATATGTAGACACATATGTTTGCGATGAAGGGAGGCGTCCCTAGAGAAATCCTCGCTGCACTTCTACACGTGTAGACCGTCTCGAATATTTCACTCTGTTGTACGTGAATATAGTTTTTCGTACAGCTGAGCAACTACTAAGGTAGGCATGAAAGAATATTGGGAAGTGATTTGTGCACTAAACTAGCTACAGATTGGGCAAAATGGTGGAGATGAGTCAGTTAGGAACAGAGCCATTAAAACACAATGGGTGCTTTGTAAATGAACAGTGGAACAAATTGAGAATCTGTCCTCAGTGGAGATCAGCCTAAAGTAAAGCACTCGAACCAAATAAGGTAGGTAATGAAATGGGTTTCGAATTCTATTACAGATCATACTAAACACTAAAACTGGTATCACTGTAATAAAATGAAACTGATTCCATAATAGTATAAAAATAATAATATTTATACCACAGCGCTGTTGAATTCTCAGATCTGACTGGCCAATAATGTCGGCTGGAATATAAACCACAGGTTTATATTAGTATAAATATGTATATGTATGTATCCCTTCTATAGTAATAGCTGATTCACTTGGCATTGTATTGTGGAGACTCCACGTGATCTATGCCTAATAATAAAAAAAACAATAAATAATAAAATAAATAATGAAATAAAACATTGTTAAATAAACAAATTGTTTATTTAACATTTATGGAATGACTTCAGTTTCAGCAGTTTGTCACAGTCAGAGTTAGAAAACTGATGCATGACATTTTCTGCTACAGGAAAGTTTTCAGCACAGAGGATATGGCGTTTGTGGGTTCTCGTTAACGTGCTGCATTTTTTAAAATCTAATTAACTTCAAGAGAATGTAAGGGAACAATAACAGGAGCGAACTTGTTTCGCAGATGTTCCACAACATTAACCTAACTGTAAACAGATATGTAATATGACACATTGTTCTTTATTTAAATAAAACATTTTCATGTTTGGCAAATTGCTGTTTGCTGTGGTGTAAGATGAATAAAATATTTCGGGACATGCTGTTAATGGGAAATAATCAAAATAATCAGCTTTGCGTCAAGATCCATGGCACTACCCCATCTTTGATTATTTTCCTATCACAGCATACCTTGTGGTATTTTATTTTTTTATTCCTTACATAATACTCTTTTTAAGAGTACACACAGGCAGGAGATCTCTATGTAGCAACTAATTTGTGGAGACTAAAAATGAAATTATTTACATTTTTAGTCTCTACAAATTAGTTGCTACATAGAGATCTCCTGCCTGTGTTTACTCCTGTGTACTCTTAAAAAGAGCATGCCTTGTGACTAAAATATGGATTGTGGATGGACGGTAACAAATAAATAACCATTTACGGTGTGCGCATGACGGATTACAATGCCTAATAGAGGCAAAATAATCTCAGTAAAATAGCCCTACATCTTCTGCAGGATCTTTACTGTTTCTTTTTTTTTGTCTGCAGGGAAAACACTTTGCCCCATTTTTCCCCCCTAACAACTCCTCTACCTTTCATGCCACAAATGGTAAAGCCTGCCTCCCAAATACTACAGGAGGCAATGGGATAACGACATGTGCCGCAGCCCCTGGTTGCACATAACTCTAATTAAGATCTAACAGTGTTACTATTCATTCTGTACATTACCTGCTGTGTGCCGGCCCCATTGTGCATGGCCCAGCATGCGTTGCAGAGGATGCCTGCGTCAGCAAAAAAAAAAAAAAAAAAAAAAAAAAAGCACCTCCTGGAGTGAATAAAGCAAGACTCCAAGGAAATTTATCTCTAGTCCTCGGGTGCAACCTCCGGCACAAAATGGCCTCCATTCGCTTCACAATAAACAAAGTAGAGAGGGAAAAATATTTAATCATTAATAGGGCTGAACTAATAGGATGTAGATTAGGTATCAAATATATATTATAATATTGTAAGACATGTTTCATTTATCAGCTTTGTATATTCACTGGCAAATGCATTATAGTTTTATTTCAATGAGATTGATTCACCTTTTCAGGCCTTGTATTCTGTTTTATATATACATTATGAGCCATATTATATTTCTATAGCATGGGCACAGGCACACCATATTAGACATTTAGATGACTACAACCATCTAAAATAGAATAAGCACACAGATGTATGTATAATGTGGGGTCTGCAGAAAGTGCAGGATTATTTAGCCCGGTAAAAGAATCCACTTACTCCACAACACAGGTGATGCAACTTCCAACACAAATACGGTAACATTTGGGGCTTCCAATTAGAGTGAATAATTTATATGGAGTTTATTATGTGCGCTCGAAATATTAAGAAATTAAACACTGAGGTTGGTACCACATACTGGACACAGTAGACCCACTGTGCTGCATGGGGTGAAAGCAAATAAACACAGGAAGAGGAGGGGAAGAAGAGTGTAAACCACTGCTCGTTAAAATCACATCTTTTTGACATAGAACCCTTGAGCAAGACTTGAGAGGCGGAAAACTACGAGAATCATCATGGACTTGTGGGGGGGGGGTGCAAAACAGGAAGCGTGTCAGAGGCAGAGGCAGAAGTCGAGCTTCCTTTTCTTCTCTCTCTCACACACACACACACACACATACACATTTGTCTTACTCTCTTTGTGAGGAGTTTGCACTGGCATATTTATTAATGCAGCTACTTAATGCTGTGTCTACACCTAAATCTAACCCTAACCTTCACCTCAGTGACTTTAAGGCTCTTTTAGTTTAGTCTTAACACTTTCTATGGAACGTCACATGTATAATATCATGTTATAATGGATTCATCATGCATCTTGCTAATGCATTACACTTTATAGCTATCTTTATTGTACTATGAACTATTTCTTGATAACTAGGGTTCATACCATATTATATTACCAATACCAAAGGAACCCAGCTCACCTATTTGTAGCATATAATGAGACCTGCCTTGATTTTTGTTCTCTAATAAATGAAATATACCAGAGACATTACCAGGAAAGCATCCTATAGAACGTTTACAAATTCTGAAAGAACTTTTGTCTAAGACTAAATACAACAGGGCTGAATGTCTTTGGTTCTGGCAAAATAATGTGTGATATAAACCATTCTGTTAAAAAAAATACAAATACATTATAAGAATAGCTATAAACTGTAATTATAATTATAATAATGTGTATAATAATTATAATAATGTGTATAATACCTTGTTATGAACATGTTATGAATGCATTTCTAGGTCATTCTACATGTGTATGGCCTTCACAGAAAGTGAGATTACTTAGTCTCGTGAGGACCAGCCACATGGTCAAAAATGTCAGATATTTCTATCCTTGTGGGGACATTTGGTCCCTAGCAAGATTCAAAAGCATGTGCACACACATACACACACACACACACACATACACACAAAAACACGTTGAGCCTGGGTATGAAGGGCTGCCAGGGTGACGCTAAGTGAAACGCTCATTTTGTGTTTGTGATTATCTGGGCCCATGGGCGATATGCCCACTAATGTGAACTAATGCAATAGATTACACAGCCAAGGCCCTGGGGAGACGACAGCTAGCAGATGTGCTGTGGTTAAAAAAAACTGGAGGAGGAGAAAAGAAAAAGGAAAAAAAAAAAAGATAGAGTGGCTCTCGGGAGTGTTTAATGTGCCGAAGACTGTCCCTTGTAATTTGCTGTCGTCAGGATGCGCCAGTGTGAAATGCCCTGCCACAAGCATCACATCAGTGCGGTTCAAAGCATGTCAGCCATTCTTCAAAACACCATTCATTAATGAAGCATTACAAACACTGCAAACTTTTGCCCAAGTTACAGTTTTCTCTTGTGATTTATTATCAAAGAAATCCTACTAATCATATGGCTTTGCAATAGGACCCTATTGTCTAAACATTTTGTCAAAGAAGTCAGTGCTTTCACTTGTTGGCAAAGCACGACACCTAGTGGACACTACGACCCAGTGCACATTGGGAGCAATTGATCGATACACTTTTATATATTACACCACCAGAATTATACACGCAGTTCAATTTTGGGTTGTACATGTACACGCTTGAGACATATACCACAAAACTGGATGTCTGGATTAGCAGTATTTGGTTTAACTAAAAGTACAGCGTGTTTAAATGCCCCAGTGTCACAGATTGTGCGATATCAAACTCATACAGGCCGAAACTCTTGAACTAATTTGTGGCTACAACAGTAAAGAATGCAATATGTGGGTTTATGTGTGGTGACCTGGGAAAACTATATACAGTATAGTTCTAAAAACTTTCCAGACTTTCTTGAACTGAAATACGGTTCACTTTTTTCTCAGGTTCTAGCATTTTTATCGTCTGATTCCCTGCAAAAGTGAAAGGGGAGAACGTTGCATTTAAAGATTCCATTCCTGCATGTTCTTTCCGTACTTCGGGGGGTTTCCTCTGGGTACTCCGGTTTCCTCCCCCAGTCCAAAGACCTGCGCAGGCTGAGTAGCATTTCCAAGTTCTCCGTAGTGTGTGAATGGGTGTGTGAATGTGTATGATTGTGCCTTGCAATGGGTTGGCATCCCATCCAGGGTATCTCCCGCCTTGTGTAGGATAAGCGGTACAGAAAATGGATGAATGGCCGGATGGAAGATTGAATTCCTACTGTGACACAGGAACATTACGGACATTTTGACAGCCGGTATCTGATTACGAAACAAAATGATCTAGCTTATGTCTGTTTCACTGTGGCATGCAGCTATCCAATCAAAGTGTGCCTTTTGCTGTCTGATGAAAAATCACACTTATAGCTAGCAAGCTTCTGGACATCTTTAGGTAGACTGACTGTTTTTACCACATTTATTAAACTGTAAAGTAGCATTTAATGAATAGCCTAGGCAAAACTTATAAAGAAATTTAAAAAAAAAACAGTTCCATGCCTCCTTAGTGACATATATTTATGGTTTCTTAAAGTATTTCATAGGCAGAAAGCCTTGATTTTTCAGGTTTTTTAGGCGGGGTTGTTTTCCAGAATTCCGCCGCCGTGACATCCAACTGACCAACTTTCCAGGATGGCACACGTCCTATTAAAAGGAAAAAGGATACTGCGACATGCATTCACAAAAATGCAGGCTAAAATCATGCAGCTCTAAAATAAAAGATTATTTTGGGTTTAAATCTAGTAGAGAATTGACATTCAGCTCCTGTAAGTAGAAGACATACAATCAAAAAAGTCCCTGTAATGGAAAACACTGATATTTTACATTTTGGTTAGTGCAATGACAAATATAAATTCCAATACACACACTTCAACCTCATTATTTTTTAGAGAACTTCGAAATCTAAAACCAGAAATAGTAAATAATTAAATACTAATAGAATTCTTTAAAAATTCATCATCAGTATCTACTTTAGCTGTGGTCAGTTTAATCCACCATGCGTTGTGAGAATATACTCACAAAGCACCATGCACACACTTTCTCTCTCATTCACATCTAGGGGCAAATTAGCATTGCTAATCCTCCTACTCTAATTTTTTTTGGGAAGTGGAAGGAAACCCACAGTAACCCCAGTGACATCATTACCCTGTTGTTCCTCCATGCTGCACACTACAAGCAAATGTAATTTACAATTCACAGTACTAACCATCATGTTTAATTTTTGCAACTTAAAAATAAAAGAGCAAATCAGACATGTCCGCTAGCACACACCATTGCTTTATTCTGCAACTGAACAGTCAGAAATACACTCGTAAGTCTCATGAGCATGGTTACAAAGGTATAGAAAAATGGGAAAGACCGGAATATACATACTGAACAACAGAGCTGAAATCTTTGCTCGTAATTATGTTTGTGTTTTCCTGTATAGCTGTAGTCTGTAGAAGTTCTGGGGAGACGATTGCATTTACACTGCTCTGCTCAGTGCATGGTGTTCCCAGAACTGGGAGAGGGCAAAAACCGCTCCAACTGATCGTACAAAAAAAAAAAAAAAAAAAAAATTAGTAGTGAAAGTGCAGAAGAATAAAAATAACAATGGAGGGCAGAATAATCAAAAACACACGTATTTACATATGGCGCATATCAGTGATGTATCCATCTTAGCTAAGCAAAAACAATATTAAACACTGACAGAATCCAATACTGAGAGACAACAGAGGTTAAACAAACACTCAAGCTACACGTACAAATATTACTCAATTTGAGCCACGTTAGTGGCCAGCATGTTAAACGTCGACAGCAGGCTTTTCTCCCAGTTTAACAGATTACACATATGGTGAAAAAGCACAAAAGGCAAAGAAGGAGAGGGAAAGAAGAAAAAAAAAAAAAAAAAAAAAAAAAAAAAAAAAGAGGTGGCCTTTCCATTGAACTGCCAAAACAAAAACATATTTCAAGTTTATCTGATGCAGCTCACAAAAGTCCCCTAAATATAAGCAAATAAATTAACATTCTGGTGCTATGAAACAATGCAACTGTAGGGTAGGTGGGTAAGGTAGTTTCAGAAAAGCAGACCATAACACAAGTTGGTCAGTAAATAAGCCACTATCACAGGCTCCGAGAATGCCATATTCGCATCCACTATCTTTTCCACACACAAATGACTACAAAACAGACAAAGCAGGACATTCGCTAGAAAAATAAATATATATCCTTGACCCAAAAAAAAAAAGGATATAAATCAAAGTGTGTGAAAATGTAACATCAAACCAATGGAAGCCCTCGACAGAGAGTTCTATCATCCATCTGTTCCAGTTCTGCCGTCCATCAGACCTGAGGATGCCGTGGATGCGTATCACAGTGAGAGGTTCCAAGCAAAGTCCCCATACAAAGAAAGTACACAGTACGTCACCATTATTTTGTGTGTCTCAGTTTTGAGACGGGAGGAAAAACAAAACAAAACAAAAAAAACAGCAGCTTTCATTTGCACAAATGGGGGGGAAACTGAAACGGTTTTAACTGCGATATAAAACTCTGCCAGAAGCTGCACGGCATAAAGTCGACCCTTTTTCAGCACAGCCTAAATAGAAATGTCTTAACATTTACAAAATATAGTTTATCTATCTGAACCAAACGTGGGTCAAGTTTATTTGGTCTATCCTACCTTTGTGTAACAGCATTTAGATCAAGTAGAAGAGGCACTTATTTGATGTAATATTGTGGGCAAATCAAAGCTCTGCCCCAAAAGCATTTGATTTTGAAACATGTCCAAATTTTTACAGTAAACAGGAGTGCATGATATGTTGTGTTTTGCGTTAAGTGCAATACCACATCTGTACGCTGTTGATATACTGGAACGTTATGACGTGTAAAATGCAACACTGTTCAAGGCCAAGTTCTGAGTTCACGCTGCCTCTTAACCAAGGTCGAGATAACAAATGAAACCCCCACACAGCCTTAATATCACATCTTGGTCACATGTCTGTCTCTAGAAGTAGTGTCAGGAGTAAACTTTTCTTCCAGTCATAGTTCCCATGGTTGGTTTTTTTCAAAACAGGTCAAACCTAAGAAAAAAAAAGTGAGGAAAATGAAAAAGCATTAGCATTCATCTAAAATAACCTGGATGAAACAGATTAGTATATCTGCTAGTGAAATAGCAGCGTAACGCAATTACACCAAGGGTCTGCTTAGTGCTCCAAATATTCATCTGTATTAGGATTTAAACACGAAGTGGGTGTGGCCTAAACATACAGCTTTTTAAAAAGAACATTATTCCCATGGAAATAATGAAAAGCACTGGAAAATACCCCAGAGGTAGAAATGCTAGCACTTAGCCTCAGCTATATCATTTGAAAGATGTAATTGTTTTTTTTTTTTTAATCTCACTTAATCGCACAGTTAATATTTTTGTTTGTATCTGTGTGAGATATTTTCTAACAAATTCAGCAGGTTCTGTTTCCCAAAAGAGAAACAAAGTAGTAGCCTAATTTAAACTACCCTAACCAGGCAGTTACTAAGGATGAATAAATGAATGCTAAATAAATAAATGATCGAATGTAGCGCCTCATGAACGTGGTCTTTCTTGGTCCTGCAAGCTTCATATGTGACTGCTTGACCGCTTGAAGTAAAAATTTCCCACTTGTGTCCAACAGTGACACCTCTCAACCAGATGTCCTGTGCGGGCAAGCTTTCCTCTTATTTGACTTTGTTTAGAACACGCTATCTGTTCGCTCTGAGAAATGTACTGATATTCAGCTACACCCCAAATGTGACAAATTTACCATGTTCTAAGAGGTGGCGTCAGGAGGGTTGGGGTGGCTTCTCCGCTGAATGATGTTACCCGGGTAATGTGAGAAGGGCAGAGCCCTGCTTCCTAAAGAGACAGACACATAAAGGACAGTCATTAATGACACACAACCACCAACAAGTTAACCAGCAGAAAGGTTGTGGTTCATATTACAGAGGAAAAAAAAAAAAAAACACTTTCAAATTTGCCTTCTGTTAATTTCTAACAAAGAAATCGATACTAATTAATAGCGTAGGCTATAAGGCTAAATGACCCCTGATCAATACGGATGCCTTTGTACGGCTCTTAAGGCTTTTCTCGATTTAAAAGATGCAAAGAATCAACATCATATATCGCTCATTATAGGAAACAAGTTGCATCACATAGCCATAAGAGAGAATCGTGAAGTATGAAATAACAATTATGCAGTTTTCCTACAATTGAGGCCTACGCTATGCCAGACACAATCATGTGCAATCAAATTTGTGCTCCAATATTTCCCCTCACACTTCAGAATTCATCCTGCTACTTCTATCAACAGTCACATTATCAATAAACCCCAGTGACCCAGTTCCATTGGCAGCCAAACATGCCCATGCCATAACACTGCCTCCACATGTTTGACGGATGATGTGGTATGCTTTGGATCATGAGCCCTTCCTTTCCTTCTCCATACTTTTCTCTTCCCATCATTCTGGTACAAGTTAATCTTGCATCAGAACTGGTCAGGCTTTTTTTTAGAGGTTTTTTAGCAAAGTCTAATCCGGCCTTTGTGTTCTTGAGTGTTACCAGCGGTTTGCATCTTGAGGTAAACCGTCTGTATTTACATTCATGAAGGTGGCTCTTGATTGTAGACTTTGACAATGATAGGCCTACCTCCTCCAGAGTGTTCCTGACTTGGCTAGATGTTGTGAAGGGGTTGTTCTTCAGTAAGAAAAGAATTCTGCAATCATTCACTTTAGTTGTTTTCTGTGGTCTCCCAGGCCTTTTGGTGTTGCTCGCCAGTGCATTCCTTCTTTTTAAGAATGTACCAAATTGTTGATTTGGCCCTCCTAAAGTTTCTGCTATCTCTCTGATAGGTCTGTTTTGGTTTTTCAGCCTAATGATGGCCTCCTTCACTTGCATCAACACCTCTTTGGACGGCATATTGAGAGTTCCCATGAACAGCTACCAAATGCAAATTCAACACTTGGAATCAGCTCCAGACCTTTTATCTCCTTAATTTATCATGATATAAGGAGGAAACAGGCCACAGCTGGCCATGAAACTGCTTATCAGTCAATTGTCCCATTACTTTTGAGCCTGTGAAAATGGAGGAACTCTGTAAAAAATGGCTGTAATTCCTAAACAGTTAATGCAATATTTTTGTTAAACCCCTTGAATTAAAGCTGAAAGTCTACGCTTCAGTCACATCTTGACTGCTTCATTTCAAATCCACTGTGGTGGTGTACAGAGGCAAAATTACCAAAACTGTGTCACTGTCCCAATATTTATGGACCTCACTGTATGTAACACAAAACCATATCATTTCATGCATCAATACTATGTCAAGCCTGAAATCTGAAAAGACTAACCTAGGCTTGCTTTACAATTCAGGCTTTGCCAGAAATAAAGACAAAAACGTATTACACAATTCTTCACAAGTGAGTACTAGTCCAAATCACTGCTCAGTGTCATGGTTGCTTCACGTACAGTATTTGCTTACCAGCAGCGGGCGAATTTCCAGTCACAGCATGGCTGGAGCCTGGAATAGCGGGTTGGTACAGGGATGCCAGCTCATTGGGCGTGTATGTGCGTAGCAGGTTGATTACATTCCAGTCAGTGTCCAGGCTACTTCCTGATCCTGAGGGTGACACACGAACAGAAGCCAAGGGCAGGAAGTTTTTCACGTTCCTGTCCGAGGGCAGCTCCGCGATTCTCCCTGCACCCTGCAGAGGCTCAGAAGGTCTCAACCTTTTGCTGGAGGGTTCACCCAAGTCCGTTTGTGCCAGGTTCCTGAATCGATCGGACAGACACAGCCTGTTTGCTTCCGAGGGCCAGACGACACCATTTTTAACTGGAGCGGGCTTCTGAGAGACCGCGGGAGAGTTAAATTTCCGGTTAGTTTCAGCCACTGACTCTGGAAACCTGTTTTGGACGCCTATAACAGATTCGGCAGCCCTGAACTTCTGGGTTGCTTTCTGCTGCTCTCTCCAGGTCTCCTTTGCAGGGGACATCTTTGAAATCTCTGGTTTCTTCGTACCAATCCCTGGAAGAGTCCTGTCATAATAAAGGTCACAGTTCAATGAGTACAAGGTTGAGTTGATGTTTTACATGGACATATTTTATAAGAAAAACATAAAAGAATTTTGTGTAATAACACAAATGACGTGTATAGCTGAATTAAAAAAAAAAAAAAAAAAAGAAGAGAAATGAAGTTTACTTGAAACCCCTTATGATGGAAATCTAAGGCCTGGTTTATACTTGACATGTTGCGTGTGTACTAGCAACACGAGCGCATTGTTCACCTATTGTTCACATATACTTCATGTACGTATTGGTGATTAAAACCATCATCCACTAGATGGCACATCAGAGCCAAAATATCCCAGGTTTCCAGGTCAAACTGTAAAATGTTAACGATTTCATGCACAGCAGTATTAAACACAACGATGAAGTCTGTTTCTCTATAAAAGCGTCGTCGTGACTGTTCTCATGATCTGCGTCTCAAATTTGAAAAATGTGATCTTATATTCAGACGTATTAACTAATCCAGAAGCTGAGACGTAAAACAAACTTTTGGTAGGTGTGAAGGCTACATGAGAGGTTCAGATTCAAACACTAACCACAACAGGAAAATCATTTAAAGTTAGTACTCAATAACGGTCTGGAATAGTACATATGTATGCGATTTGATACACAACGCTAGTTTGTTTAGCGAGTTGCGGAGACAGGGTCACAAGTGACGCAAGAAATGACAGTAAATGTAAGTAAACAGGCAGTAAATAAACATTTTTTTATTTGAGTTCATTTTATTGTATTGTATTTTTGTTCATTATTTATAATCAAACACCCTGAGATGGCCTCTCTCTGATGAAAATGCAATCCCACACTGACTGCTTTTCATGTAACGACATATGTCACATGTCACATATTCTCTGTTCACACATTTTCTGTTCTGCATTTCAGAGTTTTGCTGGAGATTTTTCAGACCTGGTACAGATTCTACTCCGTACTGAACAACTTTTTTTAAAAATAAATATTTTAAGCATTACTTTTATTAGACCTACAACTAAACATTTGCCATCTTCGATTCATTACACTGGAATCTTTTTTAATTATGCTTTCTACATAAGATATAAGGTAATGGTGTTACACACCTCGTGTAATGCACAAACTACAAGCGCGCCTCTACTTTTTGGCTCCAATTCCTCCTCACATAGTCTTGCTCCTCACTGGTTATTTAGTATTTTGCCAAACAGCAACAATTTCTTTCAGTCTAATAGCTAACAGCAGTGAGCTTTCAGTGATGTTCTTATATCCAACTTTTAAACCCTTCACAATGTGTTTATTGTGATCATAATAAAAATATGATTAATCATGCAAGCCTATAAGCAATCATATGAGAAGGTGATTCATCAGATTCAATACCTGTACGTGTCCTGAGGAGGTTTGGAAGATTTTCCAGGTTGGGGTGTTGGGGATTTGGTCCGGCGAGGATGTTTTCGGTTGATGTGAGCCAAAGGGGCCACGTCTTTGCCTTCGAGCGCCGGGGGACACCCAGTGTAGCGCTTCAGCTTTAGTGGGGGTCTGTACGAATTCTTTTTTGCATCAGATTTCTCCTTATGAAGAAGTTTCCTGTGCATGAGCAGGACTTCGGGATAGAGGGTTTCATAAGGACAGGAAGTGCAGGTGTTGGTCAGTAACATATTCCTAGGTATGGAGGTAGCAGATAAAGACAGAGACGCTTTGAGGGAGAGGTTTAATGGTGCCTCAGAGGCTTCTTTCCCCTCTGACTTCGGGTTGACTGGCAAAGAGCCATTCACGTGCGGCTCGTTAGGAGGAGTGTAAGGAGTCGTTGCGGCCATGTTGGCACACTCCTCTTTGACACGGGCAACAGGGCTGGTGATGGCAATGCCTGCCTGGCTGGGGACTGCTTCATGTTTGACGCTTGCACACACAGCGCTAGGGGCAGGCCATTGTTTAGCTGGTTTTGAGGCTGGCTTGTCATCCATGTTGTTAGGAGACTCTTGACCTTTGGCACTGTTAGCAGCAGGTGCCGTCACTGGAATGTTGGGGATCTCAGTATAAGGCTTGTCTTTGTGACGTCGGTCCAGGTGATACCTCAGAGAGGTCTTCTGAGCTGCAGCATAGTCACAGTATTCACATTTGTAAGGTTTTTCACCTGGATAAAGAGAGGCAGTGAGATGATCAGTTAGCGCTTACAACAAACAGTATCAAGCTGTAGAGCTGTAGTAGTTGATCAAAATCAAAACAATAAAAATCATTATTGTTGTGTGAAAATGACCGACTTCAATCTGAAGTACATAACACATGAATGTAATAATAATAAAAATAATAATAATAATAATACATACACAAAGTGCTTATCTAATATATTTGGTCTATACCTGAAGCTTTAAAATTAGCGTTTGGTTATTGCTAATTGGAAACTCCATTATTACACCATTATTCTCTTGCTGGATAGAGCAACAGAGTCTTGACATAGACTCAACAGGCTCAGGTTCACCATGCAGCTCAGTCAGAACAGCGTTAAGTGTGGGTTTTATAAAGAGCTACTGTACACCAATATTTAATATTTACAAATGCATCTTAAGTAAAGTGACTAGCTTATTAGTTAAAGCATTGTTTGTTGAAATCCTAACAACCTCTGACACACCTAGTTCCAAAGATATGTTTTGTCAACAGTGTAATAAGATACACTAAGACTTCCCATTCGAAATGGTAAGCAGTGTAATTACTACAGAAATTGTTTACAATAAATCTGTTTTAAAAGTTTACTACAAATTTATCTAATGACCATATCTGCGTGGTTGTTGTTCTATGTACCTGTATGCGTCCTGAGATGAATATTGAGGTAATAGTTGGAGCGGAAGGTCTTGCCACAGTAACAACACTTCCTTGGAGCAAGAATTTTCAGTTTCATTTTGTGTGAGCCTTCTTCAATTTTATCTGCAAACAACAAAAACATTAATTCAGACATAGTTCTTCCAACCGAAGTGTAAAAAATATATATATACATTATATATACATTTTCCAAATGGAACGGCAGTACTGAAAGAAAAACGGTATCTTTTACTAACTGAGCCATTTTTAAACAACCAGAAGAGGGCGCTGTTGAGGACTAATATTTGCCCCAGTCATGTCATGGCTGGGCAGGTATGCAAGAGTTGTTACTTCAAACAAAAAGTTAATGTGCAAGCCTCACTACACTTTTGAAACACCACAATCATGAACTTTATCAGTAATATAACTGTAAATGTATTTATAATAAGTCCTTACAGGTCAAACTGAATCCCCACTGTAGTGTATGTAGGCCTTCGATTTAATGTAATTTTATACTAGACGTGTACTTACTGTATTTTTTTAAACAGATTCCTCTTTACAGCTGACACAAGGAGACTATTTCAAGTATTCAGAAGCCATGCATTATAATCACAAATAGTCACCTGTATCACCTATATTATCTTTACACAAGATCTTTTATTCAGAAGTCATTCCTTACAAAACTCTCTTTTAAATAGAACAAGCTATACTGGGCCTACTTATTATATCTATTCTTTATCTATGATAGATTCACATACACTGAATTACACACAAATAAAAAACTGGAAATAAAGCCACACCCAAGCTACTGCGACTGGGCTGCATTCATAAACTAAATGTCATCTGGAAAATCGGGATGTTGCCAGCTGTAGTACAGTGATGCCAAGTCGTCTTCTGTTACCAATTGTAATTTGTTGCATTGAGAACTTTCAACCGGATAGATCAGCCAAGAATGTATAAATGAGTCTGGAAAAACACCTATAAATGTGTGGTTTGAAAAAGCATTTCAGAAATATTACCTGACTGAAAAGCTTCAACAGGCACACCTTCTTCATAGCCGTCCTCAGAGCCATCTTCCGCTCGATCCAGTGACGGACTCCCGGCGGAGCTGACGCTCGGAGTCCTCCCATCTACGGGTGTGGTGGGGCTCTCGGCTCCTCCTCTCTCTCTTTTGTGAACTCTGGAGTGCAGGACCAGCTGATGGTAGGTTCTGAATGTTTTGCCGCACTCCTCGCAGTCTGTGGGCTTGTCTTTGCGCAGACTCAGACTCTTCTGCTCTGTCAAATCACCACCACTGAGTTTGGCCTTCAGCTCACTCCTCAGGCCCCGTCTCACCAGTTTATCACCGCTGCTAGAGTCCCAGATAGAGCCGAGCTCCTCTTTGTCTGAACCAGACTCCTCGTTGTCAGAATTGGAGTCGGCATTGAGCTCTTTGCTCAGGTTCGGCCCTGCGGCAATCTTGCCTTTGGTGGCCAACTGCCAGGCCTGGTAGGTGTTGAACGGGTCCAGCTGCGAGATCCAGCGGCCGGGTTGGCATTTTTGCTCAGCATTCTCAGATGTTCTCTGTAAATTGACGCACTGAAGAAAGCATTCCTGAGAGACAGGCACCTCCGGATTCAGCTGGCTTTTATCACACACATTCTCCTCAGCTTCCGGCTCTCGATTGTGCACTTTGCTGTGCTCCGCTAGCACTTCCTTGTTGAGGAAGAAAAACCCGCAGACCATGCACATTTTGTAAGCTGTCATCACAGGTGACACTGGTCGATCTTGGACGACGCCGTTGACAGTGATGGGCACCTCGGCGTCCTGGCCCTTGCTGGATTTGGATTTGCCGTGGGTCCTCATGTGATTCTTGAGGAACCAGGGCTCCTTGAAGCGCCTGCCACACAGGCTACAGGAGTAAATGAATGAGTCCTTATGCTTCCGCATGTGAGCCTCGAGCACAGCAATATTTTCAGTTGCTTGGCCACACACATCACAGCTCAGCTCCTCGTTCGGCTCGTTTTGGCATGTTTTGGAGCGAGTCCTCTCGCTGGGCGTTAAGAACTCGGCCTCGACACGCAGCACAGCAGGAGCGTGGAACGTGGTGGGGTGCTGGGAGAGGAGGTGCGGCCCGAGCTCATCCTCATGCTCAAATGTCTCCTCACAGAACATACAGGCCAGGGGTGAGCCGCCTGGTACTGGCACTGCCAACTGCATTTCAACCTTCTCTGCCAGGCTCACGTGGGCTTTTATACTAGAGCTGGAGCCAGAGCTAGGCATAGTGGCACTGCTGTGGTTGAGGACATCATGGCCTAGCCCATCAGGACTCTCCACATGTGGAATCAATGGGTGTGTGGGCATGGCAATGACAATCCTTACTCAACACCTTCAGAAAATACGTATCGAGACTGCAGGCTCTGTGAGGCACGCTCATGTAATACAATTCTTGGAAGACACGAATGTGGAATTCCCTTTCCAAAGAACAGACTGACAGTCAGATTTCACACAAACCTCCAAAAAAGTGGATCCTCCGAGAGTTTCATTATGAACCACGCAAAATAGTTAGGGCTTGTCACCAGAAGGTGTTTACAAGTGAAATCTCTTCAGATATCTTGTGATTCACACAAAGGAATTATGTCCTGGCAGGCAGAACCTGAAATGAAAGCAAGAGTAAAGAGAATGTCAGGTGTGGCCTTTTCTGTGCAACATGATCTTCAAGTTTAACAATGAATTATCATCAAAAATATTCCCAATAAGTACTCAATATGCATGCAATGACATGACATGCAATGACATTAACACAATCCATCAGAAACCTCTCAAAATGTTTTAAACCTTCTATATGAAAAGGTTTTTTTTTTTTTTTCTTTCAATTTTGGGGTGAAAATCAATTTTTATTATTACCTCTGATGAGGGTTAGTAAAAACATGTTGTTTGGTATACAAACACAACAACGTTTGATTTTGAAATGGGACTGCCTTTAGTTTGGTAAATTTTAACATTTTATGCACTATATGATGAGTGAAAAAAGTAAAAAAAATACAAGTTTGCAATAATTTTACATTTACTCCCCAAAACATGCAAACAATGTTAGAACAATACCATTAGGAAGTGTCAGTTTAGAAACTACCAGATTAGTGAACTAAAACCATAAGTTTCAAGTCTTGCTTGACATCAATAAATTAATGAATAAAAATATCCAATATAATAAAATCTTCTTCAAAATTCTCTTAAAAGGCAACGATAGTGTGTAAGTTTTAATTTCAGTAAAGATATTCTTTTGAAAACAAATACATGCGTCAATGAAATACTGGGTTAAAATTTGAAAATATTTATTTTCAAGTAATGATTAACCAAGCAAGACATAATGAAATATTAAAACTGATTGAGTTTCTCATGTCAAAACACATGTTTTTAGCACCCCTCATATTGTATATGCTCACTTTTACAAAATTGGCACACCCTAATATTACGGTAAATAATGCTGATTTGAATCAGAGAGTCAAGTGCAGCTTTACTCATTACAAACTCATACACATGGAGCAGGAAAAATGCTTCCAGCCTTCATATTCTCTACCAACAATCCTGTTTAGCCTATTTAAAATTGTGTCCCTGTTTACCTACACCAAATAAAGTGAAAAGAATATACAGCACACAACATTTCAGACGTCTACTTTCACATCTGCAAATAACAGGATCCAAAATCAGAAGAGGACAAAACCGTTTTCTCTCTCTAAAGGAAAAATGTTGAGTATGGTAGCGACACAAACTGCACCACAAATCTACCCTAACCATAGAATTTCTCAAAAATGTCCCAAAAGTAGAGCTCAGTAGATCTCTTCTGCACTAAAGTGCAACAAAGGAAAAAAAATCCACCCTGAACGACTTAAATAACAATCATAACACAACAGTCAGTTCTGGTCCAAGCGGCATTCCAAGAGGGCTGATATTTTGTTTTCAGCACTGGTACTTTTCAATTCAGTTTTATTTGTATAGTGCTTTTAACAATGGACATTGTCACAAAGCAGCTTTACAGAAATAAATACATTCAAATTAAATTAAATCAAAATAAATTGTAAATATGTGAATTTATCCCTCATGAGCAAGCCAGAGTTGACGGTGGCAAGGAAAAGCTCCCTGAGATGATATGAGGAAGAAACCTTGAGAGGAATCAGACTCAAAAGGGAACCCGTCCTCATCTGGGTGATAACGGACAGTGCAATTATAAATAATTCCCTTCTATAACTATGGACAAATAGTGCAATTGTGCAACCAGTAAATTCAGCACAGTTTTCAGAGGAAGTCTGGTTTGTCGAGCCTATTCATTGTCCACTGATGATGATGTACTTTTCACTCGTTGTATCACTCTGCTGGTCTGCGTTTACTACATAAAAATCTAATTCTAGCAATAGTTCATTACACTGAAACCGTTACTACACTTACTACGGGCTGTCAATCAGTGTAGTAAGCATGGCAAGATACAATGCTCAATCCAAAAAAATTGCCATATTGTGCCTGAAATGTCAGATTTTCCGATGAAATTCTGAGTTGACCTTTTCTTTCATCGACAAGTTGGTCTATTATCACTCTGATTAATGGTTTACTACATCACCCAAGATGCTGTTCGACTACTCTCTAATCGTGGTTCAAAGGGATTAAGCCATTGCGTCATCTCTACCTAAACACAGCGATGCAGCAGTGCTTTAGTCCTTCAGTCTATCCAGCTCTCTCACCTCCTCATCTGTACAATCAAACAGATAAAATTCATAAAATTCATCTCTAACTATGTCTCCAAAGCTTCTGCATCGGATTTCTCATTACTATGACATAGCTAGAAAAATGTGACTGAGTAAAGCAGCTCATTGTAACTGTGCCAGAAATGTCTTTCTGTGATATCAATACAGCAGACAAGCACTAACTTCTCACAGGAATAAATTTGCAACAGAATTGCTCAACTCATCACAAATATTTCAGATTTTGAGTGGATTTTTCCTTTAAGATTTAATTTTCTCAAACAAAGAAAGTACAGAACAATTCTCTTTTTAACTTTTTTGATCTTGTAAACAAATGTTTTTTTTTAATCTTCCAGTCAGCACTCAAATTCAGTATTACACAAAAAAACTCTCTCTCAAAACATACATATATATATATATATATATATACACACATATATACACACACACACATATATATATACACATTATATAAACAGAATATACCCTTGGATGATTTTAATCTTTTGAGCAAGACTAATGTTTTTGTAAAACTACATAACTAAGGTGTGGTTTGGGGAAAAAAATCTGTTTAAGAAAGCTTCACTGTTTAGTTATCTCTTAAATTCATTTCCTCTCTCTCCTTCACTTTTGTGCTCTTCATTGCATAAACCTGCTTCACAAACAGGCTTGTGATAACGTTTGTGATAACATTCCTAGCTATAGCCTGGACAGTATGCATTCACCATCAACCAAAGCTAGTGAATTCAGCTCTATAGTACTATTCATTCATTTCATCCTGCTATAGCACACTGAAACCACCAGAAGAGAAAAGGCGACACAGTGCATGAATCACTTGTTGAACTTCAACTACAGAAAAGGTGTCTGTCAAAAGCCCATGTGTTTTAGAAGCCTGTGGTGGAATAATTAGTATAATCACTGCTGATAATATGAAAGAAAAAAAAAACAAAAAACACACACACCTCGACTGTGACATACTTCAAAACAAAGAAGAAGAAGAAGAAAAAAAAACATTAGCAAAGGAGCAGCTGTTGCTTGTCTTGCTCATTCTTTTGTGAGGGCTTTACCATGCGGCCACAGGAAAGAGGAAAAAAAAAAAAAAAGGCCATCGTGGGAGTAACAAAAGCACCCAAGTTCATCGATACTTACACACCGGCTTTCAGAAATGCTGAAAAGTTTAAAAAAAGTCAGATTTTCAGTTGAGCTCTTTCCAGCAGTAGCACTGTTTCTCTATCGTGGCATTGTGTGCATTAGGAACGAGCTGTGCACAGAAATGACAAAACTATACATGTAAAACCTGTAGAAGCTAGCCCGTTTGAAACTTGATTAGTTTACTTGGGAAAATATAAAAAAATATAACAAACACATTCCCAAAAGGCTAATAAGCCTTCGCAGACATTTTTTTTACCTTTAAAAAAAAAACAGTCACATTCATGTTAAGCGAACTATTCGCAGTGGTCAATTCTTTTTCCGACATGAAAATAAAACTGTCGTAAAACTGGCGCAAATCAATACTCTTCATTAACCATTACAAAACCCTCGCCTGATGTCTTCATCCTCAAACTGTACTCACATATTCACACCCAGTTAAATATACATCAGCTATAAATATATAGCGACTGACCGAATGGAGGGTTAACGTTTAGTGTTACTCTAGCTTGTGAAGAGAAAAACATCCGCGAAATAAAAGAATAGAAAAAAGAAGAGAAGGGGAAAAAAAGGAAAGGAAAGCAAATCACCACCCAAACTCACATAATGTTAAAGGCTCGACACAAGCCGTGGAAGCATTTGGGGCCATAATTTCCTGACACGTGATCATCTTAAACCTGATCAGCAACTTACTCTCCAAACTGTTTTAATGCCTTTGAAGAATAACATATTGGCTCGTACAGACCATAAGGATAAAGAACAAGCTTTACAAATTTCATGGGGGTGTTTATAATCAATCACGTGACCTGTTTATCATCTCGCTAAATTATAGGTTACTGTAGCTAATTCAGTCTAGCTCAATAACAAGCTACTTCCCTGCTAATAAAGAAAGATACATCGATGAATTAGTCAGATATATTATTATTATAACACTATAGCATAAATCAACTTTGTAGTTCATAATTTCGTTATTCGAGCTTCATTTTCAAGAATTACAGCCCTGCTTTGCATGGTTACATAATTTGTGTTGCATAAAAGTCATCCTTTATTGTATAATTTGTGTTAGACATGAGTATAGTTGTATTCTTTTGTAGCTCGGATTGTTAAATTAGTCGCCAAGAGAGGATTTGGTGAGAAAGAAAGTAGGTGGAAACTAGCAGAAGAAAACTAGCAAACGAATTAGTCACAGGTTCGTTTCAATTCACCATTCCTTGTGGGTTAAGAGCAGCATCAACTGCCTACTATGCAGTTCCTGCCTTAACTTTCTAAATAAGATAAGTTTCCTATCGCTTACCACTTCCTAGCTTCTCCAACATTATCGACGAACTGAGCCGACTTGCTAAGCGACTCACTTAAACACGTTAACCTTAGTATGATATTGATAACAAAAATGGCTAACGTTAGCCAGAAGTCCAACTTAATAGCTACCGAAAAAAAAATAGGGAACTCACCAATACCTACCAATATGTCCACTCGTCAGGTACTCTCAAGCTATTATATCAAGTTATTCGAATATATACATAACGACACTTATCCCGGACTTGTAGACAGATAACTTATCCGGAAAATAAGTTGTATTGTCAGTAGCTGCGTTAGCCAATTGTTCGCTGGCCAAAAAAGCTCGCTTTCAATGTTTGCAAATCTCGCTCACTATGCAGCTGTTGCATTCAGAAGCGCGCTCCCGAGTCGCTCTCCATGGAACGTCACGGCGACGGCGCGCTCACATAGAGGATACCTAAAGTCACGTGTTCCACTAACTATTCTTCATCAGAACTAGTTTAGCCGAGATGCCATGCTATATCAACTCCATCGCCTTTATATCATATTTTATTGTATTAATATTACATTTTAAATGTATTAGCAGCCAGTAGATCACGGATAGACACAAAGACACAAAGAATAAGAGGAAGCTGCTGTTGACAGTTTTCCTCTTGCACTATGCAGAGAAATTGCAGGCTTAACATTATGTTACCAGTACATACATATATATATATATATATATATATATATATATATATATATATATATATATATATATATATATATATATATATATATATATAGATAGATAGATAGATAGAGATATATATGTTAACATAATGTTAAGCCTGCATTGTGTTTGTGTGTGTGTGTGTGTGTGTATATATATATATAATTTCAGAGTGCTGTGTGATACATGTTCTATATAATATATACATATATTGTATATATAATAAGTAACATTATATATATGTGTGTATGTATATATATAACATAATGTTAAGCCTGCATTTTGTCTGTGTATATATGTATATATATGTGTGTGTTTGTGTGTGTGTGTGTGTGTGTATATATATATATATATATATATATATATATATATATATATATATATATATATATATATATATACAATTTCAGAGTGCTGTGTGGTACATGTTCTACATATTGCTTGAGTGTTATGTGACTATGTGACTTTAACCACACCATATCCTGTTAGGATTTCAGAAGTGCAATATGCTACACATCCTATAAACTGACAGCATTTGTCGTATATTCTATACATCACCTATCTTAATCAATTCATGGCATGTATGATAAACCTGGCGCTGAAAAATCTCTCTGAAAAAAAGTCACAAACCAGCAGGAAACAGTTGTTTGCAAGAGCAGGGACTAACATGTCTCCTGCGCTACACACTAATGCTACACACACACACACACACACACACACAGACACACCATGTGGGGCTGGGGGAGGGGGGAACACACAGAGGTAATAACAGCCCTAAGTCAACTTATGCTATAGGTTTCTTTGTAATTTCTTTTTTTTTTTTTTTTGCCGAGTGTTCTTGAAATGATAAATGGAGATGGCATTATTTAAATGTTAAACTAGTACAGCTAGTTTCAGGTTTCGTAATGACTTTGCCATTTAGTGCAAAAAATATATATACAGAATTAGTAAGGATTATACTGTAAGTAAAACTAAAACCTGTTCAATAACTGTGATCTTTATTTTTATTTTATAAAACTTTATAGATATTTATAGGTTATATAAGCTATATACAGTTTCACATAGAATGTGTCTTTGTACATGGCTGTTGTATGAAGAGAAGGTTAGCTTATCTCTGTGTACACTTCACATGAAGGATATATACAGAACATTTTAATTTTTAAAAGTATAACCCAAAACTCCAGAGGAGAACCTAAGGCAAAAGATCTGAAACTTTTGGCTACCACTGAGAATTAAAAAAAGCACAGGCAATATTGATTTTTGCCATAACCCCCACCCCCCTCTCTGGGTGCTGTAGTAGGCTGTGGTTTGCAGTTTACACTACAGAGGTACAACTTGACCTATAAACCTAGCTGTCCTTTAACATGTAACAAGGTGGTGTGATGTTGAAATTGTTGGGGGGAAAGAAAAGTTGACCTGGCAATCTGTGGCCCGGATCACCTTGCATTGCCTCCTTAATATTATATGCATGTGAATGAACGTGCACACACACACACACACACACACTCACACACACGCCCCCCTCCCCCATACTTCCACCCCCATGGAGCACAAGATGAAGAGTTTTGGAATCTCCCTAAGGACCTTCTTCATTTGACTATTGTTCTTTAAGGACAACTCACAGCCATTAAAATAGGATAGATATTTTTCCTCTTCCCCTGAGGTCCACTAATCAGCTAATTCTAGCTTTTGATTTATTTATTTTTTTTCATTTCTAGCTATTTTTGTCTTCTCAATTTTATATGTAATCAACACATCTTTATCCTTTATATCCTCAGTGAAATAAGTCTTTCATTTACTGCAGTATGTCACTTCCTTTACATGAGGAAAACAGCATGAAAATAAAAAATAATATATAATAGGTTGGCAGGAACTACAAACTCTTGCATGTATTGTCTTGTCTTGATGTCTACTAAGAAGTTTCTTCCAGCTTTTTTTCTTTATTATAAACTTATTAAAGTTCTAGCCATATACTCATATAATGTGTATATATATATATATATATATATATATATATATATATATATATATATATATATATATATATATATATATATATATATATATATATATATACACACACATACACACACATTTAAGCAATAAACTATAGAACTTTTATCATTTGTATGGATTGAATCTGTAAAGTATTCAAAGCTCTTTAACCACAAAGCTTTATCTTTAACCATTATATCTTCATTCATATCTTCAATGTCTAGTATTGATATCTAATAATAAGCATCTGCCCATCAGATCGGTGGTGCAGCGGGTAGCGTTGCGCCTCACAGCTCCAGAGTTCCCAGTTTGGTCTTGAGCTCGGGTTACTGTCTGTGTGGAGTCTCTGTACATGTTCTTCCCTTGTCCTCCAGGTTTTCCCATTTCCTCCCACTTCCAATAAACATGCCAGTAGGTAGATTGGATACTTTAAACAATACAACTTTTATTATTTATATCAATGATATATGTAAAGTATTTGAAGAAGATGTTCTTTATCATTATCCCTTATATCTTTATAATGTTTTCTCATTTACTACACTGGTGCTTCCTTTATATGAGGAAAGCAGCATGAAAAAAAATTAATGGATGTTCTTCATCTTTATCCTTTATATCTTTAGTGATATAACGGTTTCTCAATTTTACACTGGTGCTTCCTTTATATGAGGAAAGCAGCATGAAAAAAATTAATGGATGGCTAAGAACTACAAATGATGTAAGGATAATACACTTGTAAAAAAAAAGTCATCAAAAAGGTAGATTTAGCAATTCAGCTGTACTTTTAAAGTTAAAAAAAAAAATTACAGAGGAGAAACATTAAGGTACAGTCTTAATATAATGAGATAGCAGATTACAATAAGTGCACTATAGTGAATATAATTAACTTAAAAGAAAGAGGAAGTATGTACACCAAAGGATTTACTTAGTCTTAACATCTTACTGACACTACAAATACCCCTTTATTCTGGGTTATATAGTATCTCTTTGATGAGAACCAGAAATGTCTGTTACCAAATCAAAACCTGCCATTCATTCCTTGCTACAGTAATTCCATTGAACAACGTGCTGACTGAGTAAACTCTGTGTTGTTGCTATTCATTTTTACAAGCTCATGGCTGGCTACTGTCTTTTCTTCTTTTCTCATTAGAAAGAGGGAGCTCTTAGGCAATGGCCGCAGCTGCTGGGGAAGAGATAAGTTGAACAAATCCACATCAGGCTATGTTAGTCAGCATTTGCCCAAACACCTCGATGAGCTGAACGCCTCCCACTCCACTTCCTTGTGCTGTGTTTAATGAGGGCAAAACAAACCTAAGGCTCTCAAACATAAGTTCATAACATCTTATAACTTGCTTAAGCTCATAAAAGACAATTTAAAAATCCATTAAATGTCTGGTATACAGTTTGTGCAGTGTTGTGTGAAATATGTAGTACAGGCAAAGATGTGACTTCCTCTTAAACTTCAGCTATAATTCCAAAAGCCTGAACTAACTTTCTTTCATGTCATTGCATAATACAAGTGTGGTAACGATGTTTAAGTATGCCATATATATATACTGTATAGATAGATAGATAGATAGATAGATAGATATGCTCTCCCAGATGAATACGTGTATGTATATATATATATATATATATATATATATATATATATATATATATATATATATATATATATATATAGAAAGATAGATAGATAGATTGATTGATTGATAGATAGATTTGCTCTCCCAGATGAATGGTTAAGTAATTTATTATAATTTTCATAATATAATCTTTACATACTATTTTTTGTGTTTGGCAAGTACTTTACAAACAAGCATGGTAAAATAGGCAACTTGGTATGAGGCAATAATACTTTTAGGATAAAATAAGATATGAAAAAACTGTTTTCAGTGTTTATGATACAACTGGAAACTTTCCAAGAGCACAAAACCTATTATTTCCTATTATTACTTACTTTTCAGCTGCAGGGATTGTTCTGTATTATGTGGACATGGGACATGTTTCAAATAATACGTGGATCCCTTTCACCTTTGGAGAATTCTTGCTTCTTCCTGAGTTTCTGTCATACAAACAAGTCTAGAATGGTAATCAAAGGCACCACGTGTGACATGCCGAGGCCTCCTGCTCATTTGCTATTGTTGTGGCACCACAAAAGCTCTGTGAGCAGCTAGTAATCTGGAATGGGGTTATTATCTCTGGGGGGGGGGAGATGAAGCTGCCTGAAAAAGATATGTGTAGAAGTAAAAAAAAAAAAAAATGTAACAGTATAAAGCATGTAACAGTAAAAAGTCAAAGGTGTGCTATAGCACTCTTGTGTATATAAAGTGTAAGTAATCAGCCAAAAAAAAGTTTATCATGTACATTAGAGCATGTTATTTTTGCAATTACCTGTAAGTACAGTGTACATTTGGAGTTATCTAGCATTTATGGAAGAGGTCATGATAAACAGGTGAGGAAGAATGGCGTGTTTGTTCAATCTGGTGATTAGCTTAGCTCAAATTTTCTCATGCTGCCAGTCATGTCACCTGATCCATATGTATTTACACACAAAATCATCCAGCCAAAGCCAAAATGTTCAAGGAGTGCTTGTGACATTTTACATGTTTTAATGCGACTGTAGCATGACAGCACAGCAGAATTGTCCTTTTCAGCGAGTGTGAAGTTGTCACAGTTGGGCCACAGGGGAGGGGGTGGATTCCCTCGGGGATTAAATCAGCCTGAATAGCTGCTCAAATCAGTAGGTAACAAAAGCATGAAATAGAACAGAATGTGTTCTTATTTCTTCTGATTGATTAGATTAAAAAAACTAAAAGAAAGATCAGAGAATATGTTTGTTAATACTTCAGATATAATAAAAAACCTGGTGATCTACTATATGTAGAAATAGATATAAGATATAATTATGAAAGAATAAATTATTCTACTCTACTCTTCTCTTCTCTGTTCTATTCTCTACATATGTATGAAGTATGTCAAGTATGAAGTTAGTCTTTACACTGTACACTGTACACTAACTATACAGTTTACTGAAAAGTATTGATTAATTAAACACCGTTGGTCTATGAATATGTAATATTAAAATCAATTTTAACTCCTTAAATAAAAGCGTAATTATTCTATTCTATTCTATTCTATGGGGGTTATATTATAATATTTTATGGGAAAACTTTAGAGTTAACACTTAACACTTCAGACTTAACACTTTAACACTTAGCTCTATGTTACTGAAATCTTTGTGTGTAGTGTGAGTGTGGTTGTATATTCAACGACTAGCTCGTGTGTGTAATGGCTGCCTGAGAGATGTGTGTGTGTGTGTGTGTGTGTGTGTGTGGTGAAGTCTGGTTTTGTCTTAATGTGTCAGGAGCAGCTGACTTCATTGTTCTCCCTATGACTCTTGCCATAGCCTGCTTGGAATGGAATGTCTGCTAGATATTACTATTATTATTATTATTATTATTATTATTATTAGTTTATTTTTTATTATTATTTATTTATTTTGTTTAGCTCCATAAGAAGCAGACAGATAAAAAAAAATAAAACTATTTTCCTACAATACAGAACTTTAATAAACAAAGAGAGAGAAATGAAATGATTAGTATGACTAAATCACATGGTTACTTAAAGCATAAACAGTTCTTAAGAACACAAGTAACACAACATAGCAATTTGGGTCTCAAAATATACACATATACTGTTAAACTGCATGTACTGAGGACTATAATTACATTAAACTCCAGACAAATAAATGACTTATATTTGTTGTTTAAACATTATTTAATATAGAGGTTTTTTTGTCTTTCACATCAAGTTTAATTTTCACTTCTGTCTGCATATATATACATATATATATATATATATATATATGTGGTGTGTGTGTGTGTGTGTGTGTGTGTATATATATATATATATATATATATATATATATATATATATATATATATATGTGTGTGTGTGTGTGTGTGTGTGTGTGTCTGTCATATATATATATATATATATATATATATATATATATATATATATATATATATATATATATGCAGACAGAAGTGAAAATTAAACTTAATGTGAAATATATATATAGAGAGAGGTTTATAAAGGTCAGAGAAATTAGTAATAAGCACAGGCAGAATGAACCCTGAGAACAAATGCGACAGGTTAGGGGCCAAGCAAGTCCTTTGTTCTGCAAATCTATCACTGAAGTTGCAGCTCAAGCCCAAACAGGCGGCTTTTGAAATGGAAACGTTGCTGTTGGATGCACTGTGACACGACAAGTGGGGGTAAATGTTATTGAGCTAAAAGGCCGGGCCATCTCACTATCCCGGCCATTGTGCCTACTGGCTTAGGATGAGCACTCGGCTTGGCAACATACGCTGACTTTTTAATGGATGTGTCCTTTTGTATTATGGAAAATCTCACTGATCCAAAAAGGGAAAAGAAATTCTCATTGTCAAACTATACAAAAATGGTTAGATACAATGTATACAGAAAATAAATATCTATGTGAATAACTGTGGTTGAATGAAGTTCAACTCAACAGGATGTGGTTTGAGAGTCTAAGGCTTTCAGACACCATGTTGTAGAACAAAGTGTATGAAGAATAAGTATTTGCAGAAGATTTCATATTATTTTCAACTTATGACTAAATTAGAACTAACTGACTAAGACAAAGAGACTGAGAACACATAGCATTTGTACTCATATATTCATTTTGTAGCTTGACATACTGTATATATGTATTCACAACTAATTGGTTGTTACCTTCCTGCCAGGAAAATGGAGCAATTTCTATAATTCACATTATCCTGCAATTCATGTGATTCATACCAACCACAATTCATTAATGAGTCCATACAATTTCATAAGATTGTGCTCTAGTCAGTCACTCTTGTTGGAATTCCTACTAATTTGGAAATATAACAGGTCCCATTATTCATAAAAGTGGTTTGGGACCACTAGGGTCTTGAAATCTGATGCCTACAGCCTCTCCCTTCCTCTCTCCCTCCTTCTCTCTCTCTATCAAACAGAGGGCTTTGAGGCAGTTCTGGCTGTGACACACATTAACACTGACATGGGGGCCTCCAGGCCTACTGCCACCCCCCTGCAATGGCCTCCCTCCCTTTATTGCCCAGCAGCTGATAACACTGACAATACAACTCTTTTGCCCTAATCAAAGTGCTTTTTTTCATCGGATCAGAATGCCTGGAAGCATGTATTGATCTGACATATTTGTTTGTATGGATCGGAATAAAATCCAGGCCTGCATGAAAAAAATGTTTTCACCATGTTGTACCCTTACATTTTATTAACAAAGACTGCATAATTACAATTACAGAGACAGAAGATTTCATTTTTTGACATTAGTTGATTACAAGCAAAAAAATAATAATAATGCAAGTCTGTGTCTCTCAAATTCAGAAATAAAATTAAAATTCAGAACATGTAAAATTGGGAAAGTTTCTCTTTAAATGTGCAGTAAGAGCAGACAGAAATTCTCATACTCAATACCATTTCACAGAAAGCAATTAAACTGGATCCACCAAAAGCTACTGAGAATTCAGTAAGAGAGAGTAAGAGAAACCAGATGGATTTTTTTCCCCATATGAACAGTGTGCTAATTTCAATATATTCCATATAGTTAGTAAAGATTTGGTTACAGATAGCATATGTTTTCAGTAGTACAAAAAAAAAAGGAGTGCCCATTTTGAAAAGCTAATAACTAACCTATTCAATAATTAAGCCTGTATGCGATAGTGTGACATGATAATATGTTAGTAAAATATGCGTTAGCACGACATACTAGCAATGGGCAATGGGTCTGAATGTTTTAAAAGATAACATTTTAAGTATTGTTACCACCAAACAACAAGTGAGTGACATTGGAGGTTTTGATGAGACGCCATAATGGAATGAGTAAGTCTTTGCGGATTGTTTTTACAGCCGTATGAATGATTATTGTGCACTCATGTGCAAAAAATCAGATGTTCCATCTTTAAAAAAAACACAGAAGCTGGAAACAAGACAGTGGTTGTAATACATCCTGCATGTGATAAAGACCATATTGAGGAGTTAAGTGTGACTATATAGACAGGGTTGACTTTTACATTAATGTTCCCGTTTAAGAGGAACAGCATGTTATCGTACTGTTGCATAATCCCTTTTTCAGCTCTTCTCCATCACACTTTCTTTAAAAGTCTTGCAAAACTTGCAAAGCCTTAAGCCTTTCTATTGCATTTCAACATACATCTTGCAAACCTTTAAAGAACCAACCTTTTCTAAGTGACTTTGATAGTATTTAAGGTCAACCCAAGAAGTCTTGGCAATGGTAATGAATCATTGGAATGGCCAGTTTTATGATACTTTAGTTCTCAGTTCACCTCAGTAGTGGAGATTAAACAGGAATTAATCCCTGGTCTCTGGTCAGGACATTCAGATAAGGATACCTATGTACAAGCAAAGCGTGTTTTCTGTGCAGATGATGAAACCAAAGCAAGGTTTTTATTTGGCCTTCTCCGGTGCCGCGGGCTCCGTTTGCACTCCGGCGTCAGAATGGCGTTTCTGACCCTGAGAAACAGTCAAAAGGCACAAGAAGATGGAGACTTAGTTTTTAGAGACTTAGTTTGCTTTTGGTAAGTTTCACAGCCTTGAGCACAACTGATCACAACCTGTCTGACAACTGGATTCTTATTTAAATAAGCTTCCTTTATGCATCTAGCTCAAACATGTCCTCACTGAAGCTCACTGCTGGCACTATGACTGATATATTTACTCTCTTTAGTGTACTGTCTTGGCTATTGTGTACTCTCCACTGACTTAATATAGAGATGAGAAAACATTAAATACACTCAACATGTGGACTTTTTGACAATGCACTAAAATATGACTACTGTTCTTCTCTTGAAATACCACTGCCTTTTATAACTTATTTATTTATTTATTTATTTATTTATTTATTTACCATATACAATTTGGAGCAATGTGGAGAGGAATCCAGGTATAATTAAAACCTTTTTGGAACAGCACTAACAATAGTGTGTGAGCTTACAAGTCTATTTTTGCCAGATGAGGTCACCTAGTGGTTAGGGCTCGTCACTGTTTGTCAGACACTCAACATGAAACAGAACTAGAAGAAGTGACTTAACAGAAGTGCCTCATTTTTCAAAATATTTCAAAATGTTGCGTAAAGTTTTTTAATTTTTTTATGATAACCAGACACATACCCACTCAATAAAGCTCAGCAAGGAGTATGTAATATTAAATTATACCTCAGTTTTGTTGAATGCTCGATTCTGATTGGTCAAAACCTAATGCTCTCATTCTAATGTTATTGTGTCTATAGTAACATCTTGCTTAGCATTTACTTCAGTAAAAGGGAATCTGGTGAGGGAATGACTGTTTATAGCTGCTATAACATAAGTGAGAACAGAAACAAACTATAAATGAAATAAAAAAGTATGAATGTGCAATTCTTTAATTAATAAACATTGTAATTGTTGGCAAACTGCTGTGGTATAAGACAAATAAAACACTTGGTAATGTGTTGTTTTTGGAAAATACTGGACTTTGGCCACATCACACCATCCTGTCTTTGATTATTTTCCTCTAACTGCAAACCCTGTCATGTTTTATTTCTAACTTAATTAAGGCAATGTCATTATAAGGCAGTTAAACTATACAAATGGCAGTAAAGACTACACTGTTATTACAACACCTTGTGATTAAATTTTATAGGAAATTAAATATTACAATACTGTGATGTAAATATTGCAATATAAAATACTAGTCCCTAAGTTCTAAGTAAAGCATACAGAGCATTTTATATACACTGCAAAAACAAGCAGATCTTTTAATCCTTGATACGTACACAGTTCATTAACTTTTTAAAAATAATGTTTATTCTACTATCCTTAATATTGTGTGTTATCATTTCTATGTCCATGTCACTGTAATTGATCTGTTACTTGACATGGTTATGCAATGCCTGCCTTCTACCTGACCTTAACATAACATAACCAACTACTTGTTAGGGTTATTTTTACTTTACCAGGTTTTTAAAGAACAGGTGGATGGAGTTCCTCTTCTCTAGTTTGCGTGAGGTGCTGGGTGAAGAATTATCTGTACTCCCCACCGACTTGTTGTCTGCAGAGGCGGCAGCAGGAGCAGCAGCCGCAGCTGCTTTGGGCTCTTCTTTGGTCTTGGTGCTTGGGGCAGCCTCTGCGGGTGCGGTGGGGGCTGCAGGGGCTTCCTTCTTGGACTCTGTAGCCTTGATAAAAATAAATAAATAAATAAATCATGTTTAAAATGGCATATTACCTATTTCACAAACCACAAACTCCATGGCTTTTGTTATCTACAATGCAAAGGCTTAGAAAAGATGAAAGAACAAGAGCACAGAGCGAAAAGGAATTAATGTGATTAAAAAAAAAAGTCAAGAAAAAGCCATTGCTATGACAAGATAGTTTTGCATCAAAAGTAGGGTTATTGGTAAGTCATAAAAAGTGTAAAAAGTGACAACAAGTAGTCCTGGTGTGTGTGTTATAATACATGAATCCACATACAACATAATTATGCAAATGTCTGAGTCAAAATGAAGCATTTGACAATAATAAAGAGCCACAAAATCAAATCAGGAGTTAATCTGAACTCAGCAATTTTTTTGTAATTCAGTCAGTGTTAACGAACAAAAATGGCCACTGGGAATTTACCGCTCCTCCAGCACCAAGGGAGATGCCGGCTGCGGCGCTCGATGCAGCTGCATGGATCTTAGAGCTCACTTGGCCTAGCAGTACCTCAAATTCATACAAGTTATTTTACTTCATGCAATCAGTCATACCACATGTTTGATAAGCGCGACTCTGAGTTTTGCCTCCAATTGTATTTACCTTTGGTTTGAGCAAGTTGGCAAAAGGTGATGGCTTCTTCTCTGCTTTCTTTTCTTCTGGTTTGGGTGCTGGAGGAGGTTCGGATTTGGCGCTGGCCTCAAGGGTGCTGGTCTTGGATGCATCTACCTTAAATAAGGAGCAGAAGAAAGTTTGAATATGAGAAGAAATAAGACTCATGAAGAAGGAAATGAATAAGAATAGATAGGAAAGAGGAACAAAGGGGCAAGATTTAAAGCAGTATTGCAAGAGGAAGCAATGAAGTAAGTAAATTTTAAAAACAAACATAACTGGCTGTAAATGTAACCTGAATAAAAGATGCCATTTCTGAATTTCTTATAGAAGACAGACCCATATTCAGAACTTAGCCCAAAAGGAGACAAAAGAATTTGTCAGCAGCTGATCATATTGAAACAGTGCTGAACTTATTTACCTGCATCTCAACTGGCTTTGCTTCCTCCTTCACCCCAGACTGTAGGTAAGCAGATATTTGGATTAACTAGACACGAAACTACAATACCCATAAGCCTTTTCTTCAATCTCACAAGAACACTAACTAAGCTGTTTGGAATACAATGCCGCTGTATCAATAAACGTGACGTCATTATTGAGTGAGATGAAATGGAGTGAATAAAACCCAAAGTTCATGGTTTAGTTGGCCGACAGTGATAATATGAGGTAATGGCTGCTGTCAGAATGATGTCACTGCAATGAAGGCTCAGCTGTTTATTCATTATCATGGGTGGTATTTTACATCTCGTTGTTATGGCACAGTATAGACTCTTTTCATCGATATTGGAATATTACTAAGACCTATAGACTATACACTAAGACTGCAATGACAAATGTCTACACTCCGATTATACTGTAGGTATAAAGGAAACAAATAATCATAATAATTAGACACACAGGAAGTTCTTATTCTCAGAATCAGCTGCTAAACACTTGCAGGTGAAAGGATGCAATTAATTAACCCGATGGTATAAGTGATGGATAAACACTGAATGGATTATGTTAATTATGTTGCTCTTGTTTACCCCTGATGATGTCTTGGCAGACACCCTGGCTCCACCAGCTGTTGAGACCTGACCTTTTGACACCTTCTTGCCTAGCAATGCCTCAAATTCACATCATTCTGTTATATTGTGCAACACAGTAGTCCAAAAAAGAACAACTAATAACCTACCACTAGGTGTTCTGTATGAAAATTAAATATTGCAATATGTAAATGACATGCATTTCTAAATGTTTGCAGAAAAAGTAATAGATTTTCAGTATATTCTGTATATGGAAGTAACGGATAGGTGCCTACCTTTGTACGGAAGAGTTTGCCAAATGGGCTGTCTTTAGTTTTGGCCTTGCTGGGGGTTTCTGGTTCTTTGGCTGTGGCGGCTGCTACTTCTACAGGTGGGGCCTCCTCTTTCTTTACAGCTGGCTCTGCTTTACTCTCCATCTTGGGTGGTGCTGGCGGTGGAGGAGGGGGGACCTTTGATGCTTCCTGTACCTTACGAGACAGACAGTTGGAGAATTGGAGCACAATTTGCAACTCACTGCCAGGTTTAACATTGTATTACGGAAGGAGCTTCTTACATTTGCAGCTGGAGCTGGTGGAGTTTCTTTCTGTGACTGCACATTGAAAAAAAAGGAGACACAAAAAGCTGAGAGTATTTTTTTGTTGTTGTTGTTGTTATTTGAGAATATAGAGTATTCTGTACATTTGTGTTTGATTGCAAATGTACACAGACTCTAACAATATACAGCATGTTTCTGTTCATCTTTTTGTCCCAGGACTTTGGTTAGATGTCATGCAGTGAGGCATGTAGAGGCATTGTTTGTAGAAGGCTCTTCTTTTGATTCAGCTGCTAGTGTAGAAGGCCATGACACAGCAGGAGTCGTTGATAAAGGACAAACACATACAGTAGTTCCAATCTGACAAGTCATAAAACTTTCTTTTCCACCCAATAAAGGATTAATCAGTCAGCTGAGGATTACTATAAATGACTATCAAGAACCAAAATGGCTTTCTTCGGGTCGCAGTCTATCACGATGCATTAACTTCCACAAATTGAACTGCAGGAAATAGAGATCTGACTAAGCAACTGAAGAAAATTAATAGTGCCAATAACTTTGGCAGTGAAGGAAAAAAAATTGTAAAACCTCATTACACACACAGAGTGCAACAATGCGCAAATGAGAATCAGATACACAATCAGAGTGGCTGTCACAGTTACGATCTGAAGAGAAAAAAATCATTCAAATGAAAATATTTTATTAACCTTTGCATTAAAATCAGCCAAACTACTATTGGAAATGATCTTGTTTGAATGGTGCAATTGAAGTATATCAAGCTATTTACCTGTTCTTTTGAGACATCAGGACTAGCCGTCGCTTCTTTTGTCGTTTTGGTTGAAGTCACCTTTGAATGGAAAGAAGAATGTTTGGGTGACTGTGAAAAACCATGAAGCCTGCGTGTTTTAGCAAACTGTTTCATTTTCAAATCTGTTTGGTCAGATGATGTTGATTAGTTGTAGATTTTTATTAATGTGCTCATTTGAATATTAGTGTTTCTATAGCAACAACTCATTCACAGGGATTTGTATATAATTCCTCACATAATCTAAGCCTAATAATAAACAGATAAAAAACGTGTTATTATTCAAGACAAAAGACAAAAAAACCACTATATAATCAATGATATAATGAAGTGTTCTGTAAGGATAGGAGTCTTAGGTGTGAGTGCTTTGTAAATGTTTTACAACATGGAAAGTCTTCAGGACGGAGAATGTTGTGCTTTCTAGTCTCTCAGTAACATGACAAGTTCATTTTTTTGTCTTATTAACTTCAAGAAAAAAGAGAAACTGGTGAGGGAACGATTGTTTGTAGCTGCTATAATGTAAGTGATAACAGGAAATAACTATAAATGGTTAATGTGTCGCTTATTAAAAAATTATAAATTGCTGGTGCTGGCAAACTGCTGTGGTGTAAGAGAAATAAAACCCTTCAGGGCATGCTGTTATTGAAAAATAATCATTAATTATTAATCGATTATTTCCTTTTATATCACACCTAGAGGTATTTTATTGCTTAATTAATGTACTCCATCCAGATATATCTCCAACTGGTGTCTGCCAGGATAGTAGTACTAGGTCTAGACATCTGAGATACATATCTATTTTTAAAAAACTGTATTTTTAGAGTGCAATGTCTCACTGTCAAGTCTCACAAACTTGAACCACAAACACACAAAGGGCTCCATGGCAAGGCTCACAGTGAACATGGTCTCTCATATTGAGTCAGCCATTGTCCTCTAGAGATGGCGTAGGCCTGCCCATGCTTTATCACAGCCCATCACTACTTCCAAATACACAGACCTCTCTTGTGAGCACACATTATGCAGCAAAACAAAAGGCTGCCACATTCTGACATGTTCAAAGGCTTGATTTAGCACTGTGCCAGGGAATAGTTTACGTCTTGACAGAGATCAACTTCAGGGCAGTCAGGAAATTATAAATCTCCTGAAAAGCAGCAGGCACTTCATGGAGGGTGTAGTGTACATGGCACTGATATTTATACAGTTCTTATTTAATTTATCATTTACATTTTTTTTTCAGTGCAGCAGTATGAATGACTACAGACGTAGCGATGACTGTACCACAAAAAGAAATACTATTGTTTTTATTCCTGGGTAATTTTAAAACCTAAGAATTTAAACAACATTACTGGGTTAAGTGTTAGCAATTTCTTCTTATTCATTCTTTTTAAGCACATTCAGTAGATTTGATACATGAGCCAATTAGAAGCCATTATGAACTGTACATATTCTTGATTATAAACCATTTCAAATCTTAAAAACATTTCTGTTCTTAATCAAAAAAAAAAAAAAAAACTAACAACGTAATAATAAATTCCTGACATTCCTCAATTAAGCGTCTCCCTCACGCTAACATTTACAGTATAAAATGGCTGCTATTTGGATTAGATAAAAATAAAATGTACTTACAAGTGTTTTGAAAAAGTTCATAACTGACTTTTCCTCGGTGCTGGTCTGCTCAGTTTGGGTGCTGTCTTGCGTGACCTCAGTGGTGCTGGATTTGAGAGCTTCACCCTGTGGCTCTTTCTCAGCCTGTGTACTTGCCTTTATGTCTGTAGGCTCCTATAGACAAATGTAGAGAATTAGCGCGTGCAAATGCGTTACGGCCCTACAGCTGATGTGCAGTAGCTGTTAATCGGCGCATTGAAGCACTGCACAATTCCAGCCATGCCTCTGCCTACTCGGGACTCCGGCAACAATCACCCTTTCATTAATGCCCGCTTTTTCCCCCTCACTCATTGATATTCAGCAATGTTCTGGACTTAAGGCCTGTGTGTGTTCCATGCCTGCCAGTGTTGCTACTGTATGTCATCTTTATTTAATTAACACAATTCAGATTTATATTAGTTGCAAACGTCCAACATAAATTATATAGTATATAGTTAGTACAGTATAATTAGTATATACAGCAAGTATATAGGTTATTTGTCTTTATGGTGCATTGTTAGAGAAAAGATCTCAGTACCACACAAAGGAAGCTCAACTCAATGTTATTTTATTTTACTTCAGTTTAATTTGGTTAGTTATCTCTGAACTCAGGAAGACTGCTGTCGAACCCTCGAGCTAGGATTAACCTGAAGTTGCTCCAGATCATTTCAAGATGGTATCCATCAAGATGATCCCATGCCCCTAACAGCATTTTACTATAAATTAGAGTAAAATGGTTTACTCCAATGTTTTAAGTATTGCTTATGATCAGTTGAGATGACTTTTTTTGTGTTTTTGCAGTTTCAGTAAACTAACGAAGATATACTAATAAATTATGTTCTTGAGTGAGCCTGATGGTGTAATGTACCGTAGATTAGCTTTATTAAAATATTACATGTTAGTGCATTGGTGAATCGCTTCATGCAATGAGTTCATCCATGCAACAGATCTCCAGTTTCTAGTTCCCAAATCCAAGGTTCCATGCGTTTATCGGAGACGTCAGACTTACGCTACTCCACACATTGTGATCTTCTGGGATTTCAGTGGTGAGCTGTTCTTCCTCTGCTGTTGATTTGACATTTACAATGTCCATGTCACAACTGGCCTCATCCCCACATTTTGTCTCATTGTCCATGCTCGAGCAAACATCAATTGTAATCTGAATGGATCTTCTCTTAGTACGGACATTCACACTGACAGGATTATAGGAAAAGTCTTCCACAGTCTCAATGCACACGGACTTTAACCGACAGAGCAGCTGCGTGTATTCTGCTGAATCACCTGCACACACTGGATCTTCAATAAGCACCCAGGTTTCATCTTCAATGCACTCAGGAGTATCAGTCTCATTCTTCGCATCCTCCCCTTCCACCGATCCAGCATTATCACCTGAGGTGTTCTGAGTAATATCTTCGGACATGACTGCAGACTGAGTGGAGGCAATTAGCTGCAGAATCAACCTCTCTGCAGCTTCCATAATTTCATAATCAGGGTCAAGCGACAACTGCAGAGATACATCATCACCTTCTTCTATGTTTTCTTCTATGTCCTGTGTATCTGTGTCCTTTTAAAGTGAGGGAGTAACAAACAAGTAAATCGAAATACCCTATTTCTTTACATGGATACATTACAGGTCTCTGGTGTAGCATGTCTGCCCCACAAGAAGTGGATTTGGAAGCTGTTAATCCACTCATCAGAAACAGCATACGTGTAGAATTGTCTATTATTAGAGATGTGCCATTATGAAATCACTCATGTTCCCAGTCATAATATATAAATCTTGGGTAATGAGCATAAAACATATGGATTTTTTTTTTTTTTTTTGCATGTGTTTAAAGCAAGACCCTACAGGTGAATAGAGTAATATTACAATCTAACCTTGCCAGTTGATTGCTGATACTCTTACATGTATTTTTATACTTATATACTGTACTATATTACATTTTTAGAGGGTTTTAATGTCCATTTATGAAAAATGAGTTTTGCAGAAATGTTGGTGAGAATACTTCTTTATTGTTCAATCAAGAAAATAATTTTTTTAAATATTAATCCTAATGTAAAACCAATAATAATCAACATTTTGGGAAATTCCTCTTTAAGATCCTTCTAATTAGGGATAGGGATGAACGTGTGAAATTTCATGAATGCTGGTCATCTAGAAACTGAGAATTTTGGTTCTGAATATAGAAAAAAAAAAAGATTTTGAGAAAAAACTGTTTTAAAAATACAGTACCAATACCACTCTAGTTAGTATGGTTTATAAAGTTTATAAAGGAAATTGACATTTACATCATAATGACACATAATAGCAGGAATATATGACTGTGCCAAGTGATGTGACTTCATCAAAGTTGGTGGTTGTGTGTCGACAAAAACAGTGGCATAAACTGTTAAGAGAAGACATGTCATAAAAGCAATGTATGCAATATATATATATATATATACACACACATATATATATATATATATATATATATATATATATATAAATAGGTGCCATTTGATCATTTCATCCTGTAGTGCCTTGTCATCTAATTCATTTCCTGTGTTCAACTGTTTAAGATTAGCAGGATTGTTTGATTGAATGATGTTTCATTGTCTCACTTGGAATGATTACAGTATTCTATAAATAATTGACAACAAAGTGTAGCCAAACCCTTATAACCCTTAAGAATATATCCATGTTTCCATGACTGTGCAAACCAAGCAGCATGATGAAACCTTAAGAAATGATTAAATGATTTGTACTATCAAAAACCAGAGGTGGGACGTAACAGAGTGCATTTACTTTGCTACTGTACAAAGGTCTGGTTTTTAAGTATCTGTACTTTACTTTCACCTAACTTCACTTTTAAATACTTTACTACAAAAATCTCCACTATATTTCAGTACATTTTCAAACACTGCAATACTACACTTCTCTGTAATTATATATTTGTAAACACATAAGGTGACTGAAAATTCTAACACACTTTAGAATGAAGCCTAATACCCATCACTGTAATCTATCTGCTGCTATGTGTTTATCACGGCAGTTTGTATTGTGACAGCTAGCTATTAGCATTCAGTTAGTTTGTATGGTCATGCTAGCTGACATTTCAGAGATTAAGCTGTCAGTAAAGCTGTTGTTTATTAGCCTTAGCTAATGTTTTCCCACGTTACAAATTTATCATGGGTACCTAAAGTCAGTGTGTGATTTGAGACAGGTATCTTTTTCTTTTGGGAATCTCTCCTGTATTTTACTTTCACACTTTAAGTAAATTTAAAAGTTTATACTTTTGTGGTTTAACCCGAGTGAAGAAGCTGTTCTTCAATTTTTTTTTTTTACCAGAGTATTTATTTAGATGATTAATTGAATAAAGAATTTGTGTACTTTTGCCATCTCTGTTAAAAATGCATGGACATAACTTTCTGAGATTCTGCTTTCATCACAGTTGTCTTTACTGTACACACTCCGGTGATGTTGCTTCACTGTGGATTTAAGGACATCAAATCAATTTTCCTTTTGCAGATTACAAAGTCAACAAGGATTTAACACTGAAACTACAACTAAGCAGAATCTGTTTTCAGAAACTGGTGTAAACATGTCTTCCATCTACAGGTGCAATAATGAGTACCAAATGTTACAATATTAACAATGGGCCTTACAATATTAACAATTGTTTTCATTTATAATATTATTATTAAAATAATTAAAGTTGGTTCCTCGTAACATACTCGCTTTTAATCCAGATTTGCAGCATTTCCAAATCTTAAATGAACAATTTAAACTTGTTTAACTGTAGCAAATATTACACATTTTACATTAAAGCTACAGTGTGTAGCATTTTTCTGTTTGTTAAAAAAGCGAAAAAAAAGTATTCTTGAGTCGCGAGACAAAAAATACTCTATTTTATGAGGTTCCTGCTGTATGTTGCCTGACAATCATGCAATAATTCACAGTCAGTGCTCCGTCAGAGGATATTTGTCCTCATACATCATACACCGAATGGTTATGATGTCATCATACACCAGATACATAAGATGTGATCATGGCCAATAAAGTCAGACTGCACAGTAACATGTCAGAGCCAGCAGCCAATCAGGGGAGAGAGAGTAAGAGCATGAAAGTGTAAAGCAATAGGAGTCGACGTAATAGTCAAGATTATACTATAAGTGGAAAATGGCTTCAGGACTGATGGAGGTTAGTTTTTTCTTGCTGAACAGACTTTTTTTCCCCCAGAGGTTTCACTCTAGTATTGTAACTGTCTAGTATTCAGTTACAATGACACTCAAACTGATATGTACACTAAATTTATTTTTTTGTATTTTCATAATGCTTCTGTACTATTGCAAACAACCAATGGTGATATTACCATTTAGACAGTCTACTTAGTATGCATTATGCCATTTGGGACACGTTATGAAATATTCAGTAGTAGCTTTCAAAAACATTTTTCTACCAGAGAGGGAAATTCCAAAATCCTACCTTCACTAGCTTTAAATAAATCATATAAGCTCATTAATTTTCCACAGTAACACTTACGAGAAACAGAAGTGAAACAAGTATAACACTCATGAGGTGATGTACTTACAGACTTCTGGCTCTCGGTCTCTACTGCAGGGACGATCTGTACTTCAGCTGCCACATTAGCCTCAGATGCAGGTAAAACAAGCATGGTCTTCTTCTTGAACATCTTACTGAACACGGTGGGAGTCTCAGCTTGTTTAGGTGCGTCTTTGGCTGGTGTACTGGACTCTGCTGGAACTTTTTGTTCAGCTGATACAGTTGTAGCACTGACTTGGATACCATCTGCTTCCACAGACACAGCTGGAGCTTTTGCTTGGGTGCCATTAACTTCTGCTGACGCTGATGATGGCTTCTGTAATATTGAGGAAACTTAAGCATATAATTATATATTTGGGCATCTGAAAGTACTAATTAACTTTAGTATGCATTATGCTATTTGGTACATGTAAAAAATATTCATAGGCAACTAGCCTGTAATAAGATTTTTCTACCAGAGAGAGAAATTACAAAATCTTCCTTCTGACAGCTTTAAATAAACATCTACATTTGTTTGCATATTTTTTGTACTGTGGCAAGTAAATATAAAATATTAATTACGTAAGGTTACATTTTTAAATTATTATTAGTAGTAGGGGACCAAGCACTGAAGGTGCGTAGGGACCCTATTGTTATTCTACCTTTTCTTAGTATTATTCTTCTTCTGCATCTTCTTCTTCTGGTTAGATTGTGTATGGCAGCCCCTAGAACCATCTGGTAAAAAGTTGTGCAATTTGGCACAATGATTGGGGAGGGTCTAAGGAACATTCTGCCCAAATTTGGGCCAAGTGCTGCCAACACGCTAGCACAATTATTGGATCAAATTTGGGCCTAATTTGGAAGTACATTAATGGTCATAACTTTTGAGCCATGAGAACAAAATGTAAAAGCCAGACATCCCAGGATTCACTGGGTCGAGACGAGTTCAAAGCATCCTATGATGTCAATTTCGGCTTAATTAGAGTTTCTGCCATCTTGGACATCATCTTCAGAGTAAACCTCACAAAATTTGTCAGAAGAATTGTGATACTCCAAACAGTTTGCCTGTAATGTTCCAACAAATCTGATGGCGAATCTACCAAACAGGAAGTGAGGCTGTATCTCAGCAAGGACCTTGCGCACTGACACGAATCTTGGTAGGCATCTTCAGGACCATGACCTGAGGCTATGCAACAAATTCCGTGACAGCGCCAGTTACTTGTCAAAGGTTACAATAACATGCCAAAAATGATTCCATCTTAGTGCCATTTTTGGTTCTCCTCCTCCAAACTCTATCCAATCTCCACCAAATTTGGTTCACATCATTGGAAAAAAGAACAGACTAATGAGGAGAAACAAAAATACCACAGATTGGGGGCCAGGTGCTTGGCCCCCAAAAATGCTGCTTGCAGCTTTTGTTATTATGACTATTGTTATTATCATGTAGAAATTAATTACATAAGGCATTCATCAGAATGTTTGGTGGAAAATGTTCGTGCGTAATTTGTAATGCAGACAAATATAAAGAGTTGTCAGTGATCAGAATGGTTTTCAATCTAAAATATGTATTCTATATAAATTGGGACAAAATGGAGGCTCTTTCTCCCAGAAAGCTCATATAAGCTCATTAACTTTCAGCTGTAACACTTACGAAGAAAAGAAGTGAAACATGTATAACACTCATGAGGTGATGTACTTACAGACTTCTGGCTCTCGGTCTCTACTGCAGGGACGATCTGTACTTCAGCTGCCACATTAGCCTCAGATGCAGGTAAAACAAGCATGGTCTTCTTCTTGAACATCTTACTGAACACGGTGGGAGTCTCAGCTTGTTTAGGTGCGTCTTTGGCTGGTGTACTGGACTCTGCTGGAACTTTTTGTTCAGCTGATACAGTTGTAGCACTGACTTGGATACCATCTGCTTCCACAGACACAGCTGGAGCTTTTGCTTGGGTGCCATTAGCTTCTACTGACGCTGGTGCTGGCTTCTGTAATATTCAGGAAACTTAATTTGTTTTTGTTAATTGATTTTGCCTTTATACACCACCACAATGGATTTGAAATAAAACAATCAAGGTGTGATTTAGTTTAAGAGGTTCCACAAAAATATGGCCTTTCCCATTTAGGAATTACAGCCATTTTAAACAAAGCACTTCCATTTTCAGGGGCTCAAAGGTATTTGGACAAAATGACATAATTGTAAATATAACCATAATTTTAATACTTGGGTGAAAATCCTTTGCAGTCAATGACTGCCTGAAGTCTGGAGCCCATGTTCTCAAAACTCAAAATCTGAGTTTCCTCCCTGGAGATGCTTTGCCAGGCCTTCACTGCAGCCACCTTCAGTTGCTGAGTCTTCCTGCCTTCAGTCTTGTCTTCAGTAAGTGAATAGCATCCTCTATTGGATTGAGATCAGGTGACTGACTTGGCCATTGAAGAATATTCCATTTCTTTGCCTTCAAAAAGTCTTGAGTTGCTTTCACAGTATGTTTAGGGTCATTATCCACCTGCACTGTGAAGTGGCATCCTATCAGTTTTGTAGCAATTGGCTGAATGTGAGCAGAGAGTATAGCCCTATACACCTCAGAATTCATCTTGCTACTTCTGTCAACACTCACATCATCAATAAACACCATTGAGCCTGTTCCATTGGAAGCCATACATGCCCATGCCATAACACTGTCTCCACCATGTTTGACACATGATATGGTATACTTTGAATCATGAGCTGTTCCTTTCTTTCACCATACTTTTCTCTTCCCATCATTCTGGTACAAGTTAATCTTGGTTTCATCAGTCCAAAGAATCTTATTCCAGAACATGTGAGGCTTTTTTAGATGTTTTCTGGCAAAGTCTAATCTGGCTTTCCTGTTCTTGAATGTTACCAGTGGTTTGCACCTTGTTGTAAACCCTCTGTATTTACATTCATAAGGCATCTCTTGATTGTAGATTTGGGCAATGGTAAGCCTACCTTCTCCAGAATATTATTGACTTCTGTTGATGTTGTGAAGGGGTTTTTCTTCACCAAGGAAAGGATTCTGCGATCATCCACTTTAGTTGTCTTCCGTGGTCTTCCAGGCCTTTTGATGTTGTTGAGCTCACCAGTGCATTCCTTCTTTTTAAGAATGTACCAAATTGTTGATTTGGCCACTCTTAAAGTTTTCGCTATCTCTCTTATAGATTTATGTTGTTTTTTTTATGCCTAATGATGGCATCCTTCACTTGCATTGAGATCTCCTTGGACTTCATATTGGTAGCTCCAGTCGAACAGCTGCCAAATGCCAACTCAGTACCTGATATCAACCCCAGACCTTTTATCTGCTTCATTTGTCTTGAAGTAACAAGGGAATGGACTGCACCTGGTCAATTAACTTCTTGTCAGTCAATTATCCAAATACCTTTGAGCCCCTGAAAATGGAAGTACTTTGCTTAAAATGGCTGTAATTCCTAAATGGTAAATGCCATGTTTCTGTGGAACCTCTTAAAATAAAGCTGAAAGTCTACACTTCGATCACATCTTGATTGTTTTATTTCAAATCCATTGAGGTGGTGTATAAAGGCAAAATCACAAAAACTCTGTCATTGTCCAAATACTTCTGGACCTAACTGTAATTATATATTTGGGCATCTGAAAGTGCATAGCACTGTACTAAATAGTACACCATTGGTGTCATTACTACTTAGCGTTACTACTGAGCATGCATTATGCTATTTGGGACATGTTACAAAATATTCATAGGCAAGTAGCTTGTAATAAGATTTTTCTACCAGAGAGGGAAATTCCAAAATCTTACCTCCGACAGCTTTAAGTAAACATCTACCCTTGTTTGCTTATATTTTTTTACCATGGCAAATAAGTATATTAAATTATGTAAGGTTACATTATTATTATTATTATTATTATTATTATTATTATTATTATTACTATGTAGAAATTCATTACATAAGGCATTCATCAGAATGTTTGGTGGAAAATGTTCATGTGTAATTTGTAATGCAGACAAATATAAAGAGTTGTCAGTGATCAGAATGGTTTTCAATCTAAAATATGTATTCTATATAAATAGGGACAAAATGGAGGCTCTTTCTCCCAGAGAGCTCATATAAGCTTATTAACTTTCCACTGTAACACTTATGAGGAACAGAAGTGAAATATGTATAACACTCATGAGGTGATGTACTTACAGACTTCTGGCTCTCGGTCTCTACTGCAGGGACGATCTGTACTTCAGCTGCCACATTAGCCTCAGATGCAGGTAAAACAAGCATGGTCTTCTTCTTGAACATCTTACTGAACACGGTGGGAGTCTCAGCTTGTTTAGGTGCGTCTTTGGCTGGTGTACTGGACTCTGCTGGAAGTTTTTGTTCAGCTGATACAGTTGTAGCACTGACTTGGATACCATCTGCTTCCACAGACACAGCTGGAGCTTTTGCTTGGGTGCCATTAACTTCTGCTGACGCTGATGTTGGCTTCTGTAATATTGAGGAAACTTAAGCATATAATTATATATTTGGGCATCTGAAAGTGCAAAGCACAGTACTAAATAGTACACCATTGGTGTCATTATTAATTAGCATTACTACTTAGTATGCATTAGGCTATTTGGGACATGTTAAAAATATTCATAAGCAAGTAGCTTGTAATAAGATTTTTCTACCAGAGAGGAAAATTCCAAAGTCTTATATCCGACAGCTTTAAATAAACATCTACGTTTGTTTGCATAATTTTTTTATTACGGCAAATAAGTATATTAAATTATGTAAGGTTACATTATTATTATTATTTTTATTATCGTTATTATTATTATGTAGAAATTAATTACATAAGGCATTCATCAGAATGTTTGGTGGATAACAATCATGTGTAATTTGTAATGCAGACAAATATAAAGAGTTGTCAATGATCAGAATGGTTTTCAATCTAAAATATGTATTCTATAAAAATAGGGACAAAATGGAGGCTATTTCTCCCAGAGAGCTCATATAAGCTCATTAAATTTCAACTGTAACACTTACGAGGAACAGAAGTGAAATATGTATAACACTCATGAGGTGATGTACTTACAGACTTCTGGCTCTCGGTCTCTACTGCAGGGACGATCTGTACTTCAGCTGCCACATTAGCCTCAGATGCAGGTAAAACAAGCATGGTCTTCTTCTTGAACATCTTACTGAACACGGTGGGAGTCTCAGCTTGTTTAGGTGCGTCTTTGGCTGGTGTACTGGACTCTGCTGGAACTTTTTGTTCAGCTGATACAGTTGTAGCACTGACTTGGACACCATCTGCTTCCACAGACACAGATGGAGCTTTTGCTTGGGTGCCATTAACTTCTACTGACGCTGATGATGGCTTCTGTAATATTGAGGAAACTTAAGCATATAATTATATATTTGGGCATCTGAAAGTACTAATTAACTTTAGTATGCATTATGCTATTTGGTACATGTAAAAAATATTCATAGGCAACTAGCCTGTAATTTTTCTACCAGAGAGAGAAATTACAAAATCTTCCTTCTGACAGCTTTAAATAAACATCTACATTTGTTTGCATATTTTTTGTACTGTGGCAAGTAAATATAAAATATTATTTATGTAAGGTTACCTTTTTAAATTATTATTAGTAGTAGGGGACCAAGCACTGAAGGTGCGTATGGACCCTATTGTTATTCTACCTTTTCTTAGTATTATTATCCTTCTGCATCTTCTTCTTCTGGTTAGATTGTGTATGGCAGCCCCTAGAACCATCTGGTAAAAAGTTGTGCAATTTGGCACACTGATTGGGGAGGGTCTAAGGAACATTCTGCCCAAATTTGGGCCAAGTGCTGCCAACACGCTAGCACAATTATTGGATCAAATTTGGGCCTAATTTGGAAGTACATTAATGGTCATAACTTTTGAGCCATGAGAACAAAATGTAAAAGCCAGACATCCCTGGATTCACTGGGTCGAGACGAGTTCAAAGCATCCTATGATGTCAATTTCGGCTTAATTAGAGTTTCTGCCATCTTGGACATCGTCTTCAGAGTAAACCTCACAAAATTTGTCAGCAGAATTTTGACACGGTTTGCCTGTAATGTTCCAACAAATCTGATGGCGAATCTACCAAACAGGAAGTGAGGCTGTATCTCAGCAAGGACCTTGCGCACTGACACGAATCTTGGTAGGCATCTTCAGGACCATGACCTGAGGCTATGCAACAAATTCCGTGACAGCGCCAGTTACTTGTCAAAGGTTACAATAACATGCCAAAAATGCTTCCATCTTAGTGCCATTTTTGGTTCTCCTCCTCCAAACTCTATCCAATCTTTACCAAATTTGGTTCACATCATTGGAAAAAAGAACAGACTGATGAGGAGAAACAAAAATACCATAGATTGGGGGCCAGGTGCTTGGGCCCAAAAATGCTGCTTGCAGCTTTTGTTATTATTACTATTGTTATTATCATGTAGAAATTAATTGCATAAGGCATTCATCAGAATGTTTGGTGGAAAATGTTTGTGCGTAATTTGAAATGCAGACAAATATAAAGAGTTGTCAGTGATCAGAATGGTTTTCAATCTAAAATATGTATTCTATATAAATAGGGACAAAATGGAGGCTCTTTCTCCCAGAGAGCTCATATAAGCTCATTAACTTTCAGCTGTAACACTTACGAAGAAAAGAAGTGAAACATGTATAACACTCATGAGGTGATGTACTTACAGACTTCTGGCTCTCGGTCTCTACTGCAGGGACGATCTGTACTTCAGCTGCCACATTAGCCTCAGATGCAGGTAAAACAAGCATGGTCTTCTTCTTGAACATCTTACTGAACACGGTGGGAGTCTCAGCTTGTTTAGGTGTGTCTTTGGCTGGTGTACTGGACTCTGCTGGAAGTTTTTGTTCAGCTGATACAGTTGTAGCACTGACTTGGATACCATCTGCTTCCACAGACACAGCTGGAGCTTTTGCTTGGGTGCCATTAGCTTCTACTGACGCTGGTGCTGGCTTCTGTAATATTCAGGAAACTTAATTTGTTTTTGTTAATTGATTTTGCCTTTATACACCACCACAATGGATTTGAAATAAAACAATCAAGGTGTGATTTAGTTTAAGAGGTTCCACAAAAATATGGCCTTTCCCATTTAGGAATTACAGCCATTTTAAACAAAGCACTTCCATTTTCAGGGGCTCAAAGGTATTTGGACAAAATGACATAATTGTAAATATAACCATAATTTTAATACTTGGGTGAAAATCCTTTGCAGTCAATGACTGCCTGAAGTCTGGAGCCCATGTTCTCAAAACTCAAAATCTGAGTTTCCTCCCTGAAGATGCTTTGCCAGGCCTTCACTGCAGCCACCTTCAGTTGCTGAGTCTTCCTGCCTTCAGTCTTGTCTTCAGTAAGTGAATAGCATGCTCTATTGGATTGAGATCAGGTGACTGACTTGGCCATTGAAGAATATTCCATTTCTTTGCCTTCAAAAAGTCTCGAGTTGCTTTCACAGTATGTTTAGGGTCATTATCCACCTGCACTGTGAAGTGGCATCCTATCAGTTTTGTAGCAATTGGCTGAATGTGAGCAGAGAGTATAGCCCTATACACCTCAGAATTCATCTTGCTACTTCTGTCAACACTCACATCATCAATAAACACCATTGAGCCTGTTCCATTGGAAGCCATACATGCCCATGCCATAACACTGTCTCCACCATGTTTGACACATGATATGGTATACTTTGAATCATGAGCTGTTCCTTTCTTTCACCATACTTTTCTCTTCCCATCATTCTGGTACAAGTTAATCTTGGTTTCATCAGTCCAAAGAATCTTATTCCAGAACATGTGAGGCTTTTTTAGATGTTTTCTGGCAAAGTCTAATCTGGCTTTCCTGTTCTTGAATGTTACCAGTGGTTTGCACCTTGTTGTAAACCCTCTGTATTTACATTCATAAGGCATCTCTTGATTGTAGATTTGGGCAATGGTAAGCCTACCTTCTCCAGAATATTCTTGACTTCTGTTGATGTTGTGAAGGGGTTTTTCTTCACCAAGGAAAGGATTCTGCGATCATCCACTTTAGTTGTCTTCCGTGGTCTTCCAGGCCTTTTGATGTTGTTGAGCTCACCAGTGCATTCCTTCTTTTTAAGAATGTACCAAATTGTTGATTTGGCCACTCTTAAAGTTTTCGCTATCTCACTTATAGATTTATGTTGTTTTTTTTATGCCTAATGATGGCATCCTTCACTTGCATTGAGATCTCCTTGGACTTCATATTGGTAGCTCCAGTCGAACAGCTGCCAAATGCCAACTCAGTACCTGATATCAACCCCAGACCTTTTATCTGCTTCATTTGTCTTGAAGTAACGAGGGAATGGACTGCACCTGGTCAATTAACTTCTTGTCAGTCAATTATCCAAATACCTTTGAGCCCCTGAAAATGGAAGTACTTTGCTTAAAATGGCTGTAATTCCTAAATGGTAAATGCCATGTTTCTGTGGAATCTCTTAAAATAAAGCTGAAAGTCTACACTTCGATCACATCTTGATTGTTTTATTTCAAATCCATTGAGGTGGTGTATAAAGGCAAAATCACAAAAACTCTGTCATTGTCCAAATACTTCTGGACCTAACTGTAATTATATATTTGGGCATCTGAAAGTGCATAGCACTGTACTAAATAGTACACCATTGGTGTCATTACTACTTAGCGTTACTACTGAGCATGCATTATGCTATTTGGGACATGTTACAAAATATTCATAGGCAAGTAGCTTGTAATAAGATTTTTCTACCAGAGAGGGAAATTCCAAAATCTTACCTCCGACAGCTTTAAGTAAACATCTACCCTTGTTTGCGTATTTTTTTTTTTACCACGGCAAATAAGTATATTAAATTATGTAAGGTTACATTATTATTATTATTATTATTTTGTGAAAATCGATCACATAATTCATTCATCAGAATGCTTGGTGGAAAATGTTTGTGTCTAATTTGTAATGCAGACAAATTTAAAGAGATGTCAGTGATCAGAATGGTTTTCAATCTAAAATATGTATTCTATAAAAATAGGGACAAAATGGAGGCTATTTCTCCCAGAGAGCTCATATAAGCTCATTAAATTTCCACTGTAACACTTACGAGGAACAGAAGTGAAATATGTATAACACTCATGAGGTGATGTACTTACAGACTTCTGGCTCTCGGTCTCTACTGCAGGGACGATCTGTACTTCAGCTGCCACATTAGCCTCAGATGCAGGTAAAACAAGCATGGTCTTCTTCTTGAACATCTTACTGAACACGGTGGGAGTCTCAGCTTGTTTAGGTGCGTCTTTGGCTGGTGTGCTGGACTCTGCTGGAACTTTTTGTTCAGCTGATACAGTTGTAGCACTGACTTGGACACCATCTGCTTCCACAGACACAGCTGGAGCTTTTGCTTGGGTGCCATTAACTTCTACTGACGCTGGTGTTGGCTTCTGTAATATTGAGGAAACTTAAGCATATAATTATATATTTGGGCATCTGAAAGTGCGCAGCACTGTACTAAATAGTTCACCATTGGTGTCATTACTAATTAGAATTACTACTTAGCATGCATTATGCTATTTGGGACATGATAAAAATATTCATAGGCAACTAGCCTGTAATTTTTCTACCAGAGAGAGAAATTACAAAATCTTCCTTCTGACAGCTTTAAATAAACATCTATGTTTGTTTGCATATTTTTTGCACTGTGGCAAGTAAATATAAAATATTATTTATGTAAGGTTACCTTTTTAAATTATTATTGTTATTAATAGGGGACCAAGCACTGAAGGTGCGTAGGGAGCCTATTGTTATTCTACCTTTTCTTAGTATTATTCTTCTTCTGCATCTTCTTCTTCTGGTTAGATTGTGTATGGCAGCCCCTAGAACCATCCAGTAAAAAGTTGTGCAATTTGGCACAATGATTGGGGAGGGTCTAACGAACATTCTGCCCAAATTTGGGCCAAGTGCTGCCAACACGTTAGCACCAATATCAGGTAAATTTGGGCCTAATTTGGAAGTACGTTTAAGGTCATAACTTTTGAGCCATGAGAACAAAATGTAAAAGCCAGACATCCCTGGATTCCCTGGGTCGAGACGAGTTCAACGCATCCTATGACGTCAATTTCAGCCTAATTAGAGTTTCTGCCATCTTGGACTTTTTTTTGCAACTCCTCAAAACAAATTTTGTCCAATCATCACCAAATTTGGCACACATCATCTTCCAAATAAACCTCATACAAATCGTCAGCAGAATTGTGATACTCCAAACAGTTTGCCTGTAATGTTCCAACAAATCTGATGGCAAATCCACCAAACAGGAAGTGAGGCTGTATCTCAGCAAGGACCTTGCGCACTGACACGAATCTTGGTAGGCATCTTCAGGACCATGACCTGAGGCTATACAACAAATTCTGTGACAGCGCCACATACTGGTCAAAGGTTACAATAACATGCCAAAAATGCTTCCATCTTAGTGCCATTTTTTGTTCTTCTCCTCCAAGTTCTATTCAATCTTCACCAAATTTGGTTCACATCATTGGAAAAAAAGAACAGACTGATGAGGAGAAACAAAAATACCACAGAAGCTTTTAACTTGCAAGAAGAAAAAATTTTCAGGTCAGAGCAGTAGCAGTCAAGACCACAGGTCAAAGTAACAACAGGCAACACCACAGGTCACAGCAGCAGGGTGGCAGCTGCAGCAACAATCCCACCCTGCTGCCCATTTGTTCATCTAGACCTTTCTTCCTACAGTCAGAGAATTCTACCCCTGTCCGTGGTCAAAACATACACATCATGAATGAAACTACAAATCACTCTTGAATCCCTTTACCTAAAGTTATGGCTCTGCTTTCCTGTGATTGCTGAGGCAACAATTGTAGTGTGTCTTTGAATGTGTGGCTCACATGAGTCTGGGTGCTTGGGCCCCAAAAATGCTGCTTGCAGCTTTTGTTATTATTATTATTATTATTATTATTATCATTATCATTATTATTATTACTATGTAGAAATTCATCACATAAGGCATTCATCAGAATCTTTGGTGGATAACGCTCATGTGTAATTTGTAATGCAGACAAATATAAAGAGTTGTCAGTGATCAGAATGGTTTTCAATCTAAAATATGTATTCTATATAAATAGGGACAAAATGGGGGCTCTTTCTCCCAGAGAGCTCATATAAGCTTATTAACTTTCCACTGTAACACTTATGAGGAACAGAAGTGAAATATGTATAACACTTATGAGGTGATGTACTTACAGACTTCTGGCTCTCGGTCTCTACTGCAGGGACGATCTGTACTTCAGCTGCCACATTAGCCTCAGATGCAGGTAAAACAAGCATGGTCTTCTTCTTGAACATCTTACTGAACACGGTGGGAGTCTCAGCTTGTTTAGGTGCGTCTTTGGCTGGTGTACTGGACTCTGCTGGAACTTTTTGTTCAGCTGATACAGTTGTAGCACTGACTTGGTTACCATCTGCTTCCACAGACACAGCTGGAGCTTTTGCTTGGGTGCCATTAGGTTCTAATGACGCTGATGTAGGCTTGACATTAATTGTGAAAGTCGCAGGTGGAGGTTCAGAGTTCTGCTGCACTGATGCCTCACAGGTTACTAAAAGTGAGTAATAGATGAATAAAAAAAGAGACAATCCAACAAACATGTACCAGTGGATTAATAAGCACTGATATACATTTGAGACTTCAAACCTGTCAAAAAAACTGGCAACTACTTGCCTTTCATCTAACAAAAAAATACAGTCTGGACCCAACATCCATGCCACTGTGATCACATCTTTCCCCATTCTGATGTGTGATGTGAATAATAACTGAAGCTCTTGACCTGTGACTGTATGATTTTATGCATTATACTGCAGCCGCATTTTATGATTGGTTGATTGGATAATTGCGTTAATGTGCAGGGGTAAAGGTTTCTCTAATAAAAAAATGTTGTGTTTATGTATTAGTATTAATAGTTAGTCTTCTTCAGCTTGTAATATTGTGTCATTGACCGACAGCGTCGTGACTAGTTTTTGGAACACACCTAGGAAATAGCACTAGGATTCTTGTGCCAGACTCTTGGTTCCACATTTGCGTATGATTAAGTGGATAAAAACTTATACGACTGCCAACAGTAATTAATGAGGTACTGTCTTATTTGCATGCCATGTCCAACACTAAAACCCATATGGCTGACACTCGCATTCCAGACATGATTGTATTACTCCTATAATGTAGAGCTTAGACTCTAGCTCTAGTTTGTGGGTTTGATAACCACTCCCTAATGAAAGCTTTGTCAAAGGTGTTACCAGAAGTTGCAAACAGCTTATCCAACACTAGTGTAAGTGTACACAAAGCCTATTGGACTTGTACCGGAGTGTTTTCCAGTACATATAAATGCCGTGAGCTAACTATACACTTATGAGTCATTGCTAATGACCCAAGCAGTCTCTGATTCCACCTCAAATTTTGCCATAACATCAATATTTTCTCAATGCATCATTCTCTGTGCCGCTTATTTATTCTTAATCCTACAGAGCGAGATGGTGTATGCACAAGAGAAACTCAAACAATATTTTGTCTCACCAGTCTACGCCCAAAGTTTATATAGCAACATCATGGCCCACTGAAAACGCCCTAAACACATGTATGGAGAGGAATTTGTTTGTAACCTTTTTTAAAATGCTAGTCTGAGTATGAGAGGAAATCTTCCCAAATAATGATACACCCCACAACCCATAAGCTTACATTCAGGTTCTGTTACAATAAAGTGCCTACCAGCATCAGTCAAATCCAAACCAGACATCGCATGCCCATTTGCTTCATCTTTTTTAACTTGTTTTCCATCACTGTCCACCTGGAAAAAACAAAGATAATAAATATATTTTTATGTTATAATATATAATCTGTTCAAACATTTAGCTTGTGCGCTTTGACTATCGCACTACTTCATATTTAATTATAATAGCTGAGGAACTTTTCGACTTATCAACAGATAATTCATCAGTCCTTTACAGAAATGTAATAGCTATGCAGAAGATCATTAATAATTACCAAGCATTATTTATATACTGTAAAAATATTCTTTTTGTTATCATAACTTTTTTCATTTTGTCAACTCAATCAGATTCACCAATATAGCACAATATTGGTTTTTTAATGACTTTTGAGCACATTTAAGGCTATCAGGAGGCATTTTTTTTCTTTAAACTATGCATTTGTATATCGGTAACAAATAAATGAAAGGAGAAAAACAGGTTGCAACATCCTGGATGTGGCTTTCCTTAAAAGTGTGTTGTTTGAAACAACAGCATTGCTCAGTATAGGGGAGGGACTTTACAATCTGCAGCTGATACAAAGCCAGCTGATACAACAGCTTATACACAGACACAATACGTTTTAAGAAATGCACATAAATGTTTGATACCTTTTCATGCGTTATTGTAACAGACTGCCTATTCCCCATCTTGATATCAGCGTTGGCAGAACAAAAAAAAAAAAAAAAAAAAAAGAAAAGAAAAATCGGAAAGCCTGTGTAAGAAAACAGAGAAAGATATCTGTGTTCTGATTTCAGAATCACACATTTTGTCTGTTTTGCACAAAAACTTCTGAGTCAGCGTTGTCATTTTGGTGCAAAGAATATTTTTGTTGATTTCATTTCTGCATTTTAGACACGAAAAAAATAGGTTATCATGCCTAAATTATTTTCTAATATGATGCAATTTGATTCATTTATTTTCACATGTGATTCTATACACACGATTCATTTATTTTCACTTGATTCTTTACACATGATTCATTTATTTTCACATGTGATTCTATACACATGATCCGTTTTTCACATGTGATTCTTTACACACGATTCATTTATTTTCACTTGATTCTTTACACATGATTTATTTCTTTTCACAAGTTAATTTTTCACACATGATTAATTTCTTTTCACGTTATTTTTTTTTACATGTGATTCTTTACGCATGATTCAATTCTTTTCACATGTGATTTGTTACACGATTCATTTATTTTCACAAGTTAACTATTGTTTTTTTTACACGATTCATTTCTTTTCAGAAGTTTTTTTTTACCTGTGATTTTTTTTTTTTACCTGCGATTTTATTTATCACATATTATTCACATGATGTCACTTGTGGTTACTTGGGTTCACGTGTGTAATTTTAGGGCCAAATTTTTTTTCCACATGAGCAATTTTAATTTAAAAAAAAAAAAAAAGAAAAAGATGCTTGATCTTACCTTTCTAATGTTCGTCTGGCTTTTTTGCCCACTTAGGCAGTAGTTTGTCCTGAGCCTGTGAACAGTAATCCAGGTTCTGAGAGCGTGACCATCAGTAATGTGCAACTAAATCAAACAGAGCACACATATACCTACCCTAAAAGTGGGTTGGGCCCAAAATTCGGCAGCAATATAAGAGCCTGGTTCCTGCTTGCAGCTCAGCCCACCAATGGTGTTATCTCTCACTGATAGCCCTTTCCAATACCTATTGTTCTTCAGTAAAGAGAACTTCAACCCTGCAAGAGAATCCTACAAACTAGCAAGCTTTAACTCATGCATTAATCAATACATGCAGTACATGTAGAACAACTTTCGGCACATGGTGCATTCATACCTACAAGACTCCTAGTGTAAGATCAGTGCTAAAAAGTTTTCAGGTTATCCTGAGAACACCTTATTAGGAAGACGTTCTTTTTGCCTTAGGCGTGGCTGTCCTTAAACAGGATGTATGAAGGATATTCATGCACTGGGTGAGCCACTGAAAACAAGGTGTATTTGCTCGGCATGGCTCTTGCCCAGAAGAGGAACACGTGCTTCCTTGGCGCTACTTCAATATAGTACATATCATATGACAACATAGTACATATGATAGAAAATATAATTCCATACATTAACATGCAAAAACAAAATAACAAATATTTAATAACAAGTATCTGATCAAAACTATTAAACAAATACAGTATAGTTTACTGATCACAGGTAATCATATGTTTCTCACACGTTTCCCACTTATGCAAACAATATGAGATTACATGTGGAAAAATGTGTGTGCCCTAAAATTACACATGCGAACTCAAGTAACCACACGTGACATCATGTGAATAATATGTGATAAATAAAATCACAGGTCCTATATGTAAAAAAATAACTTGAATCATGTGTAAAGAATCACATGCGAAAAGAACTGAATCATGTGTAAAGAATCACATGTAAAAATAAATGACTTGTGTAAAGAGTTACATGTGAATATAAACAAATCATGTGTAAAGAATCACATGTAAAAATAAGTGACTTGTGTAAAGAATCACATGTGAATATAAACGAATCATGTGTAAAGAATCACATGTAAAAATAAATGACTCATGTAAAGAATCACATGTGAAAATAAACGAATCATGTGTAAAGAATCACATGTAAAAATAAATGACCCATGTAAAGAATCACATGTGAATATAAAGGAATCATGTGTAAAGAATCACATGTAAAAATAAATGACTCATGTAAAGAATCACATGTGAAAATAAACGAATCATGTGTAAAGAATCACGTGTAAAAATAAATGACTCGTGTAAAGAATCACATGTGAATATAAAGGAATCATGTGTAAAGAATCATATGTAAAAATAAATGACTCGTGTAAAGAATCACATGTGAATATAAACGAATCATGTGTAAAGAATCACATGTAAAAATAAATGACTCATGTAAAGAATCACATGTGAAAATAAACGAATCATGTGTAAAGAATCACATGAAAAATAAATGACTCATGTAAAGAATCACACGCGAAAATAAACGAATCATGTGTAAAGAATCATATGTAAAAATAAATTACTTATGTAAAGAATTGCATGAAAATAAACAAATCATTTGCACAGAATCACAGGTGAAAAGAAATAATTTATGTGTAAAGAATCACATATAAATGAATCTTGTATAAAGAATCACATATGAATATAAATAACTCATGCTTAAAGAATCATGTGAATATGAATGAATCATATAAAAAATGACAAGTGCAAACAAATGAATCATTTGTAAAAAAAAAAAAAATGTGAAAAACTCACATGTGGAAAAAACAATGCAGTATATGTGTCTAAATATCTATATATGTTATGGGTAAAAATGTAAAATATATATGTAAAATTAAAAAAATAATAATCTAATTGTACTCCAACATGTGTGTCTTGAAATCTAAAGCTTACAAGCAATGATTATAGTTTATTATGTGAGCATAAGAGTCAATTTTGCTTGAGGTTTATCATCTTTACATTTTGAAGTTGGCGGCGTTCCGGTTTCTTGGGAGAAGTTGTGTCTCACTCTAGCCTTATAACGTACAAAAAAGCCCCCACATAAATTACCCAGAATCCATCTGGAACACACTATACACTCTTATTAAAAAGTGTTACTCAGGGTTTGGATAGATTCTTCACTTCCTGGACGTGTGCTAGTTGGAAGACTCTCTGAAAAGGAAAACATTTACATGTGGGAACCTTTATGGGTTCCCCTAGAGAGCCAAACCAAAGAACCCTCTAGCGTCGAAATCTAACCATTTATTTTCTAATATGCATTTCCTTGTGCAAACATATTTCCCGAGCAAAAGATAACGACTCCAAAACAAACATAGCACAAATGTGAAATCATAATCGAGATCCACTGGTGATACAATTTATGTTTTTACGTTTGATATTAGAGAGGGTTTCTTTAAGTTTAAGCCACATTCAGATATCCACAGTCGCTAGCTAGGCTGTCAGTAATGATGGAGAATGTGAGAATGTAAGAATGCTTCCCCCATTACAAATGTATCAGTGTCAGTAATATTTTTTCCATGAGTGCATTAAGTTATAAATGTCGAGGTAGGCGGGTCTTTCAGTGGAATAAGATGCTGTAAGTTTTGAGAAATGCATTTTTATCCTATTGTTTGATTTGTTATTGTAAAAGACTGCCTATTCCCCATCTTTATGTCAGCAATGGCAAAAAAATTTGAAAGCCTGTGCTAAGAATACACACTTTTTCTTGATCCACATGTGACAACGGCTTTCTTGTTCTTAATTTAGAATCCCACATTTTGTCAGTGTTGCAGAAAAAAAATCCTGAATCAGCCGTTTTCATGTTGAAACAAAGAAATATTTTTGTTGATTATTTCCTTTCTGCATTTCAGACATACCAAAATGAGCTTTTTTGCTTAAATTATTTCATAATTTGGTACAATTTGCCTCCCGTATTGTATATGGTTAAACATTTTTAATAAAACGGTGCATGCTCTGCATCTAATGTTTGCGCACTTAGGCAGTAGTTTCTCCTGAACCTATGAACAGTAATCCAGCTTCTGAGAGTGTGACCATCACTAATGTGTGACTCAATCAAACAGCATAATTGTACTCAAACCTTTGTGCTTTGAAATGCGAGCATTGACTATAGTTCATTATCTGAGCACAAGATATCATCAAAATCATGTTTAGCTTTTGAAACACTCCAGTCAGTGGCTAGGACACTCTATATGTAACGGTTTCTTGAGAGACTTTGTTTTTCATGCCAACCTTATGAAGGAAAAAACACATGTCTGACCCAGAATCCATCTAGAACACAATATACGCTCTTAAAAAGAGTTTCTCTGGGTTTGGATAAGTTCTTGGACATGTGCTATGTGGAAGACTCTCTTACATCCTGGACATGTCCTATTTGGAAGACTTTCTGAATAGAAAAACAGTTTTGTATGTGGGAAACTTCACGGGTTCTCCTAGAGAGCCAAACCAAAGAACCCTCTAGCATCGAAATCGAACAATATTTTTTTCCTAATATGTATTTAAAGTGAAATTAGAATGAAATCTTTAAATGTGATTTTCTCCCTTTTCACTTGAGATACATGCAAAAGAGAAACATTTCAGTTCAGGAGAGCTTTCAGAACTATATATACAGTACTGTGCAAAAGTCTTAGGCACCCTTTTTTTAGTACAAACTTTATTATAGATTTTTATTTTATTACTTCTATGTTATCGAGGCAGTACAAAAACATTTTAGATTTCCAAACATTAAATTTCCAGCACAAAGAAAATTCCAGAAAGCAGCATATTACATAAGAGACCACTTTTCAGACAAAAAACATAATGAAAAATAAGAAGCAAGTGCGACCGTCAAAGTCTCCAGAGGAACTGTGGCTGCTTCTGCAAGATGCTCAGTAAAACTTACAGCTCATTTCCTTATAAAACTGCACACACTGTACCTGAGACTACTATTTTTTTTTAAGCAAAGTGTCATCACACCAAATATTGACATTGTTTCATTTATTACTGTTTACTGCTCTTTATAGTATTTTTTAAATGTAGAAACTTTTATATATATATATATATGGCTTCTTGTATGTGAAGTCATTAGTGGAAATCACAACACGCCATTCTCAAAGTTACATGTTATATTCATTTGTGAATTCTTAAACTTATTAACCAGTTTGACTGACCGCTGGAATTGAATTGGTTTAATACAAATCTCAATAAATCAAAAACAAGCTGGACTGTAAACAACATCTACTTGGATCTGTTGTACTTTCTCGTTGGAGCATTCAAAAATAAAAAGCTCTATGGCTGTAATAAATAGACATTAAATTATTGTACACATTTAAATAATATTTATGGAATAAATATGTGCGATGGGGTCTGTGGAATTTATTTTACAGTAACAGAGTCCCTTGCTAAAAATGTTTGAGAATTTACAGTGTCTCTAAAGTTTTTTTTTTTTTCATCTGGGCTCTGAATCAACAATACACAGACTATTCTTTAAATTCAGTCATGCAATTATTCTGCTGCTCACATCCAGTCCAGGAATTTAGTCCATTCTCATGCATTCCTATAGTGTAGATGCTTGAATTTAATTAATGGATGTCTGAAAGTAAGAAAACAAGAAAGAACATTTCCTTTCACTCAAACTAATCTTTATTTAAAAAATAATGTGCCCCCTGAACAAAGAAGTCTACATGCCTAAAGTTTATAACCCCATCCACAGTATAATGTGAACAAAGGCGTAAAGTGCCTCAGACTGATCAGCTGTTGCTCAGAGTTAATAATGTGGTAATAAATGGAGGCTGGAGTTACAGTGTAAATGTCACATTGTGAATGTACACAGTGGAGGCGGAAGAGAAATTCCTTTCTGGTTGCCCTCTGCCATCATGAAAGGAATTCTTCAGACATGCGAGGCATTGAAGTCCTTAAAGGCCCTCTAGGAATTCCAGTGTGTGTAGATTCACCAGTCCAAAAATCCACATTTTTGATATCCATACATTCAAATAAACCAATAGCCTTATGCGGCTGAGTATTTAACAAAAAAATACATTTTTGCAAAATAAATAAATAAAAATGATGATGTCCCTGCACAGCCGTAATATGTATTGCTGTATATATTAGCTAAGTCTGACCTGGTATGCATAAATCTAAATCAATAATAAAATCATCATAAAACAGGCTGCGAGCATTGTGCTAATATTTGCCTTAGGGTGCAGCAAGCTTGCAGTTTACAAAGAGGATGTTTACTAAAGGGACACCGAGGAAGAAGATTCAACCAAAAGAGTCAAGTCAAATCAAGTCAAGTCAAGTGGAGTTTATTGTCATTTCAACCATATACAAGTACATATTGAAACGAAACAACATTTCTCCAGGACCCAGGTGCTACATAAAACAAACACAGAACAACACAGAACAACAAGGGACTACATAAATTTATACATAAAGTGCACAAGTGCAAACGTGCAGACAGCACAAGACAGTACAATGACTACTGGGACAGACAATTGGCACAGTAAGTCCCAGTGCAGCGCCGACCAATACACAGTTCTGTTTAAAAGTGAACCTAGTGACAATAGTGCAAAGAGTACAAGAGCACAATACAAGTAGCTGAAACAGTGTAAACATAAGAGTAGCAGCCTATGTACAGTATAATAAGTATTGTAGCAGCATAAACATGTGCAAAAACTTGCAAAGAGGATGGAGGATGCTCAGTTGTGGGTGTATATATATGTATGTGTGTGTTCAGTCCAGTTTCTGAGTATTGAAGAGTCTGATGGCATGGAGGAAGAAACTGTTGCACAGTCTGCAGATCATCTATAATGAAAATAAATGTTGTTTAGCTTTTAAGCCAGAAATTGGCTCTGTTTACTAAATTATATGTATGTATTATATGTATGTATATCAAATAATATATGTAATATCAGTTTAGTGATTCGTTTTCTGAACATTTTTCTAAACAACATATGTGAAGCAACCAAGAGGCCAAGGGTAACTCTGAAGGAGCTGGAGAGAACCCCACAGTATATTGGAGAAGATGTTCACAGGACTTATGTGGAACAGGTTCTCATCTGGAAAAGGTTCTCTGGTCTGATGAGACAAAATACAGTGAATATTTTATTCACTGTTTTTTTCTGGCCTTGGAACCGAGCATTACATTTGCTGCGTATCTCCCTGAAAACTGCATTCCCACTATGAAGCATGATGGTGGTAGCATCAGGTTGAGCATTACCCTTGGCTTCATGCTTACTTCTCTGACTAACACCATCCTTACCCAGGCACTGACTTTTGGTGGACAGCCTCCTCGAGGCAGAATATGATATAAATTCATATAATATATATGAATGTTGTACCATATTATTTCCATCTTTAATGGAAATTTAATGGTGCTAAAGGTTTGGGGCAAATTTAAAGCTGCTTAATGTTTAGTATTTTAATAATAAGCAAACATATCATAACTGATACATTTGATACATGAACTTCCTCCTGGACTTGTTTTGATATCTCCAAGGCTTTCATGATGCTGTCTGTTAGGGTGTGATCTCTAACAAACACTGGGGCCTTCCAGGAACAGGTTCAAGGGGGGTGAATACTTATGCAATGCACTGGACAAGGGTATTGGAAGGTTTGTTCACATAGAAATGCACTGAGATTCATAAACCCCCTGACTAGTGAACAGAACTAATAATTTAATGCAGCCTTTAAATGTGTCCAAAATAAGGGACTTTTATAGGGAAATGCAGCTCTGGGTATACAATACTTAAGCATTACATTTACATGTACTTAAATTTATAAAAACATTTTACTTGCTTATATATATTTTAATTTACACACACACACACACACACACACACACACACACACACATATATATATATATATATATATATATATATATATATATATATATATATATATATATATATATATATATATATATCTTTCTGTCACTGGTATTATTATTATTATTATTATTATTATTATTATTATTATTATTATTATTATTATTATACTATTTGACCATTTCACTATTTTATTTTTGACCACTTTTTGTTTCTTTATTTGTTTTTATTTTATTCACTGTTTTGTCCAATAGATGTCAGTATTTCTCCAACGTTCTTATTTCACCCCAAATGTATAGCACAGGAACATTAGTGTGTTTGTTAACTGTTATAAATACATTTGCCCAGAAAGCACACAACTTATTCAAATTCTGTTTGATAATTCGTAACAATTTGGTACTAAAAATCGAAGCAGGCTGACAGAAATTAAATGTTGGACTTAATCATCGCCACTTTCTGCGTCACTCACCGTTTACTGACAATGCCATTATTTTCCCCACCCGCATTTCGATCAATTCCGGTTTCTGCTCTAGGATTGATTAAGTGAATTGTCCAATCAGATTGTGAGTATGAACTATTAAGCCAATCCTAGCGAGGGAGGCGGGATTTGTTAGAAATACGGGTTGGAAGAACGCCATAAGGACTTCCACTTCCGTTTAGATGGCCGCCACCGTCAAGAAATCTGTTGTAAGTCTGTTTGAGCTTTGTGTTAGTTTTATAAATATCTTTCGGATTTTTGATTAGGTTTACTTAGCGTTTTTGGTTTTATATAAATGGTAGTTTGTATGTGTGATTGTGTAGAAGTTTAATTCTGTTGCTAATTCTGTTGCTAATTCTGTTGCTAGACCGTTAGCTAGCGAGCCATGCCCATTAGGACCAGGTCCAGCATTAACACCTCCCTATTTAGCCACACTATACTGCATTTCTAAGCCATTTTATACACTATACACTAACAAGTGCACTTCGATTTATAACTCTGTGCCCTGAATCTGAGAGTGATATAAAATGAATCTTATCCAGTTTGTACATATGAAGCTTGTTTCTGCATGCGGCTAATTATAATCAAATCTATTAAAGGGAAAGTCCATTCTCCAACCCTTTCAGAATGTCTGTATTGAAATGGTTGTGTTATTTAGTGATTCTGGTGGTAATGTGTTAGTTGATGCTGTATTTTCATTATCTTTGCGTGACTTGTGTTAGTGATTGTGTGCTGCCATGACGACACAGGAGGACACTTATCCCTGGGGCAGTTACAGTGGTGGCTGATGGGATGAAGTTTTTCAGTGATAATGATTAAACATAACAGTCAGGTTACGGTTAGCTCCTAAAAAAAAATAACTAAATAAATAAAAATAAAAAAAAATGAGGAAGAGCTTCGTTTCTCACTCAACATTTTCCAACGACGATTTATTACGATCTAATGTCATAATAAAGAGAAATTCAGCATAGAAGTAGGTACGAGTGCATGTACAGTGTAACTGCACATTTGCGTGTGTTTATTTATTTATATATATAATGAACGTAGTGTGTGTGTGTGTGTGTGTGTGTGTAAAATCAACTCTGCAGTTATTGGCACCCTATTTATCTAGCTATCCAACCAAAACTACGAGTACTGGCACCTTATGCACCCAAAATGGACTGTGGAAGACTGGAAAAAGATCCATGTAATGATTTTTTTTTTTTCTTTTTCTTCCCCTCCTAATCTTCAACTGTCCCGTTTGGGTGAGTCTGTGCCCATGATAGCCTCAGATTCCTGTTCTTGGCTGACAGGAGTGGAACCTGATGTGGTCTTCTGCTGTTGTAGCCCAAGGTTAAATGTTGTAGCTCAAGGTTAAATGTTTTGTGCATTCTGAGATGCTTTTCTGCTCACCACGGTTGTAAAGAGTGTTGATTTGTTTTACTGTAGACTTCCGGTCAGGTCAATCCAGTCTGGTCATTCTCTTCTGATCTCGCTTATCAACAAGGCGTTTCCATCCACAGGACTGTCGCTCACTCAATGTTTTTTTTGTTTGTTTGTTTCTTGCATCATTCTATGCAAACTCTAGAGACTGTTGTGTGTGAAAATCCCAGGAGATCAGCAGTTTCTGGAATACTCAGTCCAGCCCATCTGGCAACAACAACCTTGCCATGATCAAAGTCACAGAGATCACACTTTTTTTTTCTTCATTCTGATGTTTGATGTGAACATTACCTGAAGCTCTTGACCTGTATCTGCATGATTTTATGCATTGTGCTGATTGGATAAGTGGCTAAGTGAGCAGGTGTACAGGTGTTCGTATTAAATGGAAGGTGCGTGTACGCTGACTTCCGTCAGAAACTGGGCGTAGCTGGTTAGTGATCTATGAGACGATGAGTGCAGTGCTGTTGACCGCGGCATTAGCTTTGGAAGCTGATCTGTTTAACCAGAGTATACATTAAAAGATTTAAGGTCTCTTTAGCTAGACGTGAATTCCCACTGGTGCCGCAGGTAGTCGAACGGCATTGTGGGTAATGTAGGAAACTGTTAAAGTAAAAAAAAAATAGACTTGTGGAATAAGGAAGTTTAAAGTAACTTAGGATTTAGTCATGTATTGATTATCCAAGTCATTGAGGGTGTATATTTTTTCTTTAACGCTTTCTTTACAAATGAACAGACGTCCTGTTTTTAGACGGTAGTTATTAAGCACCTGTCTCCTTCTCAGGCGGTCGAAGATGTCAATGTTACTTTTGAAGACCAGCAGAAGATTAACAAGTTTGCTAGGAGCACAAATCGGATGACCGAGCTGAAAGATGAAATAGAAGCCAAAAAAGTAAGCCTATGATTTTGCTATTGACTGAAATATTAATATTCTGATGCTCCACACTGATAATTATCATATTTACCTGGATGTTTTTTTTCCCTTCTCAGAAATCATTACAGAATTTAGAGGATGCAAGCGATGACCTTATGATGCTGGAGGACGATGATCTCCTGATCCCATATCATATCGGAGATGTTTTCATCAGTCACACGCAGGAGGAGACGCAGGAGATGCTAGAGGCCGCTAAGGTCAGCAAGTACCCTTTAAAGCGCAGCTCTCGCAAATGTCATGAGCAGCAAAAACTGTTTTTATCATTTATATCGATCATGTGATTTTAATCAAAAGTGATATTCCATTACGGCCTACACTTCTGGGCAAAAACAATGGGCCAAGCCCAACATGGCATAATATTAAGCTTTTAATGCTCTTAACAACAAATCATTGGTCAGAAAATGAGCAAGAATTAAACAACTGCACTCCTGAAGCTCCTGTGCCTCCATTTACTCGTTTACTTTTACTTTTACTTGCTGCAGTGGGCTGTTTGATGAAAAGATAGAAACAGGAAAATTCCCTTATACGGTCTTCTTATACGCAAAGGTAAAATCATGATAATGATTAAAATGTTTGATGTAAAATTCAAACTAACACATGTCTGGGTGTGCAAAATTTTCCAAAAATATCGTAGGGGATTTTTTTTTTTTCTTCTTCATAAAAGATTAGTCATTATTTGGTTATCTGCCACACCTGATGCAACCCATCAAGGGCCTGATAACAAGCTCATAAATGGAACCAGGATTGATCGACAATATTTGTTTAATTCTTGCTAATTTCTTGACCGATGATTTGTTGTTAAGACCATTAAAAGCTTAATATTTTGCCATTTTGGGCTTTTTTTTTTTCTCCCCCAGACGTGTATTTTATGAAGAAATTTGCCTTAGACTGGAGTGGAGTAAGGTGACTTGTACTAGAAAGCGGGGCTTATTTCATTCCCGTGCTGTCAAAACACATCACTACGCTAATCTATTTGACACACTCAGACACACACACTCATCTACACAACACTATTACGGACTAGTGAATATTAGGCTTCATGAATGTATAGTTTTAGAGATCAGTCAGTGATGGGAAGTTTAAGCTGTTTAGAGTTTAGAAGTTAGAAAAGCAAGTTAGAAAAGAAGTTAGAGATTTTAGGAAAGACAATCGATGTGTTTCTTAGATCAGTTGCAGCTGTGGGTTCTGAACTCCTAAAGACTTTTCTCTGTATTGCTGAGAAACTGGTAAGCACAAAATCCATTCTCACTCTCATGGTTGAAAACCTACTGTGCTGATACTGGAGACTCCTTCCATAAATAAGTGGATTCGTACAAAAACTTTCACCAATCAACAATAATATGCCATAAAGGTCCCTGTGAGTGATTTGGTTTCTATAGAAATGATAAAGCATTCGAATTATTAATTAACTATAAATATAAATGTGTTATTTGACATGCAGCTGCTATAAGGGAAACACCTGAATACATCAATACTGTGGTTTATTAGGCTTCATAGATCAGCAGTCAGGACTCGCTCACAGTAATGAAGGTGTTTAGCAGCCAGAAATGCACATGGTTTTTGACAACAGGGGAAAGAAAGGCAGCTGGTTCTAAGATACTCTTTATTTCACACACAGAGCTGCAGTATTTGCTGTTTTCAAGAACTGAAGCTTGAATGCAGTAATGTCAGTGTACTCACACAGTCTAGAAGTTATTTATTTACATATGTGGCAGCCTGGGAAAACCTTTCACATGTCAAAGTATCAGATTTTGACATTTTCTATATATTTTGTTCTGAAAACTTTATGCTTTCCTGACCTGAAATATGTTTCTCTTTTGCATGCAACTAGAAGTAAAGTTATAGCATTAGATGTACAAATATATATATATATATATATATATATATATATATATATATATATATATATATATATATATATATATATATATATATATATGTATATGTAAAATTTGGTAAGCTCTTAGGTTTGTGCTTTAAAAGTAAATAAAAACGTTGTTTTGGTAAAAATATATTTTTGGTTTCTTATAGTTGACGTCAATTTGACGTCATTTTTCCAGGATTCAGCCACACTGATACATTGACAGGTTTTCCCAGGCCACTACACATGAGCTAAATAAAGTAGACTTTGCCATCTAGGCCAACATTTTAATGCTCTTGATCTTCCCATGTCTACAGGAAGCTCTGAAGGAGGAGATCAAATCTCTGGAAAGTCGAGTGACATCAATACAGGAAGTGCTCGGAGATCTCAAGGTCCAGTTGTACGCCAAGTTTGGGAACAACATTAATCTGGAAGCTGATGAAAGCTGAATGCTTCGGTATTTGGACTATTTCACAAACTGACAACACCAGTTTCCTATATGGAGCTTACAACCAGATCTGTTTGATGATTTTACGGCACTAATCATTGCTTCAGTCTTGTATGGGTGGTTATGTTTCTGTACTTAAAGCATAGGAGGTGGAATTTTTACAGGAGAGGTTGGTCATGAGCACTCATAGTACAAAACAGTTACTGCTGTTAAAATAAAAAGTATGAACCGATGAATTCACTTGAGTGTTCCATTATTTTCTAGTGCTCAGTTTGTGAGTTGACATGCCCAGACTTGGTTTTCCACGTGTTTGGTTGTGTGTTCCCACAGGCTTTCAAATTTATCTTACAGCTATAAATGCCACCCTATTTAAAGGTTTTTAGAAAGTTTATGAATCTCTGTGAAGCTAGATTAAATCCATGCATTAATTAAGCACTAGGCATTTACAGAAGAGGTAAAAAGTTTCCTGTGAAGACAATGTCTGAAAAAACGTCCATGAATAATACAAAGAGGATGATTAATGTAGTGTTTGAGATCTTGTGAACCCATGAGATTCAAACAGCAGCATTGCAATAACACTATTCCCAAAGAACAAGCCAAAAAACATCTGACGTAACGTGACCAGAATAACTAAGTCGTACTGCTCATAAACAGACTATGAAAGTGTAAGACTCTTATTATGGCTATGTGGGAAATGACCTATAATTAACTCTTGTGTAATATCAATGCTAGATTTCATGTGTATTACATTAACTAGAATATTGGTTGTTTTAAGAAATGACTTAACCCTAGATTGCATGCTAAGCTGTAATTCATGCTAAGATTTCCTCATGGAATAGTTTAGATGATCGTATTCATTGCAAATGCTGTAGCCTACAGTGTGTTGGAAAATATTTAGACTCCTCCTCATTCAGTACTTTTGTAGAAGCACCTTTGGCAGCAATTACAGCTACGAGTCTTCTAGGGTAAGTCTCTACAAACTTTCCACACCTGGATTTGGGCAGTTTCTCATTCTTCCTGGCAGAATCTCTCAAGTGCAATCAAATTAAATTGTGAACTGCTATCTTCAGTTATCAACACTGATGTTCTGTGGGGTTCAAGTCTGGGGTTTGGTTGGACCACTCAAGGACATGCAGAGACTTGTCTCAGAGCCACTCCAGTGTTGTCTTGGCTGTATGGTTTGGGTCGTAATTGTGCTCAAAGGTGAAACAACACTCCAGTCTGAGGTTGTGTAATATCTGGAGAAGGTTTTCTTCAAGGACCTCCCTGTATTTGGCTGCATTTTTCCTTCCCTCAATTCTGACCAGACTCCCCATCCCTGCCTTTGAGATGTACCCCTATAGCATGATGCCACCACCACCATGCTTCACCATAGGGATGGTAATAGCCAGTTGCTAAGCAGTACCTGGTTTTGCCAGATATAGCACTTTGAATTCAGCCCAAAGACTTTGTTTTTTGCTCTCAAGTGATTTCCATAAGCCTTGTACTCAGGAGTGGCTTATACATCCAGCCAGTCTACCGTAAAGGCTTGATTGAGGGAATATTTGTGCAGGTCCTGCCATCTCTCCTCTCCCTTAGAGAGAGCTCCTGACTTAACAAGGCCCTCGTACCCCTGTTACTAAGTTACAGAGCTCTAGCTGGTTCCAAACTTCTTCCATTTCACAAAGATGGAGCCCACTGTGCTCCTGGGAACATTCAGAGCATTAGAAATTGTTTTACACCTTTGCCCAGATCTAAGTCTCGACACAATTTAATCAGAGAGGTCTACAGAGAGATCCTTGGACTTCGTACACTGTGAATTGTGGGACCTTGTACACACAGGTATGTGCCTTTCTAAATCATGTCCAGGCAAATCAATTTTCCACAGGTGAACACCAGTCAAGTTCTAGAGACATCACAAAATAATCAAAGTAAACAGGATGCACCTGAGCTTAATTTGGTGTGCCTTAGCCAAGGGTCTGAATACTTGGCTAAATGAACTATTTCAATATTTCAGTTTTTGATTTTTAATATATTTGCAAAAATTTCTAAAAGCATGTTGTGTGTAGATTAATGGCGAAATAAATTGATTTTAATAGAAAAATTGATTTTAATTAAATCTATAACAAAGAAATGTGCAAAAAGTGAAGGTGTCTGAATACTTTCTGAACCCATAGTATATGCCAGTTTTAACACTGTGAAATAGCTGCAAGTTGATACACATTTGTAGCATTCAAATAATTGTGTAATAGAATTAAACAAAGTAAAAGGTAGCTAAGGTATTATTTAGTTAGAGGTCATATTTTCATATATTTGTCAGCTGCACATATTTTCATGCTGTAAATCTCCCATTCTACCACATCCCAAAGGTGCTCTATTGGATTCAGATCTGGTGACTGTGGAGGCCAGTGAATTACACTGAACTCATTGTCATTCTCATGGAACCTGTTTGAGACAACTTTTGCTTTGTGACATGGTGCATTATCATGCTAGAAGTAGCCATTGTAAGATGGGTAAATTATGGCCATAAAGGGATACACATGTTCAGCAACAGTATTCAGATTGGTGATATTGATGTGTGGTATTCAAACAATGCTTAACTGGTATTAAGGGGCCCAAATGTGTGCCAAGAAAACATTCCACACACCATTACACCACCACCAGCAGCAGCCTAAACTGTTGATACAAAGCAGGTCAGGTCCATGGATTCATGCTGGTGATGGCAAATTCTGACCCTACCATCTGGATGTTGTAGCAGAAATTGAGTTTCATCAGACCAGGTGACATTTTTCTAATCTTTCACTGTCCAGTTTCGTGAGTCTGTGTCCACTGTAGTCTCAGATTCCCATTCTTGGAAGACGGGACTGGAACCCAAGGTGGTCTTTTACTGTTGTAGCCCATGTACCTCAAGGTTCGATGTGTTGTGCATTCTGAGATGCTTGTCAGGTCACCGTGGTTGTAAAGAGTAGTTATTAGAGTCACTATAGCCTTCCTGTCAGCTCGCTCGAGTCTCTCATCAACAAAGTGTTTCTGCACGCAAAACTGATGTTTACTTGGTGTTTTTTTTGTTGTTGTTTTATGCACTATTCTGTTTAAACTCTAGAGACCGTTGTGCGTGAAAATCCCAGGAGATACTCAAATACTCAAACCAGCCTGTGTAGCACCAACAATCATGCCACGATCAAAGACACTGAGATCCGGTACGTACTTGATTCACTGGATAATTACATGAATGAGCAGGCGTTCCTAATAATGTGTCTAGTAAGTGTGTGTATGTTTGTCTGTGTGGTGCCATTGTGCTAATTAGCATATAGCAGGCTATTAGCTAGGTACTTGATAAGCCATAACTACAGTGTTTACAGTAATCTTTATACGACATGTTCATGTTAATGTGCTCCTTTGAAAACGTTATCGTTTCTATAGTAACAACTTACATAGTGAATGCTCCACGTAACAGATTAAACTGTGTGTAATTGTTGATATGGTGTCGTTTTCTGTGAGGAGGCATTATTTAGCATTTTTGGAAGGAGTCTCCAGTGTTAGCGCATTGTAACAGTCAGAAGTAAAACTGTTCCAGTAAATAATCGACTTCGGGGTGGTAACAGTGAGCACGTTTCACATCGGGGTGCATCACACTACAGTTTTCAATATCAGCATGCCTCCAAGTGTTTTATTTCTTGCATATATCCAGCACTGACACGGCACATTATACTGTGTCCAATCAAAATATAGTGTATTCCTCTTAATGAAAAAGGAGACATTGAGTCTCTTGAGCCTGTGGCTAATTGATTGAACTAATGGCTGTTGAAATCATTGTGGTCTCAGGCACATGGTGGAGCAACCTTATAATTAATTAACTTGATCTAATTAGGCAATATATCATGGTTAATTAAGTCTGAGTGTTTGTGGGTTCAGAAAACAAATGAACACATTTGTGTTCAGTAATTCACTATATTGTAGACTAAACTATGCAGCTGAAAAACTATATAAAAAAAAAACTCCTTGTGGTAAAACTTTTATCAGTTCACATTTTCAAGGACAAGTTTGAATGAAACACTGTAAATATTAAAATTATTTAGTTTTGATTTTTTTTTTTCCAAGCATTATTTAAGAGAATCAGTCTTAGCCTTAAATAATCTCTCAAATCAATGTAGAAATATAGTTTGTTCTGATCCTGTAGCATATTTCAAAGCATGTGCCACTCCTGTGAATATTAATAATATTTCTGTGTGATTATAGAAATCATATTTCTATATGTAAGCATTAATGGTACCCTTTGTGACAGCTGTAATTTAAATCACAGGTTTCTAATACATTATTGTTTCTATAGTAACAACTCATTCACAGGGACTTGTATGGCAGATGCTCCACATAATTTAAGGCTAATAATAAATGGATTGGAAATGTTATTTAACAAAGAAAATCACATCATTTAACAATAATAATAATAATAATAATAATAATAATAATAATTGTTTACCATTTAAAAAGGGATTATTTTTTTCATACCCAGTTCATATTATATATATATTTTTTCAGATAGCCTTTAAGAAAGCCTTTGACAGAAGAAGAAAGTATTGAAATTACTCTCATGGCTGAATCAGGAAGCTGTCGCAAGGTTCCGATGGACTTTAACAGGAAACATGGCAAGCACATCACACACACGACACTGTTGCCAAACTGGGAGCCAAAGTTGGGAGAGACGACTCTGTGTGTATTTACAGAAAAAAAAAAAGACAATCATGTATAGAGTGTTTTGTAAATAAAGTTACATTTTGCTAAAAATTGTTAATTTCTCATATATATATATATATATATAGAGAGACTTTTGAGACACTCTGTATAAAGTTGCTGTGGTGTAAGAGGAATAAAACACTTCAGAACATGTTATTGGAAAATACCACATCACACCACCCTGTTGTTGATTATTTTCCTATAACATCATGCCCTGTCATGTTTTATTTCTTATATATCTACATATATAGTTGACTTACATATATAGATTTATAACTGCTGCTGCTGCTATAATTAGCTGCCATGACAAAGTATAGAAAAACTTATAATAGATATGATTATTGTGTAATTCTGTAAAGATGTCTTCCCTGAAGTTCTCTAAAACACTGAGTAAATGAATTCTGAATGTTCTGATTGAAAGAGGAAAAAAAGGTTTTGTTTTGTTCGGTTTAGTGTGAGGCAGCAGGTTATTCCTGCATTCAAACACACGTTGCCTGAGGACAGCCTGAGGACCCTGAACTCTGAGTTAAAAGTGGCGAGTATAACCAACATCCGGAAATATATTGCAGCCTTAGAACTGGCATAAATTCATTACAGAATAAAACAGTAACAGTATTATTCTCTGACAAAAAAAAAAAAAGTGGTGTGCATTTCCACAGGCGCTGAACAGTTTTCTCATGTTTTCTGCCACATTAAAGCCTGTGATTGTATTCTGCAACATTTTCACCACTGTGCTTTGAGTGTTAACTATATGTATATGGGTTAAAATACTTTCTAAGAAAATAGCACTACATGTACAAAAGTCTGCACTTCAGGATTGCTTATTTGCACAACTAGATATTTTCTCCTGTGATTCAAGTCAAGTCACGTGGCTTTATTGTCATTTCAACCATATACAGCTGGTACAGTACACAGTGAAACGAAATATCGTTCCTCCAGGACCATGGTGCTACATAAAACCTCACAGAACTACATGAGACTACACAGAACTAAAAAGTCCTACACACAACTACGTAAAGTGCACGTGTGCAAATGTGTGCAAACAGCATAAGATAGTACAATAATTACTCAAACAAGACGATAGGCACAGTGAGATGCAGCAGTGCCGTCCAGTACACAGTTCTAGCGCAGATAAGATTCAGATGTAACAGGTAGTACAAAAAGATTTAACAATATCATAATAAAAAAATGCTGTGAATGTAAACATAACATACTATGACATAATATTCAGCAGATAAGCATATACCATATTTGAACATTGCAGTTATTGGGGTAGCAGCAGAATCTAAAAAATACAGTATACAATATCCATAACCACAATGTATTAATCTGAAAAAAAAAAACCCTTTGCTGAGTGCAGGAACATAAACAAGAGCTGAAAAAATTCATTTTCTAAACACATCCTGTGTACTCCTGGCTAGAAGGGGAACATGGCAACAGGCACAGGCCTAATTAAACCATGCCTGCGAGTGTGGCCTGCTTGAGCTAATGAAATATCAGATAAATAAATGGAGTTTGACGTTCCGGTGGCTAACCTCAGGAGGATCGAGATCTCAATTAACAAGTTCCTGCGCCCCGTGGGCATCCTGCTAGCCAGCGCCAGCTTAAGAGCAGGCCCGCCTTCGCTTGCTCAGCCTTTATAAGTGCAGCTTGTTAAAGTCTAGCTTCAAATAGCACAGGGAAATAACTGCCCTTATTTCCCGCAAGGCCTTCATGTGTTCAGTTCTGCAGTGCAGCCAAATGCTCTCTCTCTCTCTCTCTCTCTCTCTCATTCTTTCTCTTTTCTCTCTGGCCTCAGTGAAACCGTAATCTCAGAACAGTTTAGCATTGTATAATTACACACTCACTGAGGTAAGAATATGTCTAGCTTATTAGACATAGTTATGCATGTAAGTATCAATAGGTTTCTTATGCTTTTCTCATATTTATTAAACATTTACTGAGGCGATAAGGACGTGAGGCTCATGGACACACTGTGACAGTCTGTAAGATTCACTTTAATACACATCATGTGCACTCTTATTTTCCATAGGAAGATTCAGCATTCTAATATCTACAATACTACAAACTTCCATTATGCTGGTCTACTACCATTCATTCATGTGTTCGTAGTTGTAACCAAAGACAAATGTCAAATGGAATATGACATCTCATAACATGCACGTCGGGCAGCACTGCAGCCTCACAACCTCACACAGCCTCACAAGATTTAATCCTGAGCTCTGGTTACTGTCTGTGTTGAGTTTCTCCTATTCTCCTATATTCTCCTAGTGTCTGTTGTGTTTCCTCCAGGTTCTCCTTTTTCATCCCACCTTCCAAAAACATGCCAGTAGGTGGATTGGCCATAATAAATTGCCCCTAGGTGTTGTGTTTCCTCTAGGTTCTCCTTTTTCATCCAACCTCCCAAAAACACACCAGTAGGTGGATTGGCCATAATAAATTGCCCCTAGGTGTTGTGTTTCCTCTAGGTTCTCCTTTTTCATCCCACCTCCCAAAAACACACCAGTAGGTGGATTGGCCATAATAAATTGCCCCTAGGTGTTGTGTTTCCTCTAGGTTCTCCTTTTTCATCCCACCTCCCAAAAACACACCAGTAGGTGGATTGGCCATAATAAATTGCCCCTAGGTGTGAACGTGTATGGTACTCTGTGATGGACTGGTGTCTCATCCAGGGAGTATTCCCACCTTACACACCTCAAGTGTTCCCATGATAGGCTCCAGATCCACCATAACCTTGATCAGGATAAAGCGATTACTGAAGATGAATGAAAGAATAAATAGCATCCATGGTATCCAGTGCATATGGTGAACACTGAGCATGTAGCTTGTGCTAGTCTATTCACACTCCAAAGAGATTTCTTGATGCAGTATTTCAGATGGATTTTAGACAACACCTGTAAGGTAGTAATCTCTCCACGAGGTGGCTCTGTTCCTCCAGCTTTCTGTGCTCGGTCCAGCAGCTTGACAACACACTCAAATCTCAGTCCCTCCATCACCCAGTGGTAGCTACAGAGTTCAATCTGCGTTCACACAAACTAGAAGCCTGAAAGTGGTCACTCTTTTATTAAGTTGTTCAACAGCACTTTAGACTGTTTGTGCCTTCACTATGGAGCTTTAGCACTAGCTTTCTCAATGAACAGATGGCAAGCTTAGCGTTCTGTGTTCTCCGGATCCCTTTGGGAAAATGCTTGCACAGAACTGCCTGCATGTTTCTCTCCTCTCTCACACTCATACACAACCCTCTCACCGTGCATCTGCCATACGTACTTCTCACCTGTGGCCCTATTGTGTCAGTGATAATCTCAATGCCTAATAAACAAACTAAATTATAATGCGCTTTTGGAAATCACATGACTGCCAGCGCATTGTTCCACAGGTTGTGATTCTGTTGTCTACAGGATAACACTTTATTTTAAGGGTAGCAGTGTTGCGAAATCTTTTTCAGGGGAAAGTAGCTAAAAGGCCTGTTATGTGTTATTCCTTACATAAATAATTTTTTTTAATAGAAAGAAGTCATCTATGGTCATGTCACGAAAAATTATTTCAAAAATACCATAATTTTTATCATGAACAAAGACAAAGCAAGCAGTTGTAGTAAGTAGTTGGGAAATAGATACAAAGGAAACGGTTACAGATGGAATAACGCACATTTTTCCTCGTAAATATAAGACAGTTTAAAGCGAAGAACAACAAAAGGCTTTGAGAAGAGCAAACCTGCTCTCGTAACTTGTATGACCAGCAGCTGATGTGAGCTGAAGATCTGTATTAGTGCAGGACAGTCAAAAAGTCTCTAGATTTGAGGCTAGGGTCTTTTCTTTTTTTAAAAAATAAAGTCTATTGACAAAGTAACTAAGTTGGCAACACTGATAGTCAGTTTTCAAAAAGGCTTTATACCACACTGCTGCTGAATTCTCAAATCTGATCGCTCGGAAGGTGTTGATGAATTTTCTATTACAGCAGCTCTGACAATAGTAAAGTCTGCAAAGAGAATTGCAGGTTTACTGTATATTACTGTGCTCATTCTAAATATGTTATCACTTTTATAATAACAACTCATTCACATGGACTTGAATGCTGGAGGGTAGCGTCTTCAGTAGAGAGGACTTGTGCTTTCTGGTTTCCCTGTAAAAAAAAAAAAGGAAGGCTGGTAAGGGAACAATTGTTTATAGCTGCTATAACATAAGTGATAACAGGAACTAACATGTTTCATAGACATGCTTTTTGAACATCTCGTTCCAGATTTAGTCCCCATTGTGCTATTTTAATAACTTCCACTCTTGTAGGAAGGCTTTCCACTAGATTTTGGAGCGTGGCTGTGGGGATTTTGTGCTCATTCACTTTAGTGAGGTCAGCATTGATGCTCGGTGAGGAGGCCTGGGGTGTAATCGGTATTCCAGTTCATCCCAAAGGTATTCAGTGGGGTTGAGGTCAGAGCTCTGTGCTGGCCACTCAATTTCGTCTACACCAACCTTAACAAACCATGGAGCTTGCTTTGTGCACAGGGGCAATGCCACGCTGGAACAGGTTTGAGCTTCTTAGTTCCAGTGAAGAGAAATTGTAATGCTACAGCATACAAAGACATTCTATACAATTGTGTGCTTCCAACTTTGTGGCAACAGTTTGAGTAAGGTTCACATATGGGTGTGATGGTCAGGTTTCCACAAACTTTTGGTTTTACAGTCTAACTATAAATAGTAATGGTAATGTATGACGTATCATTTACCATCTCAAAATTGTAATCAGAGGCAAATTGCAAGGAATAACACTTTCAGACGTGATATTATAGGAAAATAAATAATTTGTTCCTGTCATTAATTATTTTCCTATATCACTGTTGAAAATGATTATAAAAATAAAGTTAAATTTTTTTAGAAAGTTTTTTATTTTTATTTCTACAAGGTTTATTTACTGCCAATGGCTGCATTTTGCTTGTAAATAAGTCACAGTGTTGAGTATTTGTTTAGCACTTTATTTATTTATTTATTTAGTATTTTAACCCTTTCTCACAGAACGTTGGCATTCCATTCCACCGGCAGAATGGAAATTGACTTAACGGACATTTTCAGTCATTTTCAGTATATAAATATTAATTATTTTATCGCCACACGTCTGTTATAAGATTTGTCAGTACACTGTTGGGTTTCTGTGTGTAGAGTATCATGATATCAGAGATAAAACAGACAGCACAGCTAAAGCTTTTTTGATAGTAAAACACTGTATACAGCTGCCACAATAAAATTATAACATTTAAGCCTAGTAGGCCAATGTAAAAAAAAAAAAAAAAAAAAGTCTACTTTTATATGCGCCATTAACCACTACTGTGGAGTGTGACATTAGGACTAAATTCAATGCTGAACACGGGCACTCCCAAAACAGGCAGAAATTCCATTATTTGGCCTCCGGTAAAAGGAGTTAAAGGCACTTGAATTGTAAGTATGGAATGTAAAACACTTTCACTTGACACAGGTGTTATGAAAAAGCAATCCTTACGACAGTCTTTTTAAATGTTTGTGTAGGTTTATATCAGTTGTCCTGAAGGGTTTACGCAGGCTGTATTAAAAGAAATTCAGATAAACTTGATGTATATTAATATGTCCGTTAACCCCAACTGAGTGAAGTTGTATCTGATTCTCCAAGAGAGAATTTGGGATGTAATTGAAGTGGGTTATGAATATCAACTCATCTGAGTGAGCTAACCTTTCTCTGAATGAATAAAGTCCCCTTTATGTAGGATAACAAGACTGAATACAGTATGCGCATTAGTACATGGGGTGAGTTAAAAGCTTAGTGCACTTGAGGGATGACGGGATTCCTCACTTGTGGAAGATATCTAGACGATTTGACATGTACAGCATTGCTCTGGGATTATGAGCACAGCCCTACAAGGCACACTAGTGGACAAGGGACCACCAAGACTGGGAACGAGAATCAGGGTCTGTTGACATGATGACACGCACAGGCAAAAGGAATAAGCTTACTGACTTTGTAACATGGAAGAGAGGCTGCTTTTCTCTGGGTGGACCTACACCTAAAGAACAATCACTGCCAGAGTTTTGGGAAATTAATTAAATTTCCAGTAATCACAGTTTTATCCATGCAACTTGAATGCCAGCCTGATGAAAGTGTGCTATATGAATGGAGATTAGCAGGGTTTGATCTTGGCAGGGCGTAGACTCTGAAATAATATTTTCAATGCAGCCCAAATTAAAAAAAACACACAAAAAAAAACCAGTCGAACAGGATGGAGATGTGGTCAATGAAATTCAGCTTACTGTGTGTTGTGATTTGTGTATCACACAGCATGAATTATTGGAACAGCACATCAATATCACATCCAGGGGTATTTGTAGTCCCTCTTCAATGAGGCATGCTCTTGAGACTTCGAACACACTGCGCACAGTGATTTTCATTTGCGACAGCATCAACACAAAGATGCTTTTTGATTATCTGGGCAGTAGGATGAGAAGGGAATATTTTGGTTTGTGCAGTTAATTCACCTTTGATTCTTTGACGCAAATTCATTCACAATCTTTTTTATTTTTATTTTTTGGATAACAGATGGACTTGCTGAATCAGTGGCCTGGTATTAGCCAGACATTTTTTTTTTTTGTAGTGATTGAGGTTAAGGTTGTTCTATTACATAATGAATTGCTTTCACTGGCTTCTCAGATCCAAATAATAAACCAACAAAATGACTCAATACACATTTGTCAGTCACACAGCTAACAGCAATATATATTAGTAAAGTAGAAGTCTGCTGCTGTGTCTATTTTTCTTATCTTCACATCTTTTCTTATCTTTCTCATTCTTGATCTGTTTCTCATTTTTTTCCCCTCACATTTGACTTCCTGGATTAAGCACGGGATCAGTTGTGTTCCACAAGGCTTGAAGGACAGCAGAACATTTGTTTAATTTTAGACTGTAATGAACTTTTGATACACATAGATCCTGTAATAGCTTCATATATTAGTGATGGGAATTACGGCTCTTTTCAGTGAGTCAGATCATTAGGCTCGGCTCACCAATAAGAGTTAACTCACTGAAACTGTTTTTTGAAATCTTATAACATTACTTTGCAGTGGATTTCATAAAATGTATTTAAATAAATATTAAATCAGCAAAGTTTTATACATGTGCTTGCAGTACGCGCATGTTAATCTTTGCGTTAATATTGATATTAATGTTAATGTTGATAGTGATAATTCGTCATTTATTCATCTTAGTGACTGCTTTATCATGGTCAGGGCTGCAGAGGATCCAGAGTCTATCCTGGGAGCATTGGGTGCACATTGGGAGAATACACCCTGGGTGGGATGCAAATCCATCACAGGGCAGCATACACACACACACACACAATCATTCACACCTAAAGGCAGTTTATCATAGTGAATCAACCTACCTGCAAGTTTTGGAAGCTGGGGAACGTGGAAGAAACCCAGACAGACAAAACAACACAAAGTCATTAACCCGAGCTCAGGATTGAACCCCTATACTCATAATCACCACCCCTAATGCACCTGACCTCAGTGCAGCTGATCCGCTCTGTCTTCATTCGCACAGCTGATAGTCAAACATACTCCTCACCAGTCACATTAACAAACAGCTCAGATGTTGAAAAGAGGTTTCCATGGAAACATTTCAATTAAATTATGCTGCAGGAGTAACAGCATTGACTACAAAATGCTGTAGGGGGCATTTTGCTGGCTTGATTTGGGCCCACTTGTCCCCGTAGATGAAGGGGTCACTGCAAATCAATACAAAGATATTCTGTCTTATCATATTTGTTCTATGAAGAAATTTTACTGTCTTGATAGGAGTTTTCTCTTCCAGAATGACCCCACCCTCATCCACAGAGCATAAGGACTCACTAAATGGTTTGACAAATGAAAACTCATTCATTCATCTTCAGTAACCAGTTTATTCTGGTCAGGGTCACAGTGGATCCAGAGCCTATCCCAGGAACACTAGGGATTATGCAAATTATGAAAATCATATGCTATGGCCTTCACCGTCACCAGCTCTTAACCCTGCTGAACACCCATGGGAAATTTTGTTAGACATCGCTCTGCATCATCCATCATCATCAAAACTCCACCTGAGGGAATATCTTTTAGAAGAAAGGGGTTCATTCCTCCAGTACAGTTCCAGAGACTTGTAGAATCTATGCTATGCTGCTCTGGTGGCTCTTGGTGGCACAGCACATTTTATTTTTATGTTGATTTTTCCTTTAATTTGTCAACTGCCTGGATATGCACACCTATAGTCTAGGTAGGGAACATATAGGTTACACTGCATTGAGTGCCATAAAAGACATAAACCATCCTCTGCTGAATGTGATGAATTAAGCATTATCAGTCTCACTTGAGCGGACTTTTCTCATGCATCCTGCATTCATGATGAATCAGAGGCTTCTCATATAAACACATTTGGTAAATTACCCTGACTAATAAATCAAAATTCTCTCTTGTTATGATCATCTTTCACTATTAGTAACAAACTCAGCAGATTACAGGGGAACCACAAAAGACTTTCACTATCTTACTTCTTCTTTTTCTTCTTCCGCACAGAGACAGAGCGTGATTGGGCTTATGGGATGAACCATTAATCTTCTTTTCGTGAGTGTGCTTTCTTCCTTATTCCCACAAGCTCAGACAGAGCTGGTTTCAAGAGGACCTACTAATATGTTTCTGTTTGCTCTATATACTCACATCTACAATTTGTGGACTGAAACCTTTACTCAATCTCCAGGGGAGGCCAACTGGGCACTGTAAGTTCATTCAACACTGGCTCCCCAAATCGGTATTACAGAAAGTATCAAAAAGGTTGCAAAATATTTTCATTTAAAAAGAGATTGTTGGCTGCATTTTGTCTTATTAAAAATGCTAGTTATGTATGTAACTGTGTATGATGTAAAATGTTATAGAAAATACTGTTGTTAAAGACTGGAACCTTCTTGCTGAGTTTCCAGTGTCAGTGCTGTTTCTGAATGACAGGACACCTGTAAGGTTGGACAGTTCCTTGTAGCATAGGTTAACCATGTGATTCTCACTGCCCTTGGAGGTTATCCGGTGTTCAAAGAACTACAGTTACTTACACAATTAGTTCTACTTCTACTATAACTATCTGAAAAGGTGTTCGGAGATGACCACCACACTCATGCCTTTGGAAGGGCAATATTAACCTTGTAGAACCTAGAGAAGGTAAACACTAATGCCGGCCCATTTATATGCTCTATTCTGAGACTTCCATTTCAATTTAGCATCCTGAATGGATGCATTAAAGGAAGATCTTATGGGACTCCAGTAAAAGGAAGAAATCCCACACTTTACTCCTTTCACAAAGGCAGTGACAAGTTTATGAGCCCCAGGTGAGATACACCTTCAACATAATTGGACTTTCACTATCAAACAGTCCCTGTAGGAAAGTTAGTACTCTAGGAACCAGGCAGTGCACTGAATCCAAATGATGGAGTGCTCACAATTTGCAAAACCAAAGAACACACATCACACATGTACTAGGGGCTCTTGAGTTCTGGAGTCTTTTTTGTACTACAGGGGCCTCTACCTGCTCTTCGCTCAGAGCCGGCAACCACAGACATAGGTCACCTGGCCTAGTGTGCCAAATTCTGTCCATTTTGGATAAGCGATGTATTCAGGGAGAAAGATGCCAATGAGTCCCATCCAAGGCATCAGAGGCCACTTTAGGGCCACAAGCAGTGTGTCCTGACCTAGTGGACTATCTAGCTCAGCCATAGAGAAAAATAATCAACAGCGAGTTCATTTGTCATCCACGAAGAAGTCCACCTATGCCCTGCCAAAACTTTCCCAGATCTAGGACACCACATCTGGGGGAAGGTATTACTCTCCTGGCCATAAACACTGTCTTGACAATGCACTCTTTGCACCTTTTTGCTGACTCAGCAAGTAAATGGTTCTCAGCTAGCCAAGAGTGGTCCCACCTGATCAGTTTTTGTGCAAGTCAGAGAGTCCCATTTAATCTTGTTCCACCCTGATGACTGATGTATCTTACCATCACAGTATTGCCTGAATGGAGCAGCATGTGGTGGTGTCTCAGAACCCATTAGAAAATAGATAGACCGGCCTCACTTCCAGCTGTTTGCTGTCTTCTACTATTACACTCGGGCTCCACATGCCTCCTGAGTCTCTGTGGCACCACAGTGACCCCTAGCCAGTGAGGGAGGGATCTCTCCAATGGGGCACCACTTCCAGAGAGAATCCTCATGGAAATGAGACTGATAATGCACAGACTGATAACGCACATGTGAACCCTCATGAATTATAACAGGCCCAAGGGGAGTACTGTTACAGCTAGTTAACAGAGCATCCTTAGCAGGAATTCAATTGGTGAGCACAATAGTGTCAGCTATTGAAAAAGTATAAGTTGGGGTGGCAGGCTGGGAAGCATTCTAAATGAATCCAACTTCATACTGGTACTAGGGAGGTTACTGGTACTAGGAATGATAACATACAGAATTAACATACAGAACAGGACGGGGGTTACTGGCAACCCTGGCACATGGGGTTGATTTACACATGTCCAACAGTGTGTACTGTGCCAATTACACTTGGACAGGCAGAAAGCCGTCTTGTGTCCTGGCCTAGGTGTTCCAATGCCAAGAGCAAGATTTTGATCATCTCCATCACAGAGGATTTTGCTGCATTTTGGAGTGATCATTGCAATACAAGCAGCAAAATGGCTAATGAATTTCCTATTTGTGCCATATATGAGGGAACCCAACTCAACCTAGCAGCTGCAGAGTTCCAGATGGCCCCAAAAGGTATAAAATACACTCACCAGAGCCATGAAGAGATGAAAGGAGATTATAAGAGATGATAGGCATCTATTGCCAGCTTTGTAGGAGCTGTTATATAGATAGATAGCTCTATAAGATGTAGAAGAGGTCTGTCATGTGTACAAGGTGAGAAGATGGAAAGGGGATGATGGCTGTTTGAGAACGGTATTAATATCAAATACTGAGTCGAACTTCATGACTTTATTTTGTGTGCGCATATACAAAAGAAGGTATCCATGCGATTTTCACTGTCCATGTTGGTTACAAGGAGTAAAATGGTAAATTTAGCAATATTTTAAATGTGCTATCACTGGTGACTCACTTCAAGTACAAGGTGCTTAGGGAAGTAAAAGAGAAGGGAGAGGAGGGAGAAGAGACAGAAGAGGTGTGTAAAATAAACAGTGAACAGCTCCTACCTGTCTGTACTGAAGGCCAATGGACCACATGGGACCACTTTACTCTGAAGGACAAAGCCAGCTCTCTACCACAGCAACAATGCAAGACATAGACAACACACAATTTACTGCAACCACAATAATATTGCACTTTTCCCCCCCACAGTTTGAGCATTCATAATATGAGACTATGCTACATACTATGCTTCCTGGAAAAAACCTTGTCCTTAGCAATTTCTTTAGTGTTTTGGTGCTTAAATCAATAATGGGTGTGACAGGTTTGACCTACGGTCATGGACTTGTGAAATAAATCAATGCCATCTAACATACCGCTAGAAAACATTGTCAAACACAATGCATTATTGCCTCTTGAATCTTGAATGGTAATGTTGAAAGATTGTTGTCACAGATTTTGCCTGGCTTATTGATATACTGTAGCAGCATCTAATTATATATCTCACAAACAATGTCTAGACATACTGTAATATCCAGTATGTTCCACAGTGTTCTTGTACCAAACATAAATGTTATGTCTAATACTAGTCTATAATGATTTACATATGTGCACTTGTAGGCGCTACAATGCCTGTGCCAGTTGTTGACCAATAGATGACCAATGTGAGAATGTTGATTGGCTCATAACCTCAATATTCTCAAACATCTGACGGCCTGCTGCAACATCTGCTGCCTCATTTGCCATTCTAATTGTAATCCCACCGTGGCCAAAATAAAGGCTGACTGCACTAATTGGCTGGAATTGCCTCACACTTTTTTATGAGTCATATTGCAAAGTGTTTATTTTCCAGTGGCCATGGCCATGACTTATTGTTTCAATCATCCAAAGACAAGCACTGACAAAAAAAATGATACATTATTTACTTATTCAACCCACTACGACACATCACAGAGCCACTACTAACTCTCTGTTCACAGACTTAACATTTTATCCAACTGGAAATGTTGAATGCCGCATTAATTGTTTTTCATTCCTACCAATAAACAGGAAAGTGCTATTTAACGGCTTCATTTGGAATGCCACTCTCACTCTCTAAGCCTGCGTCTGAACTGCCTACACACATTAATGCAAAACTAAGCAACCAGCACTAAAAGTAAAGGCTGCTTCTCCCTCACCAATCCAACCATAATACATTTCTGCTCAGGGGATGATTAAAGTTAAAAGCTTAGAAGTTCTTTCTTAAACGTTGCTTTTGGAGATAAGGGAATATAATGGAAAACACACAGAATTGTGCGTTTCTTTAAAAAAAAAAATCCTGCACTGTCCTTTGTAATATATTATCTATTGCATTATGAAATGTCTAAAGTTTTGGAGAAAGACCTCACCTGGAACTCCTCCCTCGCTACTATTTTCCCTACTCACCACAACTGCCCTCTGTGATGAGTTTTCCCACACAATGAATTGACAGAAAATGTGATCTACAGACCAATTCCAGTAATGTGAAATGATGCAAAGTGTACTGCATTGTAATAATGTAGTGTACGTGTTTGCTAAATGCGTCTGAACTGTGCGATACATTTGCGTATTAAAAAGTGCTGGTAATAGAACAGAGCGCAGGCAGAAATAGAAAAAAATAAAGCAGCAAAGTAATGGCAAATTCTGTGATTGAACTGAAATGTCTGAGTGCATGAAATGACATGATGTGGTTGGTACAGTTTATCTCTCAGCAAAACAACTCTAAATGCTGCAAATTTATTATATCCAAGCAACAAGGACCCACTTGTGTCTGACCCAGCATCGGTCACTGATTCTGTATGCACTGCTTTTGTTGTGGGTGTCTGGCATTGCCTATGTCTGTGAGCTGGTGGCAGATGAAGTCAAACCACCCCCCATTAATGTTCAACAGTGCTTTGTGAGTTTGTAAAAGACGCACTTCCTTCCTCATTTAACAGAAAACATATTTGCTAATCACAGCAGGGAGCACATATTCCTATTCTAATTCCTTTAATAATATACCATGTGAACAGTTCGTGTGGCTTCATAATTCATTTCACAGTTATAAAAGCAATCTTTTTTTTTTTTAACTTGCATTAATTAGTCTTTTTATGCCTTTCATTTGGTATAGTACCGAGGACGTGATCAATTTTGAAATAATTTATAAACCACTGCAAGACCTACTCAGTGGAGAGGACTGTAAATCAGTCAGTTGAAAAGAATAATAAGTGCCAAATTGCCAAATATTGTTCCATTTTACTAAGAACACAATGTCCACATAATTACTTTGACCACACAAGTGACCATTTATGCATTTGGATTTATTTACAATAATATTTAAAAGCTGAGTTGAATAAAGAGACAAATTCTAACAGCTACCAAATACTGTTTGAGAAATACATTGCATGGGATCTAAATTAGAAATGAAGGAAGGGAAAATCAATTTTGTATTAATGCAATAAAAAAAAGAAATTATATCAGAAACTTGTTAATGAGATTTTCTTATAGTTCCTCTTTTTGTCCCACTGAAATGTGCTGCCTTATCCAAATGCTAATGCAACGTTACAATGTACTTTAAACTGTTCTGAATATGACAAAACCTTATACTGATGAAGCTGAGACATCATTGTGTGTGGAAGAAAACCTTCCCTGGGCCACCCCAGTGCCACACAATCCACTACAAACACCACCATTGTTGACATCCTCAGAGTCCATTCTGTCTCAACACCATCACTTATTAATATAGCGAAAGCCTGGGTTACAACCTGACAAGTGTGCTGGCGTCCCTAGCTGATAATTATCCCTGAACAAAAGGAGGCTCCACCTAATGAAAAAAAGAGTGAATGGTTATTTGCACTCGTATTCCCCTATATCATAACGATTGCCATGTGACTGATAGGAGACCAGAGATCGCCCATAATCCTTGCTAGTCTCAGGACTTTTGCTGGGCAGCTCAAGTTGGGCAGTGTATTTAAAGTGTGATAGATGGCGTTTCGTTAAAGCTCGCCTTCCGTTTCATTTTGTGTGTCTGCTGTCCCTGCGGAGGAGAGCCTGCACAGGCATTGCAATATAGTTCTGTCAGCAAGCTTTTGTTTTCCCTCAATCTGCACTGACTTAAATGTTCCATACTTTTATTGGTTTCTTACCTTGCTTTTGGCTGGGACAAATGCCTGAGACCAAGAACGTCAAGGCTATCATTTGCTTTTCCCTTCAATTACTACACCATATTTCTTTGATCTTTCTCAGCAAATTCAGAGTTCTTTGGAGGAACACAGTACCTCACATCTTCATTCTTGTTTCCTACTTAAATAGATTACCTCAGAGTTGCCCATATATTAAGAAAGCAGTAAAACCCAATAGGGCATGCTGTTATAGGAAAATAATTAACACCAGGCTTCACATAAAGTCATTATAACCCCAAAGTTGATTATTTTCCAATAATAGTACAACCCCAAAATGTTTTATTCCTCTTATACCATAGCAATTTGTCATTGATTAAAAATTTTAGTTTACTAAAGAATGCATGCATATTTTTAACCTTTATACTTTATATATAAAATATATTTTAAAAAATTATACTTTATACAGTTGTTCCTTCACCAGCCTCTCTTTTTTCTCTCTTAAGGTTAACAAGACAAAAAAAAAAAAAAAAAAGGCAGCCATACATGATACCGTGTCCTGAGGACTTTCCTGTGGTGGAAAACCTACTGACTGTAACAAAATGCTGACAATGAGCACCCCTTCCATAAATGTCTCCTTACAGAAAATTTCTCCATATCAACAATTATATTATTATCTTATCTTAAATGCAACACGTTTTTATCCATTTATTATAAGGCTTAGAATATGTAGAGCATCTGCTGAATTAGTTGTTTCTATAGAAGCGATAACGTATGAGAGCAAGCGCATTAATATATACCTGTGATTTGAATTACAGCTGGCACTATCATCAGAGCTGCTGTTACAGAAAATTAATCAATGCCTTCTGACCATCCAACATCACTGTGGTATAATATAACACTATCTCACCATATAATACTAAATCATTTCTCTTATTCATAATACTCATCATGGCTCCCAAATATCTCCCCAGAAATCAAGCAGTGATGTGATTGAAAACTTTCACGTCTCATCGATAATGCATGTTTGTATTTCATCTCTGCAAAGGTGTCCAGTGGGGTTTGCATAAGCAACTCCATCAATATGTCGTAAACAGATGCTCTCCCAGGCACAAGATACACAAGTTGCAGCTGAGCTGTTTATGAGACTCCATACACACACTGTTTGGAGTTAGTAATGCCACAATATGGACAGACGATTACTTCTAACAACAGCTTAGATGTCTACTTGTGATTAATGTCTATGGTGTGCCATGAGTATTGAAAGGGACTCACGACAAAAGGTGTGTATGGTGTTAATAAATATGACCTTGAATAAGACTCACTCGTCTCATCTCTGAGTCCATCAGAATGTAGAGAACACTGGAATTCCTTTGTATAAAGAAACCGATGTCATTTTGGGCCTACCAAACAGAAAACAATAAGAATATTTTATTGTATTTTTCCGCAACATTACAAAACAGAATAGAGAAAAACAACACAAGCAGATAAAGTTATAGTAAGAGCACACATCCCAACACACAAACGTTTGTCTTACTATCCTTATAAGGACCTTCCACTGGCATAATAATTACTGCACCTAATCCTAATCTCAGTAACCAACATGATTTTTAATAAAAGCTCTTTTTTTTTGTTAAAAAAAGAAAAACAAATGTCAAAATGGCCAGATTTTCCAATCCTCGTGAGGACATTTGGTCAAGTTATAAACTCACCTGCCATATACACATACTAATAGTATATTAATTATACACAAGGTTACAGAGTTACAGAGCAATGATAATTTGCAAAGGGAAGGGACATTGTCAGGCCTTCCACATGCAAAATTAACAGAACTCGAAACAGTAAAAATTTCACTAGACCCATAAAAATATTAAATTTTCTCAAAAACAATTCCAGTGAATGAAATACCTTGTAGGAAGAGAGGTATACACTATGATACACTATGTTCTATTTTAATTTGGCCAAATCACAGCGATGTGGTACTAAAAAAAGCCAGCTATGGGATTGATTTCTAACATTAACTTTGACAGTTATAAATAGGTTTCAAACATGGATCCTCAGTAAAGCTGGGAAAGACCGGCATGAATGGGACAGACTAGCATGTTTTTTTTTTTTACATTTGGTGTAGTAACTGTGCTTGGCAAAGGCAGGCAGGCAGTGGACAACCTTGAATTGCAAAAAACCATGCCTCATACAAATTGATGAGGAGCAAATGCTGAAGTATTTTGTTCAGTTCAACAAACTCAATTCCTAGGTACCGCTTCCAGTTTTTCAATTATGGAAAGTCAACTGGTCAAACGGAGTAATATCTGTATACAGTTTGGATATATTTCTACACAAGTCAAGTCAAGTCAAGTCAAGTGGCTTTATTGTCATTTCAACCATATACAGCTAGTTAGTACACAGTGAAACGAAACAACGTTCCTCCAGGACTAAGGTGCTACATAAAACAAAACACAGAACTACCGTAGACATGACATATATTTACATAAAGTGCACAGTGCAATCATGTGCAGACGGCACAAGACACAAGACAGTACAAAAACTATCAAAACAAGACAATGGGCATGATAAGTTACAGTGCAGCGCTGACTAGCACACAGTACTAATAAAAAAGCCAATCTTATGACAGTAGTGCAAAAGATTGACAAAATAAGTTGCTGAAAGTAAACATAAGGAGTAGCAGCCATGTAGAGAGTATAAATATACAGTATATAATAAATATTTATAGCAGCAGAAATTGAATACAAGTGTGTGCAAAAATTGCAAAGAGGAGGGGGTGTTGCTCAGTTGAGTGTGTGTGTTTGAAGTCCAGTCCCTGAGTATTGAGGAGTCTGATGGCCTTGGGGAAGAAACTGTTGCACAGTCTGGCCGTGATGGCCCGAATGCTTCAATACCATTTGCCAGACAGCAGGAGGGTGAAGAGTTTATGTGAGGGGTGTGTGGGGTCATCCACAATGCGGGTGGCTTTGCGGGTGCAGCGTGTGGTGTAAATGTCTGTGATGGAGGGTAGAGAGGCCCTGATGATCTTCTTGGCTGTCTTCACTATCTGCTGCAGGGTCTTGCGATCCGAGACGGTGCAATTCCCAAACCAGGCAGTGATGCAGCTGCTCAGGATGCTCTTGATAGTCCCTCTGTAGAACATGGTGAGGATGGGGGGTGAGAGATGGGCTTTCCTCAGCCTTCGCAGGAAGTAGAGACACTGCTGGGCTTTCTTTGTTATGGAGCTGGTGTTGAGGGACCAGGTGAGGTCCTCCGCAAGGGGAACACCAAGAAATTTGGTCCTCTTGATGATCTCCAAGGAGGAGCCACTGTTGTTCAGCGGAGATTGGTCACTCTGTGCTCTCCTGAAGTCAACAACCATCTCTTTAGTTTTGTCCATGTTCAGAGAAAGGTTGTTGGCTCTGCACCAGTCCGTTAGCCGCTGTACCTCCTCTCTGTATGCTGACTCGACGTTCTTGCTGATGAGACCCACCACGATCATGTCATCGGCAAACTTGATGATATGATTCGAGCTGTACATTGCTACACAGTCGTGAGTCATTTATGGCATTTGGCATTTGGCAGACGCAAATCAGCAGGGTGAACAGCAGTGGACTGAGCACACAGCCCTGGGGGGCCCCAGTGCTCAGTGTGGTGGTGTTGGAGATGCTGTTCTCGATCCAGACTGACTGAGGTCTCCCAGTCAGGAAGTCCAGGATCCAGTTACAGAGGGAGGTGTTCTGGCCCAGCAGGTTCAGCTTTCCAATCAGGTGCTGAGGAATGATTGTATTGAATGCTGAACTGAAGTCTATGAAAGTCTATGTGTCTTTTTTGTCCAGGTGGGTGAGTGCTAGATGGAGGGTGGTGGTGATGGCGTCACAAGTCTGATTTAATGGCAAAGATCAGTATATGATAAAAACAAAAATGGGATTTGGGTAAGTTAAATTCCCTCTTATTCATGCACAAATGACACAAAAACAAGATAATCTTTGCCATCTATGGATCAATCAAGTTGCTATAAATTTTTGGAGCAGAGAGGATCGGCATTCACAGGACATCTCTCTTAATACACTACACATACAGTGGGTGAAGACTGAAAAAACAACATGTTAAATGCATCCCGTAGTTATAGATAGGATACCCAAGCTTAGCAAAGTTTGCTTGGTCAACTCAAAAGACCAAGCTACACTATATGGCCAAAGGTTTGTGGATACCTGGCCATCACCTACAGTATATGTGGGCCTTCCTTAAACTTTTGCCACAAAGTTAGAAGCAAACAATTGTATAGGATGTCTTTGTACACTGTAGCATTACAATTTCCCTTCACTGAAACTAAGAGGTCCAAACCTGTTCCAGCAAGAAAATACCCCTGTGCATAAAGCGAGCTCCATGAAGACATGGTTTGCCAAGGTTGGAGTAGAAGAACTCAAGTGGTCTGCACAGATCCCAGAACACCGTTGTGTTGGATGAACTGATCTTGTGGCTGAATGAGCAAATCTCCAAACCCTCACTCCAAAATCTAGTGGAAAGCCTTCCCAGAAGAGTGGAGGTTATTATAACAGCAAAGGAGGATAAATCTGGAATGGGATGTTCAAAAAGCACATAAGGATGTGGTCAGGTGTCCACAAACTTTTGGCCAAACAGTGTTGTACACTAGCTAATATTTAAGACTAGGAATCTCTTGTCAGTAACAACAATGCTTACTAGCATTACAGTTAAATAAGAGTCACAACTCAATCACCCGGGAATATGCAGGAAAATGAATCACAAGAGGATACAAGACATTCTCCTGAGCTCAGTTCAGTCAGTGTTTAGTGACTTTTTGTAGATTAACAGCTCCACTTTAAAGTAGTTTCCCATTCAAGGTGAAATCGTAATATAGGGTCATACATGCATTATGCCTTAAAAGACTGCTAAATTAAATACATGACATTGAATCACAGAATAGTCTCCTGATCATGTAAAACTGTAGTACAGTTTATGAAATGTTTAGTCAGAACATGCTTTCAAAAGTCTCCTTTAGATCCATGGTTTGCAAATTAGGGTCCAGGAAACCCCAGGGATGCATGAAGCATAGCCAGGGGGTTCATAATTTTTTAAAATTTAATTACAGCAGTGGAACCCACCATTATCAAAGATATTACATTCATTATTATTGAGTTCTTACGGTTATTAGCCTTGACACTACAACTGAATAGGTTTAATCCAAATCTCGATCTAAGGGTCCCTGGAGGACTATTGGTTATGCCTTGGTGCATAACCATGCCTTGGTGGGAATCCTAACAGGAGTAGCCAAAAGAAGAAATCTCAATAACAAAAACAAGTAGGTCTTTAAAAAATGGCAACTTCAGGATGACAGAAATGTGTTCTGTTAGTATAAAGTTCAGGAATAAAAATCTCTATGGCTCTAATAAACCAAATATTATAGTACACATTTAAATAACGTTAAGGAAGTCTGTAATAAGGGGGTTTCATAGAATTTATTTTACAGTTAAACGCAGACTGAAAACTGCAACATCTTCATCTCAGTGGAAGCGACGCCATTTTATTTTGAACGCACAACTATACAAAGTGCTCTTTCACCTTTTACTAATTACTGTTTACTCCATGGGTATGTGTTTGATGGGCAGCTAAGATCCTCTTACTGTGGAAACACCATGAAGTTCCAGAAGTTCTTTTTTCGGTGGCTCTCAGAAGCACTTCTAATGAAACAAACCAAGCGTAAGTCCATTTCATAGGAACTTTTGTCCCTTTTGGATAAACATACACTCATTCATGATGCTCAGAGACCTGATATTCAGTACTCAATGTGTGTGGGATGGCTGGCAAGCACTGTGTTTCCTCTCAATGCTAAACTGTCCTGACCTGTTTCAACAGTTTTAGATTATCATAATATCACAGTTTGTTTACAGCATTTTCTGTCATTTTCCTCTTGAAATAAATTAGGGAAAGACTGGTAAATAAGAAATCTAATGTATGTCAGTGAAAGTGATGGTAAAATGTTAAAAGATATCAAACAAGCTATGCTTATACATCAGTCAAGACTCATAAATCTTTTAAATCAGCTGAGAGTTACCAAAATTTCATTTATCATTAGACCTCAAATTTGTTAGAGAATTTTTTCAGAAGTATTAAAAACCATTAGATAATTAGATTTTTAAAATAAGAATAAGATTCTGTAGGAATCCTTACTTTGCACCACAGACATAGGGGATTACAGACAAAATGGGTGAACATACAGACGCAATAAAAGATTCAGATAAAATATAAAGTATTCAATATCTCAGCATAATGTAATTTGACTTGGATCCTGTCATCTTCAGAAGGTTGGCAGAAAAATGTATTTTGCTGGATGGGAGGGGATCAGGAGTGGCGTAGCAGACAATGCATAATACAGTTAGTTATTAAAGGCAGTATGCTGAATTATTTAGAGTCACTTGCAGTTTCGCTCTATGACAAGGTCAGCTTAGAAAAGTGGCATTAAAGTTTCATATTTGTGCTTTTCCTGGATCAAGTTAAGTTTCAAAGAATCGATTAGCTTCATGTTTGTGAGGAAAAAAACAAACTACAACACATTTCGATGGTCAAGTGTTCTCACGCTTCACAGTAATTTCTAAAATAATTAAATAACTGGGGGAGAAACATCAGAGATGTTCACTTTTTTGTACTTTTATTGTGTTTTATTAAGTAATTCTAGCAACACAGAAAAGCAAATGGACTCTAAATGTGCTGATTATTTTCCAGGACAAAAATGCATATACCCTAAAATTGCATTTGAAAGCAATATAAAATTGGCAATATGCAAACTAATTAGTTTTTTTATTTTGCTCAGAAACATAATCAGCTCCCACCTGGTTCTTTTTCTCAAACACAATTAGATTTTATAAAGCTTACTATAGATATATGGTTAAAAGAAAAAAAAAAAACAATTAAAATTTCCATGTAATTTTGCGCTACACTAGTGGCAGACCCACCCCCAGCATGTTTTTGTCTAACGAACCACAGTGATCTCTTTAGGTAATTATAAAGCCCAAGACAGCTGAGTCAGGATTGTTAGAAAGGAGGATACACACACAAAAAAAATGCAGAAATAATGTAGTCATGTATAAGAACCATAGAGCATAACCATTAGACACAGAAAATGTGGCTACAACACCAAGCATATAATAAACTAATCTGATTTAAGATCCAGATCTGATCCAGATGCAGATATGCACTTTAAAAGATTTCAGCAAGCCCCTGGATCCCTTTGACCTTCCCTTTTCTGCCATTCATGAGGCAGCTTTATTGATTTAAACAGGGGTTACAGGGCCTCGGAGTGCAGATTTAAATTGAATCTTGTCCAAAGTCCGTAGGCTCATTGCACAAGACACTGTCACTGAATCCAAAGTCACTCACATGTCAAGCAAAATGACACTGGATGTTTTCCAAATGCTGGTGTTTGAAAGGAGAGTTTTTGAAATGAGAAAGTATTCTAACAAATAATGGACACTGAGCAAAGTGCCAGGATCTAATAGTCTGATGCTAATATCTAAAGTTTCAGTACTCTTATCATTTGAATGTTAAAAGTCTAAGCCAACTCACTGCTTGTAGCTGTTTCTAACTAGTAGAACTGATGTATGTAAGTTCACACTGCATTCTGGGTCCTTTAGCCTCGCAGACTACATCATATGAACAATTTAAGAAAGAGAATATAGCTGCAAGCGGTGAGTTGTGACTTAGCGATGGAGGAAGACCAGAAGCCATTGGGAACATCAGTGATTGTTCCCAAGGTGATATACTACATTTGAAGGCAATACGTCAATTAGTTTCTTAGATATTGCCTTGCTTCCTGTTTTCAGTAGCCCTCCTAAGTTAACTTCAGGTCATTTTGCTAAACGTGTGTGCCAAGGGTGATGACAATGCATAAGAGTGTTGCTGAGAATTGGCCCTCCTGTTTGGTGACTTTGATGTCAAATTTGTTTGAAATAAATTTTGTTCGGGTGCTCATGATTCTGTGATCCAAATTGTGCCAAATGCTGAATGGATAAAATTGTATGTGAAGAAGTTAAAAAAAAATGTGTTAAAACTCAAAATGGTGGACTTCCTGTTTGGCTGATCACAATTACATCAAGAGCACTCAGCACCTGAAAGAAGAACAATGCTATGATCTAAATTTCATTATGCAAATTTGAATAATGAATCGAAGTTTTTTTGTAAAAGACAGAGAAGAAAATTCTGGTTCTCAAAGGTGGGCAGTTGTGGACTAATGGTTAGAGAGTCAGGCTTGTAACCTGAAGGTCATGGGTTCAAGTCTCAGGTCTGGCAGGGCTTGTAGGTGGGAGGAGTGAATGACCCTCAATGCCATGACTGAGGTGAGACCCTCGAGCAAGGCACTGCTCTGGGTGTGTGTTCGCTACTGTGTGTGTGCACTCTTGGATGGGTTAAATGCAGAGCACAAATTCCAAGTATGGGTCACCATAGTTGGCCACATGTCACTTCACTCACTTGTAAGTAAATCTCTTTTATTTATAAAGCATGTCTACAACAACAATATTTGCCAAAGTGCTGTACATACATAAGAAGAAAATTATAAAATAACAAAAGACTAAAAAATACCGACAGGTCACAATAGATAAATAATAATGCTATAATAGTAATGCTATAATTTAGAAATAAATAAAAAAAGAGGCATGTATTATGCTTTCTTATATATAAAATGCAGTTTTAAAGTGTGCTGGCATCGTGACTAGAATAATCGTTCATTACACACATACAGAAATGCATTGACACATGGTCTGTCTTTTGGAAATGGCACAGCAGGAAGGACAGCGGTATTCATGAAAAGTGCATCAGGGGGTCTCTCTATTCACTTTCAAACAATAGTTTACATTGAGGTGAAGAGGAAGAAACAGGAGCACTGCATTTAGGAAAAAAACTGATATTGTCCTATTATTCATAGTTTTAGACCGCTGAGGCTGTCGTACCATCTGGCAGTCAGGGCTAGCATGCCTTGGGGAGGTGTACATCACACCACCGATGAACTGCAGCTATAATAGCAGTGGGTAAAGGTTACATGTCTGGGATAACATTATTACAACCTGAAACAAAAGATGATGTAAGTTCAAGACACTCACATATATCACCTCTACCAATGCAGGGTATGGAAAGAAACTCCTACTGGCGAACAAGCTCTCATTGGCTCTGTTGATGAGTGTAGTGTGTTTGCGCATGTGCTGTTGTGAGATGAAGTCCTCACAACATTGACTGAAACATTCACATCATGTGTAAGCAAGGATGGATTAACCACTGGGCTGATTAACCACAGTCAGTGCAGAACTGCTAAGAGAAAACAAAAAAGAGAAAGAGAATATAGACCTATTCTAAACAATTAGATGTTAGTGGAAGACCATGTGCTGTGGCTATTAATTATTGGTTTAATGAGATTCTGTCATATTGTTCATATATGTCATTGAACTGGGAAAGAAAGGAAAATGCACTGGAACTAGTATTCATGATGAAAACTTGCTAGGCAAATGTCATCTCTCTCTCTCTCCCTCACTCTCTGTCGAGCTACACATGCTACTTCTGAGATGCCAGTGATCCTGACCCCTTCTGCTCCTCCTCGCTGCCTGACCAATCCTGATGCCCTACTTCTGGTTGGAGTTGCCATGAGCACCTTCGTACTCAGGACTCCATCAGTGGACAGTGGATAGATTTTAACCAACCGGTCTTCTTGCAAAAACTGTGATGAATTTATTGGTTGCACAATTGCATTATTTGTCCATATAGTACACAATAATAGAAGGGATTTATTTATAATTGCACTATGCATTGCGCCCAGATGAGGACGGGTTCCCTTTTGAGCCTGGTTCTTCTCAAGGTTTCTTCCTCATATCATCTCAGGGAGTTTTTCCTTGCCACCATTGCCTCTGGTTTGCTCATGAGGGATAAATTCACAGGGATAAATTCACATATTTACAATATATCTTTTGTTAAAAGCAAAATACAAAGCATTGTTAAAAGCGCTATACAAATAAAACTGAATTGAATTGAATCATGGCCTGGAGATTTGTGATCTGTCTGAAATAGACAGTGGATGATGTGTTGGTCTTTCAATTGGCTGGAGGTCCACTTGATAAGATAACTCTTTCACAGATGTGTTCATTATCATACAGTATGGGCATGTACTTGGGGGTGGGGTGAGGTGGGGTGGAGAGAGGGATTGTTGTTTGGGGCTTCCTATATAAACATGAAATAAAATTTTCTATAGCCTACACTTAACTTTTTTAAAGTTATAATCTAAAAAGATTTATGATTGTCATGATTGCGAAACCTGTTCTTGCATAATGTTACTAGTAAATAGCAACAAAAGAGACACACAGGCAATTTTTCACAGCCCTAATATCTCATGTCACGTTTTCATTGAACTGTGTTGTAATACTTCAGCTGTTGCTATCTCCAATGTTTCATTGTCACTGAAGTACTTTTAGTCATTAGTTTCACTGCCATGATTATGCATCTGGGATGAATTTGGGGTAGGCCAGAGCTGCCTATATAGCTCCCTCTTCCATTCTTTGCTAGTTTAGGAGCATATTGTTTATATGTCTAGCAATAAAATGCTTTTTCATGCTGTTCTTTTGCAATATATTGTCTAGACTTTGTAGCTAGCTTGTGTTCAGCCTGCTTTTTAGATTAAATTGGAATTTAAACCGTATTTTTTATGTATATCATATCGTCTTTCATTATTCAAATGTACCGAGTAATAAAAACATAATATTAATTAAAATGTACTCTTATAAAATGCCAAATGTATAATTTGATAAATGCTTAATTATATAAGATGGTGTCTTTTTTTAGGTTCTGCTTGAATATATGCTGTAGGTCATAATAGTTTACTAGGAAATGCTGGAAAATAAGAATTTAAGGAAATGAAGAAGTTTCATTAGGTTCTGCAATAGTGGATAGATCAAATTCTTGAGATCTTGAGATCCCTGAACAATCTAATCAAATAACTAGACATGAAATATAGGGAGCATTATAGGGATCTTGTTGGGTGTAGAGTGGCACAAAAAAAGATTTGAGGCCTCATCTAATCATATGTGATATATTTGAATTTCCTGAACCTGTCTAGATTGTTAATACTCAGTCAGAGTGTTTATCTGTGTATGAAGCAAGAGGAAGGAACACTGCTCTGATACGATTATTTAATACATAAACTGTAGATGGGATTTTGTTAAAGGAATATATCCTGGACCGCTACAGCTTTATCTTCAACCATACATCAAGATTAGTTTTTTTTCATATGCTTGGTTATAAGGCTGTACACACTACATCTCAAAATATTCTCCGATAAAAAAAGCACATCCGCTGATACGTGTTGGAGAACTCGCGTTATTTTGACAGAATTCAGTTCAATTCTGATGTATTTTTATGATTTTTAGAGAGTGTGTTCATCATAGTCAGCGTTATCACCATATTTATGGCGCTAACTGAAACGGAAATGTTATAGCTAACATAGTTTCATATTAATTTTCATACTTATTACACTTTCACTGACTCATTGATTCATTTCATTCATATTCAGGCAATCAATCTACTCATGTTGTTATGATAATTCATTAGAAAATGCCATTATTTTGATGTAGACAAAGATAAATTCATTAGAATATATATCTGCTAATAGATCTCATCATTAGCTAGAGGCATATCTTAAGACCTTATATCATATAATCTGAAAAATTTGTCATTAAAACTCAGGTCATAATTGTACTGAAGTGAATAATTAAAACTCAGGTCACAAGTGCGACAGCAAGTCTGAATTTAGCCTCTAAGATATGCTGGCTCATGCCTGGTCCAGCGAAGCATAGGCAGACCTCATTACAGAGTCAGATTAGAGATCATTTGAGAGAAAGAGAAAGTGTGGGAGGGTGTATAATTATATGCTTTAATTATTGGCACCCTTCATAAAAATGAGCAAAAAAAAAAAATTTACATTTAAACATTACATATAATAATTCACATTTTTAAAGAACAGCATTTTGTCACAAAACATGAAAATGATTCACACTCCTAAACCTATTTGAGATGAGTGCCATTTCCTTTTTTTCTTGGGGTATAAATATGATACCTTATTTTTACCATCAAGGAAACCAAGGAGCTTTTCACATATTTAAGTCAGGTAATGGATATAAAAAAAAAAATACCAGTATGAAAAAAAGAAGTTTTTAAGTAATTGATTAGGTATAACACAGCCATATTTTTAAAAAGTTTCAAAAGTCTGGAACAATTATATTATTGGATGCATGAGTATCCACAAAATGGAGGAAACGTACTTTACTAAGAATTGTTTAATTATTGAGTTATCTTCAGTAACTGCTTTATCCTAGTCAGGGTCGTGGTGGATCCAGAGCCAATCCCAGGAACTCTGGGCATGAAGCAGGATTATAGCATTGGATGGGACATCAGTCCATCACAGGGCACCACACACACACATCACACACTCATTCATACCTACAGCCAGTCCGCCTACTGGCAGGTTTTTGGGAGACAGGAGGAAACTGCAGAACCCAAAGGAAATCCACATATGAAACATACAAAGAGTAACTCTAGCTCAGGAGTGAACAGGGGACCCTGTGGCCCAGGCAACAACGTTAAGGATAATTGAAACTACAATTGTATGGTGATGTGGTCAGATAGGTGCAAAAACTTGGTCATGCACATCATCTGCATGTTTGGCAAAAAAAAAAAAAAGGGTCTGCATTTCAGTTGAACAGATAAGGCATCCTAAACAAATATGAATACGAATACAAATCTGAACTGTAGATGGAGTAATTGATGTGTGCATCAGGATCCTGCAGGAGGAAACAAAAAAATTGCATAAGGGTGTGGTTTTTACTTAAATATGCAGTTGTTGCGGAAGCTTGTAGGGAAGGTTGCCAGGTTAAAAAAATTACCGCTCTAACTTTTAAAAAACTCAGAAAAAGACTTGAAACTATCCCAAACTGTTTGGACATAGGAAAAGATAAACACATTTTTCATCTTTTTGTGAGTCTTTCTGTGAAAAACTAGTTAACACTGGTACGAATTTCTAATTTGCAGCATCAACCTGCAATGTGGGTATTATACACACAACCTGGCAACCCTGCTCACAGAACAAAGATCAAGTTAATTAACATCATATGAATCAGAGATACACTATTTGTTTTTTCGTCAGTGGTTTCTTCCAGTAGCTTGACCTAAACACTGCTTTCCTGAACTCTAAAGTAAAACCATATTTCTAGAATATTTCTATAAAACGATAGAAATGCTTTAATTTATAGAGCCGCTGCTTCATATAGCTCATTATGACTGTGTGCTGTGCACAAGGCAGTATTTGTGCTGGGCTCTCCTAAAGAACATTTAATTAAATTTAAAAATATTAAATGGTATGTTTATTGCATGTGGTTTTGTTTTTTCTTTTTTTTTTTTTGCCATTCTTTAATGATCGTTATCCTTCATTATTAGAAAATAATGGAAAATCATATAGTGATTATAATGTAATGCTGCTTAAAGGACCCAGAAGCACGTTGAGTCCTTCCAGCTATACAAGAGATTCTAATCAGTGTGTCCAGTCAATTTTTCTGATCTTTCTGGAATGTACCAAAGCCAAAAACTGAAGTCAATTTGATAAAATGTTATTACATGGCTATTATTGTCATCTGTAATTCATTTCTTGATTTGGGAAAGACACTGTTGTTTTGAAACATAGTTCTTTCACATTAGATAAAAGAAAGCTTCCCAGAAATTTCCACAGGACATTTGATTCCAGAGTTGAATAAAGTTATCTGATAATATATAAAACAAACAAAACAAGCAAGCAAGCAAACAAACAAACAAACAAACAAACAAATAATAAAGGTATCACTTGTGAATGAAAAATTACTTCTTTTTCCAGTAGTATTCACTGTAAATATGGTGGTGCATGACTGATACTTTGGCGCTGTTATGTAGATTAATAGCAACATGAATTTCACTAAATACCAGGATTTTTAAAATCCAAAACCTGGAGTTCTACCAGGTGGTTTAGACTTGACTCTTTCAACAAGATGATCTGAAACATACATCCAAATCAAGACAGAAATGACTGTTGGAAGGCAAAATAAGTGGATAAGTGCAATGACAACCTCGAATTGAAAATATGAATCCTAATGAAAATCTGTGGTCTGAATTGAAGAGGAAAGTCCACATACAGAATCCTAAGCTTATAAAGGAACTTGAAATGGTCTGCATGGAGAATGGTCCAAGATTCTTAGACAAGTGTCCTTATCCTTGTTAGACATTACAGGAAAGGCATGAGTGCTGTTTTTCTGAAAAAAAACAGCATTTTTCAGGAACAAAAATGAAAACTTTTATGAAATATTGTGTTACTATATATACTATACATATATTACATGTTTAAGCTTATGTTTGAATATCAAAAATGTTCTTATTAAAAAAAAAAGCACACTGTGATGTGTCACACACTCTGACACAAGCTCACATGGGCAACGGGAGGTATTGAGGTGGAGAAGCCAACTGAGAGCGACGAAAAACCAGACGAAATGAAGCACAAACGTAGTAGTAAGTCATCAGTCAGTCTTTTTTGTATATGTGAGAAGCAAGCTGTTTGAGCGAATGTGTTCGTCATCTCATCCAAAGTGTGAGCTTGGATGTCATGAGGCTTTGCACATTGTTAACAGAAGGTGTTGTCTATTGTTACCTTTCATTTCTTACCTTTGATAATTGGATGTTTTCTGATCGTTGTTTTAACCTTTTCTAATATTAGAAATTTGGTAAAATGGGTAGCTATAATGGAAGGGTTTTTTACTGCCTGTATTTGTTTATTGCCTTCAAGCATTCGCTAGTTATTCACATGTTTTTTCACATCTTTTCATGTTCTTTTTTCATTATTTCACTACTGTGCTGTAGCATTATGAAAGTCTGTTTTCACTGAATGCAGCATTCCTTCCTTCTATGCCCATGGTGCAAGACTTTAGGATTTTCTCAGTTAAAGCCAGATTGGACAGTGTTGAGCCTGAAATTCCTATCTTGCTTACTCACTTTTGTAGTTGTGTGTGCAGTCAGACTGTACTGGGCTTCAGATAAGGCTTCCCTGGTCTCACTATTCCATATCTAGCATATAGATAGTAGTAACTGTACTCTTTGGAGCATATAATACTCTACTCTGTGGCTTATTGTATGTTCAGCAGGAGTTCCTACTGCTTGGGTCTGTTGTTTGTTGAGTCTGGACCTCTTTGGTGTACTACTCTTGATACCTCCAAAGGAAGATGGAGAAGGATATATTTGATGTCCAGCTTCCTGGGCAGTGTGGTGAATAATTTCTGAGTGGTTGAGGCTGAAGTGAATGGGAGATCAGGCAGGAATGCAGTGCAGCTTTGTGAATGATAGAAGGGACATCTGGAATAGAGCTGTGGAAGGAAGTGCAGGGGAAACACCTCAAATAGTGGGATCCTTCCCCCTGAGATGGATGTGTTTAGGAACCAAGCTGATGGGCGAAGTTATTGAGTTCTGCAAGGAGCAAGGCCTTCCATGCCTGGTTGTAGATATCCCCTTTTGTCAGTCAGCAGCTATCATACTGTTCCAAGGGGTTTTTTCTGACCTCCTGCCACATAATCATCAATGCATCTCCAAGCTTGCCAAGATCAGCGTACTAGGCATGGACAAGTTCCTCTAAAAATAAGCAGCTTGGGAATGTCGGACCTAGAGTCTCAAATGGCTCAAGAATGTACCGCATCCTATTCACTATGTACATGAGTATGCGTCACCTGATTTTCGTATGGGAGTGACATCTTATATTTGAATAACAATTTCTACTACCCATTCCATTATGTAGATCAGGCTATGGCTGCTGAGTGCAAACAGTGTCCAGTGTTCCACTCTTCTTTTTTTGTCTCTTTTACTACATCTCAATGAATTTCAATGAAATTGCACCGAAAGTTCACAAAGTGTGCCATTTCAGACACTGCGTATGACAAATGACTGTTATATTGTGTGAAGAATTAGATTTCCATACCTGTGTGGAAATCTAATTCAAAATTACCAAATTATCATGTATAATTTGAATTGAAAATGCAGACAATAACAAAGTGGGGGCAATACTAGAAAGCGAGAGAAGTTCCTGATGAATTCCTTGTCACTACACATTTCATATCAATAGCCAGACACAAAGACACACTGATTTCTAAAATAATCTAAATGCAGGGTCCATTGAGTCCATTCAACATGTAACCTATTATTCAAACCTGTCAACAGTTCAAGTAATTACCTACATACGGTACACATTATATTGCTTTTCTCTGTCAAAGAAGCCTTTATTAGAAATATAAATTAGCTTAGGAAAAGCTATAAAGGTGAGGAAACATAAAATGTACTATACACTTCTTTTCAGGGAGATCTTGAATCCCATTGCTTCGTTAATGCTAACATTTTAAATCCACCAGCTTTGCATTGAAATTCACGCAAAGCTGTATTATCACCATGGCTGCCACTTTATATCCACCGTGACGGTGTGTGCATATCCATGACCCTGAAGTAGGACACATAAGCGCAACACAATAGTGTTCTACATTAAATACGTGCATACTACAGATAATGCAGCTAGTTCAAAAGAGCTTAGAAGCTAGATGTGTGCTCATGTTTGGGTACGATTTTTTTTTTTTTGCTTGTTTGTTTTGGAAATGTAACGTTGCTCATTTGAAGTGTATTCAGAGTTCTCCCTTTAGAAATGTGCTGTATTCATCTGAAATGCACACACTCCACTGGACAAACCAAAGACATCAATCACCCCTGTTGAGTTTGTCAGATGGTATTAGACTGGTGGCCAGCTCACAGGTGTGTATCCAGCCAGGGTTCTTCTGCCTTAATGTCTGTCCAGCATGTTGTCATCCAATTCAGATGGAAATTAGTTGAGGGTAATGACTCAGACCATTGCTATTCCTCACATGCATAAACGTGGCCTGTAAATTAGAGATCTAAATTGTGAATTATGGCTTCAGGGTATGCTGTATGGCAAAGGACATTCATATTAGATAATGAAGTCAAGAACAATGAGCACAGAACTGCTAATATTGAATAATTTTGCTTGGTCAGAAGCAATGATGTTTCAAACGTTTCCTCGTCCAACTCTATAGATGCTAAATATTATTTTAAATATTTATAATATTCAATCATTAATGCTTTATATTATTTTTAGACAATGTACCATAGAATGAAAATATGCAATAATTACAGTAGGAAAAAGAAAACTCACCAGCACACACTGCAGTCACTTTATTCTAAATGATGGATAAATTTGACACTATCAGGCAGGTAGCCGTGCCACAAAACATCATAATTTAAAGAGATTAAAGCAGAGAAATAGAGGCTATTCCACTGATTATAAACCTGCCATTCTTTTTAATGAACTCATCCTCAGGCTTACACACTGTCAACACACACTGACATGCAGAGGAGGGCAGAATGCTGATTAGAAACGAGCTCACTGAAATTTCATTTCATTTCATGTGAAAGGGACACAAATGAACATCAAATTGTGCGTAAGACACGCACCATGGTTTCTAACCACACTATGAGGCAAACGTACCATAGCCCAAAGCCTTACACTGCTTCAGCATAATGAACAACTGTGTCATAGTTTATGTGTTTAATGCAATTTGCCTGATACTTGGGTATTTTACCTGTAGTGCACATAACAGTAACTTGCAGTTACATTTTGGATCCCTGGTTAACCCCTTACCTCTGTGTGTACACTGTTGACATACACTGATAGTCCATTGACCCCTTTTTAGTGCCATATATAACTATTTTATTCTCCCCAATTTAGTCACCTGCCAATTCCCACCTACCAGTCTTCCTATTGTATCACAAATACCAACTGGGGACACATGAAATCAGTCCTGTTGTTCATGCTGCATCACAAGGCAGTGTAAAACACTCAGAGGAAAGTGCTATCTGCCCTCTTCCACATACTTGAGCTCACGGACACCTGCGATAGGCTAGTGATGCTGTGATTGACAGGGGAGAGAGTATGACATCCCTCCCACCCAGATTTTGTTCCTTTGGCTCTTGGCCATGGATGGTGGTGGGATTCCAACTTGATCTCTCAATCATAAAGTGAACACTTTTCTGTTGCACCACTCTTTTTTTTAATTTTTCCAATTTATGAGGGGACAGTGCATTGCAACCTCACATTTCCAGGGTCATTGTCTGTGTGGAGTTTCACATGCTCTTCCTGTGTCTGCAGGGGTTTCCTACAGGTTCTCAAGTTTCTGGCAAAAAATGCCATCTAGGAGGACTGGAGACTCTAAGTTGCCCCTAAGTGTGAATGCGTGTGTAAATGTGTGTGTAGGTTCCAGATCCTCCATAACACTGACCAGGATAAAATGGTTACTGAAGAGGAATGAATGAATAAATATTCCATTTTATGTAGATCATTATGTACCTTATAAAATGACTATTCACCATATTGTTACTTGGATGAAGACACAATCTTAAATGGATCCTAAATATAAGTATGTGTACACATCTGTACACACACTAATTTACACAGAACAGGAACAGGGAATCGATTCTGAAATGGTAGAAAGAGTTAGTGGAAAGCTAAAAGCCTCCACTGCATGTGACTTGTTCACTAGATAGTCGTATTCTCTCCTACTATAATTCAACAACATTGCTGGTGATGGCAGGAGTGTTAGCAAGTGGCAATGTAACACTTTATCATTGCTCCTGTAACTTTCCCCAATAGCTAGAATAACATTTAGAGTAATAATACACTGTAAACAGTTATGGCCTTGTGTTATGGCTGTAAACTTCATTCATTCATTCATTCGTCTCCATTAACTGTTTTATTCTGCAGGGTCACAAGGGATCCGGAGCCAATCCTGGGAACATTGGGAATGATTGGCATCCCATTCAGTATGTAGTTCCTTTGGAGAACCTGGAGGAAACCCCCATGGACCTAGACAGGAAATACAGTCTTAATTTTTTTTTCCTTGAAATTTTCCAAGTATACAGTAGCTGAATGAAAAAGTTTAAATGTATGTTTTTACCTGGAAGCATTAATATAGTGTGTCTTTAAAAAAATGATTTAAGATAATTAATTGGACCTTGAGGGCCAGTGTTTTAACTTTAATTAGATTTATGAGTAAAGGGTATATGCATTTCCAAGGCATAAAGTGCAAATCATGTACCCTTGAGGATATCACAACATCAGCTAAGGAAAGACATAGTTTAGTACTTTTTTTTAGAGTGACACCATTAACATAACAATAACTTGCTACAACACAAATCCTTTAAAATTAAGAAATGGTAATAAAAATTAAGCACTATTTAACAACAAAATGCCAATATATGATTTTGGTTTTCTTTTCATACATGTCTCACTGCAAATATCAAAACCTATAAATAAAGCAACACAAGCTTTCAAACAGTCAAGATGTAACTTCAATAGCATAACATCAGATAGTGTTATAGCAAATATTGCAGTCAGTTACCTGAAAGTGTCTGGAATGTTAGAGGGCTAGCTGTCTAGGTGTCTGCTTTAAATGTACCTCTGCTTAGATGTAACACTTATCTACACTAAAAAAAAAAAAAAAAAAAAAAAAGCTAATTATGTGTCTGTGTGTTGGCTTCATTGTGTTTTTTTGAAAGTAAGGTGATATTTGAATAATATGATTGGCACAAAAAAGAAAAAATGAACTGCAAAGAAGCATTTAAGCACTTGAATTCTTTAGATCTGTTGCATACCACTACCTCTCTTGCGTAATCATTTATATGCAAGCAATCAAAACATTTGGAGACAAATCACTCAAGAACTGCCAAATTAGTGTACTGCAGTTTTCTAATTTATTGCACACCTACACACTTTCCTTATGTTAAGCCCAGAAAAGTAATTTGTGCTCTCAATACATGTTTATGCAGGGCTTAGCTTTTGAGGTACTAAAATGAATCCTTAGATGTTTCCCCCAAACAACATACTTCAATTTGTTAAATCTTAATACCATAAAGGATATATTGTCAATTTACAAGAGAAACCATGGTAACTATGTTTATTTCTTCATCTTCAGTAATCGCTTTATTTTGATCAGTGAATCCTGGGATCTCCTGGTAACACTAGAATTCACCTGGATAGAACATGAATCCATTGCAGGGCACCATGCACACACACATTCACACACTCATTCACACCTAAGGACAATTCAGCATAGCCTATTCACCTACCTGTATGTGGGAGGAAAATCAGAGAACATGGAGGAAATGCAGGCGAACATGTGGAGAACATAACAAATTCTGCACAAACTGTAACCCAAGCTCAGGATCGAACCTTGGAGCTGTATGGCAGGAATGTGACATGCTGCACCTCCGTGCTGTTCGTATGAACTTTGTTGCAAACTGAAAATATGAAGAAAAAAACTGCCATATATTCTTGGTTTAGTTAGTTCATTCTTGGACTGAACGGTTTGGTTAAATTTCTACTTGTTTCAAAGTCCAAATCTCACTTTTCTCTACATTACTTTTACCCTGGACCTATAAAGCTAATGGATCTAACAAGTGATGAAAGCTGGTGTAAATTGCACCATGTATTCATTCAGATTTTTTCAAATACTTTTGTCTACAAAAATTAAAAAATAAAAAAGTAAATTTCTTAACTAAATTCTGTGGTGGAAACAATTTAAAGCTAGAATCATTATTTTATTCTGAAATATTTTTTGTTATTTAATATACTTCCAGTGCATATATTCACTTCAAATTTACACAAATAATGTCTTTTGACTTTGTACTTATAAATATGAACAAAAATGTATGTATTCATAAGCACAGATATGTTTTTAAAAAACTAAAGTGAGAGGAAAAGGTATTCAGTACACCACACTTTACCATTAACATTAGTACTTTGTACCGAAGCTGTTGTTGGTGGTTATAGCTTTGAGACATCTACAGTACGGTGAGAAGGAATTAACTTTTTGAAGCATTGTGGCTCAATTTTGGCCACGATTGCTTCGAAAAGCTAATTGTCTTCAATTCCCCAAGGTTATGAGGGCCCCTTCTGATGGACTAACAATTTCAAAATCCTCCATAAATTTTCATTGGGATTCAAGTCAGGGATTGGCTAGGCCATGAAAGTCCTTTTTGAGTTATTTTAGCTGTATATTTGGGGTTGTTGACTTGTTGAAACATCCATCTTCTCTGCAGATTCAGCTTCCTGGCTGATGAGATCCTCTCCTCTAATATGTCCTGGTACATCGTTCTATTCATGACTCCTTCAACGGCATGTAAGGCCCCGGTACCATTTGTAGAGAGGCAGCCCCATATCATCATGCTCACACCTCCATACTTCACTGTGGGTATGGTGTTCATGGGATCACGCACACAACCCTTTTTTCTCCAAACATGATGAACTGAATTATTTCCACAGTTCTATTTGTGTTTTGTATTGAACCAGTTGTACTGACACGGATGTCTAAGGTCTTTGCTGTGGCTCTGTAGCTTTTTCCATTCGAGTGTTTTTTTTTTTTTTTTTAAATAATGTTGTCCCTGAGAATTTTAGGAAGCTCCTTCACCTTCACCATGATTGCTATTTGTTGTGTGAAATCTTCCCAACTAATGGCAATGTCTTTTATAATAATGTGCAAATTGAACAAGAACATTTTTACAGCATTTATACCTACAACCTGTTTTATTTTTATATAACCTTTACATATAGAGTTATATTTTATATACAGTTTATACAGTTATATATATTTTTAATGTAGTGCTCAAATCATTTATCCCCTATTAATTTTATTTTTAAACCTATCATTGTTTATGCTTAATGAATGAATACATATTTTTGTGAAGTCAAAAGTATTATGTGTGTAAATATGACGTGTTAATAAGCACTGGAAGCATATTAAATAACAAAAACAAAAGTGTCTGAATGATTTCCTCTCGCTGTAAATACACAGTCTGCATGATGCTAATTGGTGGTCATAAACTAATATACACTTCTTTTTCTCCAACAATCAGTTTTACTTTTAGATGAGATAGAAAGGAATGTTGATAAATAATTTTACGGCATGTCCAATATTGCTTTCAGTTTGAGTAATATGCACAAAATAGGCTACAGATTGCCTGTGTACAAATGGAGCACTATAATAATAATTACAGTATGTTCAACATTCAAAGCACATAATACAGAGCACTTCATCTTTTGACCGTCTGAAGAAGAATTTGCACTTGTGAATGTTTTAAATGAAAAGAGCAGAGACGCAACATTTCTATTCCAAACACCAATCAGTAAAGTGAATATGTTTTATGACTGTGCTAGCCGCAGGTTTTTCTCTCATGCCGACATGCACACATACCGCACACATGTCATTTTTGGCTGTCACACTGCTTACTTAGTGAGGTACTTTGCTATTTCCCAATAACTTCAGTCAGAGATTTTACCTCAAAGCAAATTCATTTTGTGCAATTTGTCTTCGCATTAGGAATGTAACTCCAGGGATATCAGAAAGCTTGCTAGAAAGGTTCACATGGCATCTCCAGGTGTGCATCATGTGAAAAAATGCACAAGTGAGAGGATTTCTTTTACTTTTGCATGAGTAAGCGGTCAGATATGACCGATATTGGAGGACAAAGAAATACCACATTTATTAACATGAATGTAAGTCTATGCAATGCATTTAGCATTCATTTATTCATCCTTAGTAACTGCCTGGTCAGGGTTGCAGTGATTTAAATTGGGCTACTAGTTTGTTTCATAAAATTTATCATAATAAAAATAATAAGTGCATGAGTGGGATTAAAAAACAGTCTCAAGAACACAGAATTCACAGAGCATGCTGACAGTGCTAGCATTTCTACCAATGTTTTTTTTTTTAGTGTTTTTCAGTGTTTCTGGGGGCATAGTGGCAGGATTCATACTTTATTATAATTTTAAATAAAACTTCCGGTTTAAGCATGCCCACTTCAGGTTGAAATCCCAATGCAGGTACAGATTAGCAGTACGTGCTAATCCCCAGCAGGTATTTATTCTGCACTAACCAGAACACAAGATGCATACACACAGATTTCAGACAGAATTAAGCATGGCAATGCCACCCCATAACTCCCACTTCTACTTGAAGCTGTCACCTTGGTTATTTGCTCTTAGCCTCAGGACTGCAGTCCCTGCAGTGAGACTCACAGGAGTGAGTCTTATGTATCTCCATCATTTGCAGGCCAGGAAAAAGAAACTTTTAAACGGGAGTAGGTGACTGCATTACGGCCCTATCAATTTCAGCTACACGTCCATTCATTAAATCATCATTAATGTTGTATTACCAGCTGGCCTAACAAGGACCCTGCATTTGCATCCAGAGAGATAAGAGATACAGAGGACTTGGCATGCATGTGAAGCCACGTTTCTGCTCTGAGGTGAAAGAAGGAGAGAGTGCACCACCTGGTTTAGAATGCAGCGCTATCACTACGGGTGGCTGGGTAGCATGACATGCACTGATTTCTGAATGGGAAATGAAAAGCTCATTTGCCTGCGCTGAACCGGGTGCTTGGCATGCCTCGGGAAAGTGAACTGAGCCACTGCATATATGATCATGCTCATCTCTCTTTCCCTCTCTCCCTCATTCTCTCTGGCTTCTGCAGAGTCCATTGAGACTTCCTGCTGGAGCTGGGGCTGATTTTCAGATAGGGTTTTGGAGGGCTACATAGAATCTTGGCAATTAAAGAACTGACGAATGCTACCTGGTTGCTTGTGTAAACATCATAACTAAAGCCCAAAGTACCATAAAAGCGCAGTGATCAGGCACATGTGGAAAGGAAACACTGGCACTTAGTCAGATGGATAGTCAAGGCGACATCTCAAGAGACCACATCCCTTCTTTTGCCTGCATCATTTATTAGTTAAGTTAGTGTTGGGAATAATTGCTTCTCGAGGGATGCTGAGTGGATTTACACCATGTGATACTTGATAGAAATAATCGTGTCACTGTCAGAACACTCACTTGTGCCTTGCTGCAAAAGATTTGCAGACAGTATTATGAAAAATGCCCCCCAAACATGGTCATTAATTTACATTAGTCCCCAGCATAAACCTGCACAGATCAGACCTTTCCTTTGATATTGACTTAAAAAAAAAGCATCTCCAGGTCTGCCAACACCTGTTCCAAATAGCAGATGCACGAATCCATGCCAAGCAGTAATTTGTCTCAGTTTTGCACAAAAAGCGCAAGCATGCACAGCAGCGCTGACATCTGTTAGCCAAAGATGAAAACTTAGACACATCTGCAAAGTCAACACATCACCAGCCTTCTTGTAGGAGGGTTAATGCACTAGAGTCTTCACGGTAATTAAATTTACCAGAAGTTGGAAAGACCACACAAGTTCCACAAACAACATTTAGAGGTAGACTCTACACATTTGAGAATCAGGATACATGGTAATCAACTTCGTCTTGCAATTATGAATTTTGCCGTCTCTGAAAAGGATATAGAGATTTAATAATATTTTAAGTTCACTTTCCTTTCTTATTTGACTTCGAGCAGTTTTATAGACTTCTGCTTTGGTCTGATGCGTTGGGTTACTTGTCTTTCAAAGCAGAAACTCAGACACAGTCTGTCACTGTATAATATCTAGTCTAGCATTCAGTTACCGATCATTTATAGTCTATTGGTATAGTTACAACAATATATGTTTATTTATAGAAAATGTTGATTCATTTTTAACAGTAGCTCTGACAATAGTGCTGGTCCTGAGGCAAATCACAGGTTTAAATTAATATTCTAATGCATTATTGTTTCTATAGTAACAGCTAATTTACAGGGACTTAATATTATTAATATTACTATTATTATACCAAATGTAAAAAATATATATATGTGTGTTGTTATTTAACAAATGTGTAATTATTGATATGGTGAAGTTTTCTGTAAGGAGATGATTATTTAACATTAATAGAAGGAGTCTCCAGTGTCAGCACTTTGTAACAGTGAGAGGAAGAGCTGATTCTTTAAGTTTTAAGTCTAAGAGAAGAGGACTTTGTGGTTTCGCAGCCATTCTTATGTCATACCAAGCTTGCGCTGATTCACGAAAAAAAAAAAATAGTTCTGTGCAAAAGGCACTGCTTTTTTTAAATTCAAATTTAGTCTTAGATGTTTATTTGATATCTTCTAGATAATTGAATCAGTAAAAAATGAGGATTACAAACAATATTTTTTCCCAAAAAAATTTAATTTTACAGAAAAATCACAAGCAAGTGTGACAGTCAAAGTCTCCAGAAGAACTGTATTAGGTTCTCCAAGATGCCTCTCATAAAACTGTATGAAATGTACCTGAGTATACTAATGCATTTTCAGAGGTAGAGTTGTCATGCAATATATCAATATTTACTTTATTGATGTTTACTGCTTTTTATAGTAGATTTTTCAAATGAAGTAAACATTTCATTATTTCATAATTTCATTCAAATGCTTTACAGCATTTCTTTACACGTGCCTAAGACTTTTTGCACAGTACTGCACATGTAATTTAAAATCATAAACCAAATTCAAGTACAAATTATTTGTCTGGACAAGAACTGACCATATTGCTTCTTTTTTTATTGATTTTCAAAAAAAAAAAAAAAGTCACTTCAGTTCAGTGATGTCAATACCATATGACGCTTGTGCTCCTAAAGAGATATAGCTTCAGAACATTTGGCATTATTGAAAAAAAATTGGTTTTATGACCGGACTGAAGGTAATGAAAGTATCTTTGAATGAGTTTGCTCAGTTCATTGATAATTTGTTGTCCTCTGCAAGGCATTACATACATTCATGCATTCACCTGTTCTTTCTCTATTAGTGTTTACACAAATTGGAACAGCATGTACTTTGTTTTAAGTTTCAAAAGCTCTGTTATTTTAGAATCAAACCTGAGTTTACCTCTGGGAATAGTTCATACAAATTATTATCGGCGTCTGAATTATCACCTTGAATAAGTCACATGGTGTCTTACAGCAGCAGTAGTACAGAACAGTACAGCTCCTTGAAGTGCATTGACATGATTGTTTGCTGATTATCTGTGAAGTACCGTAATTGACCACTCGAACTGTGTACCTGCTTGAGCAACTTCAGCTGATTGCAACAATCACATAAAAATAAAAAAGAAGTAACCACTTCTCAGCTTCTGATTTGCAGGAAATTACTCATTTCACTAGGCAATTAAAAAGGGAATAATTATAAGATTTCCTGTGTGCTCTAGATGTTTTTTGATGAAGAAACGCGTGTTGTTTGCTCTTAATTATTGGCTGCCTGTATTGTGTATTGTATGTACTGTATGTAAGTATGAATATATTCTACTTACAAATTGCTTTTTTTCTGTAAAAAGCAAAGATAAACTTGTTTTGGTCTTCCTAATAATCTTAGGGAACAGGAAAAAATGTCCATGATGCAAGACAACATCAAAACAAGACTCACTGAACTATACTTTCCATAGAATCCACACTGGAAGCAGGTGCGTTTTAATATTTTCTTATGAGGAATTGTTTTTTCCCTCTGTACTTTTAATTCTGTTGTTGGTTTGAGTTTTTTTTTTTTTTTTTTCTTTTTTACGGTTTAGTTCACATATCTATTTATTTTCTAATCTTCTGGATTCCTGCTGGGTTTATTATTCCTGTTTTATTCTTTCCTGTCTTTTTTCTTTCTTCTGGTTATTATCCTTTTAGTTCTGCCTTCAGTTTAGACTGGTGATTTACTGTTTTAAGTGAAGTGTGGAAATCAAGATTGTATTTCACACACTTCCTGGGTGTGTATGTCATGCCTATAAGATAGATCCTGAAACTGTTATTGTTAAGAGGGCTTCAGCATCTGGGTCTCAGAAACAGGAATGTTTTAATGTATTAGTGGCGCCTTCATCATATGAAGTTGCTCATCCATTGTCTTTATTAATTTAACCATTAAATTAACCTATTTATTTATTTATTTGTTTGTTTGTTTGTTTGTGCAGCAAGGTTACCAAAATCTCCGTTAAATAAATCCAGTTAAATAAATCAGTAAAGGCAATGCTTCATGGTAAGGCCTGAGTGTATATTAGCAATTTGTCTTCATTTTCAGTATCTTAGAGAAGAAGGTTAACAAAAAGAACGAGACATTGAGCATTCATCTTGTGCCAGGGTGAGTGTTATTATAGATAGCTTCAGGTGGGCAGTAGATAAGGCATTGGACTGCTGATTGGAAGGTCATGAGTTCAAATCCCTCAACAGCTCAGATACATTCTCTCTCATTAGAAGGAGGCGCTTTGGATAAAAGCATCAGCCCAATGAGTAAAGGATGGATTAAGTAGTGGCTGACAAGGATGATGTACTTGAGTTATTGTACCAGGTTGTCCTAGGCTTAATGCAGTTTGGAGTGACATCTACAAGAAGTCTTACTTAGATTTTGGCCTAGAGGAAGAACTGTCTAGGGTACCATATTAATCCACGATAAGCAGACAGACTAGAAGAAAACTAGAATGTAGAGTAACCAAACTGTCTTGTATGAGAGATAGATGCCTGTAAGTAAAGCTTATATCTAAAGCTGTCAGGAAATTAAGGCCACAGGGAGCTAGTAGACCAAGAGTTGTGTTGTTGGTCTCTTTATCCATCTTTATCTGCCTCCACTGGAGGCCATAATGGTTAAACAAACCTACAGGCATTCTGCAGCAGTGAGGACCACCTAATTAGAGAGACTGATGTCTATGAATGAGAGACTGGCCAATATGCCTGGTTTGTGGATATTCAGGTTGTATCTAGCACAAGTGATCCCAAACTTTTTGGGCAAAATCATAATGGACATTATGAATTTTCTGAGATCCCAAGACTTGACCACCCTACATTTTTTTTAATTCCAAGTTTATATTGCAACATTTAAGCATTATATTATATTAGTTACAGACAAATCCATTCATCCATTCATTTTCTGTACCGATTATCCTACACAGGGTCACAGGGGAGCCTGGAGCCTATCCCAGGGATCTTGGGACATGTATCTCAAATCGGAAACTCTGACTTTACATTCAAAAGTATTTAATAATCTAGAAAATCAAGAAGGCTGATGTGTAAAACGGACCTTTCAGTAGGTTTGAAGGTGACAATTCAAACACCTAACTGTAATAGGACACCCAGTTAGTGTTACTCAATCATGGTCTAGAATAGTACATAAGTGTGCGATTTGAAACACAATGCAAGTTTGTTTAGTGGAGGTAGATGGCCAATAAACTTTGTCCATTTTTATTGCTGAATTACGCTAGTGCTGTGTGTCAGGATAGTGGATAGTGAAGAAGATATAATAATATGTCTCCTATTCATTTAAATGTGGATTGTCTGAATGTGACTATCAGTAACATTTCAAATATTAGCACACAAAATCCAACTTTGATTTTCTAATATAATTATTTGTAAAATAAATAAATGAAACAAAAGAGGAGATTGTGAGTTCTGAGGCCCCATTTGGGAACCCCTGATCTAGCACCATGGCCCAAATATTGGAGGCAATGACACAAATTTTGGACCCAAGTAGTATGATATCTTACTGGATTTTAATGTGACCATCATTAGTATTAATTGTTAGTGTGCTATTAGTGATGAGTATTAAGTTATTATTAATATTGCCCATAATACTATATGGGAAGTGGTAGTTTTGTGGTTAAGGTTATGGCTTTGTAATTAAAAGGTGCATAGGTGCAAACAAATAATGCCCCAAATGTGTTTTTTGAGGGGTTGAAAAGCAGTGTAAATTCCATTTGCTTTCATCCTGTTCTTGCTGCACAGGAGGTGAAAATGGAGACATTTCCAAGAGCCCTGAGTTGATAAAGGGCTGAAAAAGACCTCTGAGAATGGAAACTGTCCAGGATGCAGTGTGGTGGAAACAAACCTGTCATGGGACCCAAAATTCTACCTGACAAGGTGATGCCCTATCCTATCCACCAAAGGCATTTGATACAGTTCTGAAAACTGTGCAAAGCGGTTTTTGGTGAAATCACTGATTATTTACAGGTTCCATGAAGTGATCGGTTCTCAGGCAACTCATGTTTCCTTTGTTAAAAATGGGTCATGGCATCTTTGTGTTGATTACAGAAAATTGAGCTCTTTTTCCTACAAAGATAGCTACCCACTCTCTCAGGACTCCACAGAGCTCAGCGGTATTCCACATTAGACCTGAGCAGCTCTTAAGTGGATGCTTTTTGAGATTTTGTGATGCACCCTATTCCTGTAGCTCTAGTGAATGAGTTGTTTGCCTCTTTAAACAACACAATTGTTTACTCTCTGTACATTGCGAGACATCTTGTAGATATTTGGGTTGTAAACAGTATGGCGTATTGTATTGTATTGTATTGTATTGTATTGTATTGTATTATTTGATACAATTCAATACATCTGAGAACTGAACAATACATTTAACAGACTGCATAATAAAGTAAGCTATTCGTCATAAAATAATACATATATCACAAGGTCTAATAAACATTTAAACTTAATCAAGCCAACACTCCCGCCTCTGAAAAAGTAGCTACTTCTTTATCTCAATTTAGGAAAGGCTACAGGGGGTTTAAAAAACTTGCTTCTCATAAGCACGTTGTTTTCATGAGCCAGTATGCTGGCATAGTAGTGTATTAGCTTGAAAAAGCACCATTGGCTGCGTTCAGCAGCAAGAAGAACTGGAAGATTCCCACAAATCTTTAACATCTGGTGTATGGGAGCACTTTGACTTCTCACTAAAAGCCAGCGAGTGTTGGACTGAAACATTACAGTATACCGATTACGTCTACAATACACTGGCGCTAATACCACAAATGTCACCATGACACCCCCATATCCATTTATCTTCAGTACTGAAGAATGTAGGATTCGAAAATACATCTACGGCTACAAAGAGCTACGTGACTAAAAGCGCAACTAGCTAACGGATGAATGGGGCACTCCGCCTTGTGAGTCACACCAGTGAAAGCTTAGCCATGTTTCATTTTGTTACATTCAGCACAGCTATTGTTTTGTTATATGCTGCTAAGAGTCTGAATGAATTACAAAAACATTGTGTCATTATTACATTTATTACATTACATATGGCTTAGTGGTTAGCACATTTGCTCACACCTCCGGGGTTAGTGGTTCAAATCCTGCCTCCATCCTGCACGTATGGAGATTGCATGTTCTCCCTGTGCTTCGAGGGTTTCCTCTCCCAGTCCAAAGACATGCATTGTAGGCTGATTGACATTTCCAAATAGAAAATACATAGAATTTTCTTGGCATAGAAAATTGAAACAAAGTTTTTTTACTTCACACATACACCTGCACGCACACACGTGCACACACACACACACACACACACACACACAAACAAAACAATCAAGTCATCAATTCGTCAAGTTAATTAATGAGTATTACATTTCAAAATCATGGCATAAGTGAAAAAATAAACCTCTCATGCAGATTCACTCTGCAGGGAACAGTTTGGTAAAGTATTCATCATCTGTGTGGCAAAAATTCATAAAATCAGGATTTAATTGCTTAAGTGCTCTACATCAAACGTCAGTTGACTACTTCATCATATTGGGTAAAAAAAAAAACTGCACAATTCAGTTAAGACTTCTGAAGTTGTTCTGTATTGCTGCATTCATTATTGTGGTCTGTGTAATAATAATATGCTATCACGCTGATAATATATACGTATATGTCCTCTGGATAAGATACTAGGTTTTACTCCTGAACAAGATACTTTCCAGCTAGAACCGTTTTAAAATACATTCCTAGAGTTTGCCTTCCAGACACTGGTAACATAAAATGCTACGCTAAAATCATCATTTGCTGCTTGTCAGTATAATTTGGTAAAAGGATACACGGAGAGAGTCCAACTATATAATAAAACTTACAATGCAAACATGTAGAGGAATTGTACTTTTGCAATATATAATTGTATATCCTTCTGCACACATAATCACCTTGTTACAGTTGACTGAAAAGAAATGGATTTTATGAATTCTTACATGATAACTTTTTTTTTTTTTTTTTTTTTTGGATTCAGTAAGAGGCAGTACTGCACGTAATGTAGGCGTTCCACTTCTGCACAGAAATATCCTCTATATATGCACAGGTGTTTTATATTTCTTATTCCAATTTAAATTCATTCCCCTATTTATATTCATCAAATTTTTTTGCTAGGCTTGCTGCACTGGCATGCAAAACCACGAAACCAGAGATGTTCCAAAGGCGCGAATGAAAATGCTGCATAATTGTTTTTCTTAGAAAAAAAAAAGAGCTGTATGCCGACGTGGTGTATATTGCCGTGAAATACTGTTAGACCTGTATCCATGCTGTTGACTTACGTGTACCTGCACTTCACTGTATTGGCAGTGGTGAATCATCATTGCAAAAATTTTTCTGATTTTGGAATAAAACTCAATGGAGCATGCTGGTATAAGAAAATAATCAGTGACATGGTGGTGTGATGTGGCTTGATGTGTAGGACATGCTGAAGTTTTTTTTATTGCCCTTATCCCACAGCAATTTGTCAATAATTACAATTTGTTGTTAAATAAAGAATGACACATTGTCATCATTTTTTTTTCTTGTGAAATTCATCAAAAGACAAAAAAAGGAGCTTGTTATTGAGCAAACACAAAGTCCTCCATCCTGAAAAGCTCCAGTACAGTATTATAAAGCACTCATACTGGAGACTTCTTCCAAAAATGCTAAATAACATCCTTGGCTAGCAGTCCAAGAAAGCAAAATTGGCTATGATCTCAGGGCAGGAGGGACGATATACTCTCCCCTGTCTATCAGTGTGACACTAACCAATCATAGGCATGTTTTAATTTATGTATGCGGAAGAGGGTAGATAGCTCTTTCCTCCGAGTGTGGGATGCAGCAGTATGAAAATGGTGGCTGGCTTCACATGTCTCAGAGGAAGACACGTGCTAGCCTTCACCCTCCCTGGTTGGTAGATGTCGTGTGATGAGGAAGAGCTGGCTACTGGGTGGGAAAATGGCAAATGACCAAATTGGGAGAAAATAGAGCTGAATAAACTATTAAATGAATGGCTCTTCACAGAAGACTTCACTATATACTATATACAAGTCATGGAGTAAGTTGTTCCTATAGAAATGATAACATATTAGAAGGAGTGCATTTATATAAACCTTGCAGACAAAACTACTATCTGAGCTTTGCTGTTATCCGAAATCTTCTGAACAATCAGAATCAAGCATTCAACAGGACTGTGGTATAAATGCCATTAATCATACCATCTGTCCCTGCTTAGAGATGGCATTAGCTAATATAATTAATACCATCTAAGTTAAATAATACCATCTGTCCCTAGAGATAGTGTGTCTAATGTCTGTAACGTACATCTGATGTTAATCAAATCTTTTATCTTCGTTGTTTATGGTGCATTTTTCATCTATTCTCTGGAAATACACACGTACCTTTTCAATTCAGGATATTAAATGAAATCCTACAGTGATAAATGTACATATAGTCTAGGGTTATATTCATTTTAAGTTCAATTATCTCTTGAGAATTTAAAAGTGTGTGTGTGGGAGAGAGTTGTTTACCAGCAGAATAACAGCTTGCTTGTTTCTTCGTGTTCATGCTGTCAGTTGGTGCCGAACTTCAGAAGTTCTTGCTGTATCAGCAGAGCTGTGCCGACCACACAAGGCCATATTTAACTAAAAATTCAAGAAGACAACAGAACACACTGCTCACTTCATTGCTCACCTGAACCTCTGCTAATTTATCATGGTGTGTGCTGGGCAAATTTCTCCACCAGGCTGGGGACGACTTTTTAAGATAAGGCAGTGGTGCAGTACTACTTCCATCACAGTAAATCTGCCCTTATTTGGAATTGAGCACACTTACCAATATTCAGGGGCAATGGAAAATAGAAAAGTGCTATTTTGGAAGTCCAATCTTCTCACAAATACTGTCCTTTTTTTTTTTTTTTTTAGACACTTCTACCCATTCTGATCAAAGTTCTGCCCTGATCTAATTTCAGGATAATAGACACAGACTAATGTTACTACTATAATGCTATCATTACTGATTGCTTCATCTCTTATACAGAGGAAGCCAAGACAAGGAAATAAAATAGGATGGAAGTGTTGTAGTTGCCTGAAGCAGCTCAAACAGCCGTTTTGGAATCCCTGATCTAAACTCCACCAAACACATAAATATTGGCCACTTTCACAATTTTACAAGCAACTTCTCACAATTAAAGAGTGACTCTGTTTTCTATGGGAAAAACATTCTCTAATCATGACATATCTGCCATATCATGATGGATAATTTCCATCTCTTTCCTGAGTGTGGTGTTTGTAGAAGATTTATCTTAATTGCTTGATGTTCAAGATAAAAAAAAATTCAAATGAAGTTGATCAAATAAACTGCAGAAAGGCTCAGTGGTAGCTCAGTTAAAGTTAGCTATGTCACGACACAGGATTAGTGGCAGATTTAGCACGCTATATGACGGTGATTAACTTTCAAAATTGGCAGAAGCCGTTTTTATGACAATTGATGCCTTTTGGATTAAGCCTTTATAAATGTTTACATACAGTAAGACTGTGTCAGTTGTCATAAAATTGTTTGCCTTGGCAAATTTCTGTTGTATAAGAAGAATAAACACTGTAAATAAACAGTACATACTTCGACATTGATTATTTTCCTATAACAGCATGCCCTGTTGAGTTTATTACTTATTTGACAACAAAAATTATGATGTAGTTACTATAAATGGTTGACTATGGCAGGGTTATGGCTACTCTAAATGTTTGGCATTTAGGTAATACTGATGTTCACTGCTACTTAAATCCCTAAAAGATCTCTCTTGGGAGGTTATATTTATATTCAGAATTTTGCTCTAGCTTTATCTCTTTCTTAAGTAATAGCCTATCAGTTTTTTATTTTTATTCTTGTTACTAAGACACCTCCTAATTCACCTGCTAGAACATGAAAAAAGTGCATTCTGCCTTGTTTTTAATTTGCACCCATCCTCAAATCCTGGTGTTCCTGTTCTGCTGTAACATGAGAAATGAGAACAAATTCTTGCAAGAAGGAGTACAAGGACCTGCAAACCAGGACCAGTCTGTTCCCATCCTACACTACTACCTTACACGCACAGCAATCACACAGTTATTAATAACACTGCAAAAAGTCTGAGTATTCATGTTGCCTCTACTGAGTCAGTAAAGCTTTATACATGTAGTGATAAAGATTTTATTCAGTAATTCTTATGTCATGATGATTTACAGTATAATAGGGATGTAATCGAATATGAATTCATTATTCGGAATGAACGTGTTCTAAACAGATACAAATAGAGGAGATAAATATAAATAAATAAATAAATAAATAAATAAATAAATAAATAGGAGAGGGACTATTCGTTTTTTTAAAGAATTAAGAAAGCTTCCAAAGGCTTACAGAGCATCTTGTTGAGACCAAAGAGCATGCACTGGGACTAGGATGCTGAGGGACGCAGCAAAAAAGTCACACAAATGGGAAGTTTTTATTTTCAGGCATAAATTAGGGGTCAGATATGAAGCTCATGGGACAAAGAAAGACCAGCAGCACTGCACAACACGTTTAGAATAAGATTAGTAACTGCCTGATCATTGTGGTTTAAATTATACCACTGGTTTGTGTATATTTTGGGAAACAGAACCAACTAAATTTATTAGGAAATATCGTGGGCAGACAAAAATAATAACTGAAAGAGTAGAATTTAAAACACAGTCTAGTTAAAACTTAAAAAAATTATGAACTCGAGAGATGTAGCTGATGTTGAGGAACTGTCAAAGTCAGAATTCACATTACCATGCTGACAGTGCTGAAATTTCTACATCCAAGATTTTCCAGCATTTGCTGGGTATATTTTATTTTAAATATTTTAAGCCATTCTTACTTTGGGTTTTAACCCGAATATAAATACTGATCTAGATATTTGGAGCAGTAAACAGATTCAGGTGCAAATAGTGTCAGTAAATCAGCCCAGAATGTGTCACAACATGGTCATATATCAACATAAGTCAAATTTGGTGAAAGACAGCTGATGCCTGTAGGAATATGTAGTTTTATATATTATGCAGAATATGTAGTTTTATTTTCACAAAGGCTTATAGCAGTATGTACTTTAATAAAATCTGTTAAGTAAAATCTGTTGTCCTTTATATATCAGGAATTAGCATTTAGAGGAGACATTTATTCATTGCAGCATTTCAGTGCAGCACTTTAAAAAAGACCAGTCAGAGGGAAAAAAAAAATCTCTGGGCTCTATTTTCTTTAGAGAGCAGGTGTAATTTGCTGGTTAATGCCATCACATTGCTAATTTGGTTGGGCACAAGCAAATTTTTTGCATTTGTACTCTGTTGTTAAGTGACCACAGCATGTGGCTAATGAACTCTGCGTCATTATGTCTATATTGATTGGATATCGACACGCTTTACCTTAACCATACCTTAACCAACATGTCTTGCCTAACCACACCTTAATAATATAAAAATATACAATGCCACAATCATATGCCTTTGTTTTGCACATGCTTTTATCCCAAAAATAGAGCCCTTTATAAAGAACCTAAACTTTACACAAATTTGAAACTTACCAAACACAGTGAAGAACAGTGACATACACATATATACCATTTGCCTCCTGCTGAATCTCACACACCGTTTCCTAAAGTAAAGAAGAGATTTTTCCTGTCTGGCATTTTTTTCGTGTGTGGATCTCGGAGGAGAGGCCATTTGATGGATGGTGCTTCATGCACCAAGAACACGCTTGCTTGTTCTCTGTAGCTTTTTGCATAGTCATGAAGGTGTTGAAAGGAAAATAACACAGCAGGAAACATTATAGCTTGTAAAAGAGCAGAAGCATACATTCCACTGCAGAAACCTTTTGCAAATTAATCACACAACAGAATGGAGTCCATTTACAGCGGCCTTTTTTTGTCTGAGATTCTAACTTTTCTCTGAACTGCAGCTCTGCAATTGATCATGTAGGGCTGTTGGTGACTTAAGTCCAAAATTCCTGACAATATTTATGTGGGGAAATTCACCTGTATTCATACCCAGGTTCTGCAGCTGCTTAAATTGATGTTCAAATTCAAATTTATATTTTATTAGTCACGTCAGGTGCAGATATGTTCAGTTGTATGTGCAATACAGTGCTGTGAAATATCAGGCTGACGTAGTTGCAGTGAAATAGCAAGATATATAATAAATGCGGGGTAATATGAGTATATTAACAGAAATGTAGTGGGTGTGGGTGTTGTGCAGACAAATTCAAGGTCTAGTTCTAGGTGTTGTCCTGGTTCAGTGCCCGAATGGCCTGTGGGAAGAAGCTCCACCTCATTCTTTCTGTGTTGGCCTTCAGGGAACGGAAGTGCTTCCCTGACTGCAACGGACAGAAGATTCCATTTTTTCAGATGGCTGAGGTCCTTCACTATCTTCCTGGCCTTGGTCCAGCACTGCTTGCTGTAGATAGACTGCAGGTCAGGGATCTCAGTGCAGATGGTGCGCTCTGCTGATCGCACCAACCTCTGGAGAGCCCACCTATCCTGCCTGGTGCTGTTCCCAAATTAGGCTGTGATGCTTCCCATCAGGATGCTCTCGATGGTGCAGGTGTAAAAGTTCCTTAGCACCTTAGAGGGTGGTTCAAAGTTCCTTAAGCATCTAAGGTGGTAAACATGCTGACGGGCCTTCTTCACCAGGGTGTTAATGTGACAGGACCATGACAGGTCCTGCGTGAAATGGACACCAAGGTACCAAACTATCCACTCTCTCCACTGGGGCTCTGTTGATCTTAAAGGGGTGGTAGCTCATTTCCTGCTTCATACTGAAGTCCACTATCAACTCCTTTGTCTTGCTGACGTTCAGGAGGAGGTTGTTCTCTAGGCTTTTAATCTCCTCCAAGTAGGCCTTCTCATCTGGGTGCATTCAGATTATGCAAATCATGTGTGTAGTTTTTTCTTGAGTAGAAGCATCAAAAACAGACTTTTTCAACAGCATATAGGTCACAGCTTGAAATAACACAAGCACTATAACCCTCAAAATAAATCATGGATAGAAAATATGGACTGAAGAAGGAAATAGCAAGGAAATTCTTTGCTGTGACATGTTATAAATGTAACATAAAAGCAAGAGACAGTCTAAAAATGAAAAAAAACTAATATAAATATATATTAAAGAGAAGATGGCTTACATTAAAGTAAACACGTAATCAGAGTGTAATATATTGCCAAAATATTTCTGCATTTAAGTACTAGTTACAATTATCATATTTATCACAGCAAATTTTAATTCACATTTAATTAAAAAATATACTTATTATTTGGCAGCTTATAAAATAGCACTTGATTGAATACATCCTGATATGTTGCATTTTATTGTTTATATCATGCACTGACAGTTAAATTAAAAATAATCTAAACACAGTGAACACAGTTAATTGTGGACACATTTAAGGGGAACTGTGGAAGTCAAGGCAAGATCTGAAAGACCGAGAAAAATCTCAGATAGCCTGCATGCTGGCCAGAAAAGCAAATCAAAAGGACCTTCAGGAAGCTTTAGCAGGCACAGGAGTGGTTCTACTATGCAGCATTGCAGCATTGCTTGCACAAATATGATCTGCATGGAAGAGTCATCAGAAGGAAACCTTACCTGCGACCTCATCACAAAAGTGAATATCTAGGTAAGCCAAGGGAATTTTGGAAACAATTGCTGTGGATTGATGAAGTAATAATGGAATATTTTGGCCACAATAACAATGGCCACAAAGGTATGTTTGGAGAAAAAAGCAGCAGCATTTGATGAAAAAAATACTTTTCCAACTATTAAGCATGGGGGTGGATATATTATGTTTTGTGGTTGTGTGACACAGGAAACATTGCACATGTAGACGGAAGAATAGATTCCAGTAAAGAGCACCATATTCTGGAAGCAAATGTGACACAGTCAGTCAAGATACTGAAGCTGAAAAGAGATTACAACAGGGCAATGAGCCAACTAGTTCCAGAAACTTTTGGAATGTACCCTGACTTGAACATCATTGGAAATATGTCAGTACATCTTAAATATGCTGTACATGCAAGACAGGCTAAGAATATCTCAGAACCAGAAATTTTCTGTAAGGAAGAGTGATTTAAAATTCATTAAACAAGAATAGAAAGACTCTTAGCTGGCTACAAAAAAGGGTTTGCAAGCTGTGATGTCTGCCAAAGAGGGTGTTACTTTAATCTGGCCATGAGACAATAAATCGAGGTTAGGAAAGCAGTATCAGTGTGTGGAAAGAAATTGTGGATTTTAAAGGGACAATACTATTAATTAATTAATAGTGTAATGTTTAATGTTGTTCTCAAATGGCATTCCATTTTTTTTTTTTACTGTATTTACACAAAATTTCAATGTGACATATTGTGGTTACATCAACCAGTCAGACAGTGACGTGGACTTAATACTTGCTCCTTGCAGTTGTCATAATCATGCTTAGATGACATATACAATTATTGCACAACCCTCTGAATAGCACTTCTGTAGTTATGCCTAAGGTCTGAATACCAATCTGTGCAATTTCAGTATTAACACCTCACCTCATGCACTTAACTCAGCCCTGAATACTGCTCCTAGTAACTCAAAGTGACTGAAACTTGTGGTCCAGTGAACTGATGCAACTCTTGCATAAGTCAGTGGTTAAAATGTCTCCAGGATTATACTACAGGTTCAGTCATTTTAATTTACTCCCCTATTCAGTGACCTCAGTCAGTACTTCATATAGTGTACATCTATTGTTAATGAAGACCAAGCTGACATGCTGCACTTTATCTACAGATCCGGAAAACATGTCTCCAGGTTGCTGACTTGGATCCTCATTGTTATATACTAAAGAGGTAGAGCATAAGAGCATCTCTGGAAGGTATCCTGAAGGTGTCAGCTGTACTCAGTGATGCTTAATGGTTCTTTGCTGGCTATATTTCTGGCCAGCAAAAAAGAACACCTCTGTACACTGCTGACAGAAAATACAATACACCTCATTATATATTTTTATTCATGATATTAACAGATATGTTTTACTGTCAGTGTTTGCATGTCACCTAGAGCGTTTTGTGTGAAATTCCTATTTTGTATAAATGATCATCAACACTGCATATTTAATGTATCATTATTAGAGTGTTATTAGCTAAACAGATCATCTTCACCAGTTGTCAGGGTGGCTACTTTTACTACACACAATAAGACATGCTTGACATTTTCCAAAAACCAGAGGGTATATTTTGTCCTTTTTAACTGTCTTACAAGCTTTTTGTATTGTCTCTAGCAAAACTTTTAAAAATAATTAACCAAAAACTTGAGTTGAATTGTGTCCTTTAATTATCTTGCAAGAAAATGTATTTTTTTAGCATTGCCTCTAGTAATGTGAATATAGAACAGGCTGTCTTCTCAGACTCTGGCAAATGTAATCTCCCATGATCAAATGTCTATTATTATTAGTTTTGTAGGGAGGAAAAAGTCATCTGGAAATCAGACAGAGATAATTAAAGTGCCAAGCAAGTATATTCAGGTGTGAATATGAAGATTATTCATCATGAGTGATGCTTCTGAGACTTTGGATTTGTTGCAAAAAAAAACCAAAACAAAAAAAAAAGCATTTGCTTTTGAAAAGAAGTAAACAGAACACTTGCAGCAAAATTTTTTATATAAAATAACATGCAAATGTTAACATATTTTATATTTGCGGAACCTAAAAAATAAAATATATATATGTTAATTGTGGCATGCACAAAAGTTTGGGCTTATGACTCAATGACTCATTAGGCTTCATTAGGCAGGTCAAGAATTGATATTAGAAATAACAATTCCAGAGCATCATAAATTTTCTGACTCCTCAAACCTCAAACAACTGTAGGCTCCTCTATTAGGCTGACTGTGGATCTGGAAATGAAGCTAATTGATTCCTATGAAGCAGAGGAAGGCTAGAAAAAAGATATAAAAGCACTTCCAGCTCATAGTTTCCACTTTCTGAAATATCTTTAAGAAGTGGAACTTTGAAAGTCAAGGCTTCCAAGATCTGAAAGACCAAGAAAATTCTCAGAGAGAATTGTCCATATGCTGACCAAAAAGACAAAGCAAAACCCCAATATAAGCGACACTAAGGACCTGCAGGAAGGTTAAGCTGAAACAGGAGTGATGGTGCACCATTCTACTCTGCAGCACTGCTTACACAAATATGATCTGCATGGAAGAGTCATCAGAAATAAAAGTGAACATCTGATGTATAAACCATTTTGGAGAGAAATACTGTGGAGTAATAATGGAACTCTTTGGCCACAATCACCAAAGGTATGTTTGGAGGGGGAAAAAAGGAGTAGCATTTGATGAAAAAACACTTTTCCAACTATTGAGCAGGGGTGGATCTATTATGCTTTGGGGTTGTGTGACAGCCAGGGGCATAGAAAACATTGCACAGGTAGATGGAAGAATGGATTCGAGTAAATTTCCACAGATTCTGGAAGCTAATGGGACATAGTCTCTCAAGAAACTGAAGCTGACAAGAGACTGGCTTCTACAACAGGGCAATGATCCAAACCATACCTCAAAATCCACCATGAACTACTTTAAGAAACTTTTGGCCCTAACAGTCCTTTACTGCAGAGCTTGTTTTTCATTCTTTTCACTTCAAAATCAACAAAATATGTAATTTGGCACAGTATTTCACAGTATTACAATTTCCACAAGTCCTACCTTATAGTGCTTTAAATCTTTGTATATGTCATTATGATTTTGGGATCCTATAGGAATTTTTGCAATGTTGGTATATATTATATTACATTGTCAAGTTGTCAAGTCTACCCTGCCAGTGGCCATTAAGTTCTCCATCCTGATTGGCAAAGCCATCAGACTGGACCAATTTCATTATAATCAATTTAAATATCCCTGCTCACCCTGACACATCCAAGCTATGCAGAATCCTCTGAGAGCAGGAAAACAGCAGGATTGTCAGTCATCTCTGTCTGCCACTATATGAGAAGTCCGGAGCAATATTCATGCGGACTCGTCTGGTGGGCTGTATTAGTGTGTGTTTTGAAAATGCAGCACTTCATGTGTTTATTGGTTTGGCAGTTTGATGAGAAATGCTAGATTATTAGGTGTCAGGTTTGTCTTCCCAAGAGGCTTTCTCTTCAGACGAGAGTCAAGTGCATGGATATATTACGGATGTGTAACAACAGACCACAAGGTTCTGTATATGCATCTGAAAGTTTTCATGATACATGAAGAAAAAAAATTGTTTATGTGATATTAGTTAGGACTGTCTCATTTTAACCCATGAGAAGTTTTATCATCAAACACATGAAATTTTGTTCATTTTAAAATATTAAGCACTTGTGCATGTGCACATCATCGAATCAAAAGCAAAGCGCAGTTTGACAACAAAACAGGAATGAATGCATTGTATGCAGAAAAAAATTAAAGGAGAGGAAAAAATACAAGAGAGAGAAAACTACTACAGTGTAAAAGAAATTGCAAGGGAAATATGAGTATAGAAATATGGCTTAGATGTGCAGAGTGTGCAGTAGTAAATATTGAGATATTGTTAATGTTGGATACTATGTATGTTTGAATGTATTGAGTTCTGTCAAGCTGCTTTGTGACAATGTCCATTGTTAAAAGCTTTATACAAATAAAATTTAATTGAATTGAATGTATGAGTGTTCCTTTGTGACCACTAACTCATCAGCTAGTGGAAAAGTCCTGTCCTAATCAGTTATGCAAATTACAGCATATAATTCAGCATCTACAATGAATTAATTAGTAAGTACAATGGAATTAATAGGAACAGTGTATATTTATGAGGATGAGTCTAATTCCACTGAGAGGTCCTGGGAGTTTAACGGGTTAAAGTGTTTAAAAGTGTAACGTAACTCGTGTTGAATAATTCATCAACATTCTCCTTATTACTTCCTATATTTGCTTGGTTCTTGTTCCAGCGCCACTACTCTCCTAGTTTCCTCGATTTCTTGTCTTCATTTAGAGTTTCTCCAAGCTATGTGTGTGGACTAGTTTCTGATTATTGACCGTATCTTGTAAGTTTCTGTTATAAATATGGATTTGTCTCTAATTATGTTTTGAGCCCAGCCATAGATTTGAACCAAGATTCTTAATAAATTCTGCCTCCAGCTCTCCTGATTTAGCAGTAAACATCAGAGAAGTATTGTTGCTGCATAAAATGAGTGAAAAATTATGGCTTCAGGTAAGAAAATGATTACAATATTTCAGTATGGATTGCTGCACAGTCTGTCATTCACATTGAAACTCTAACAGATGCGTCAACACAGCTAGATACACAAGTTAAAAGGTTATGTTTTGCATTAGTTGTAAGTATTTAAAATTGAAAAGAAAAATTCTATACTGATGTAACTTCCTCAATAAATCAACAATAAGCTGTTTGTTTTGTAGGATGTCCGTTGGTGGCATGCAGATGGTCCAAGCTGTTCTGAAAGCTTTGAATTATTTGTGTACTTGGGGATTATGCACTTTTGATATTGAGTCATTTCAATGCAAATTAATATTTAGTCTTAATAGTATGAGACCAAGAAATGGCACAGAAGTGTCAGGGTGAGAAAAGTACTGAATATGAAATTTGGATGACCTCCACTACACTTTAATTTTTTTTATTAAGTCACTTGTGTAATATTGCATAATATGTAATATTCATTGTCCTTATCTATTCACTTTCTCCTGATCTCAGAGAGCAGTTTAAGTGACTTAAGATCTAAAATGTAAATCACAATGAAATGGAAAAACTCTGTTCATCTGCTCTCAATTCACACCTAGGAACACACCACATTTTTTTTTTTTTTTTTTGTAATGTTAGATTTAATACAATTTTCATTTGTTGTGGTACAACATAATTGTATTTCCAAATTTATCAAGCTGTTCTGTGTTAAGGAGATTAGATCAAAAAAGATAAAGCATCTAATTAGTTATCCTAGAGTGTGAGTATGAAGGTATCCTAAATATACATTTCTTATTCAGCAACCCATTGCCTTTATTATTGTACTTACAGTAGGTTGGCCTGCGGGACCAGAAAGAAGAGCATTGAAGCATTTTCGTAAAATTAGCTAAAGAATCCATCTGAGGCTGTTGGAAGTTATGTAACTTAGAACATACAACAAAATTAAGTACAAAATTGCTTCTGCAAAATTACTTAAAGTGCATGAGCTTTTGCTTTCAAAAATTCTCAAATTTCCCTTAGAGAAAAGTCTTCACAATCTTTTGTAAAAATTTACACATGTAGGACATGTGGTTTCATTTATCACACAATGTTCACAAGTGTTTACTTGAATTCACATAAGCAATTTCAGGATATAATGTTGAAAAGTGTACTTTCAGATGTTTTTTCACATATTACTGACATAATTCCAGTGGATATAAACATCTAGACATCCCCTGTCCCTGTTAAAATTGCAAAAAAAAAATAAATAAAACCAACATAAATCAGGTCAGATCTTTTTTTTTCAATTTTTTCCCCAAAACTTGCAGGCCTCTGTTAGACAACTGAAGATTAAATTTAAAATATCACCTTCCAGCATGATAATGACTCAAAGCACAAATCCAAGTCAACAAAAGAATGACTTGAGGGGAAGAAGATCAATGTTTTGGAATGGTGCAGTCAGAGCCTAAATCTAAATCCTATTAAAAACCTGAAGAATGACTTGAAGAGGGCTGTGCACTGGAGAAAACCCCCACAATCTGATAGATTTGGAGCATTTTTGCAAGGAAGAGTGGAATAAAATTGCCAAATCATGATGTGCTAATTTGGTAGACTCTTATCCAAAAAGACTGAATGATGTATTATTCATAACAACATATTGGTTAGGAGGTGTGCACATTTGTTCAGCCAGGTTATTATAAGTTTTTTTTTTCCCCAAAAAAAATCTTTCTATTTGTTTTGCACTTGAATTTTGTTGGTTGCTATATCACATTAAAGGTGGAAAAAGGTCTGTCTAGGTTTCATTTTTTTAACATCACAAAAACCTGCTTTTTTAACAGAGCTACTAAGTGGCATCCAAACATATCACAAATCTATCACAAACATTGTAATAGGACACAATTACATTTTGAACCTGTAAGTTTTATGCACAGGGGTGTTTCTAGACTGCTGGCTGTACTGAAGCATGCAGTTGTCTCTTTTTTTGTGCCAAAGTACTGATGTGGGTCTGCATCTTTGTCTCCTGAATTATATTCAGAAGCCCTTTTAAAAGCACAAGCCTGTTTTGCTTCTGCTTTCACACTTTCTCTCTGTTTTGTGTCTCTTCACACTCGATGGTTGGTTTGCTCTTAAATACTGTATGTGCATATGTCCATGTCCAACTATTGCTAGCTCCGAACAGTTGGCGTACAGACTGATTTTATGGAAAGCGTTAGCAATTCAAGTTTAAAAAACAAAAGATGCTGGGGCACTATGGGAAATGTAGTGTCTGTAGTCATTTTTGTTGTCCAGTTTAGCTCAACAATCAAAGTTAAAGTGGAAAACATTTGATTGTAGTGCTGCACGTGCCCCAGTAAATTGAGTCTAGTGATGCCACTTTATGCTTGTACTAAAGTTGACTTTTATTTCTTAATGATGAACTCTTTCTAGTTTTGGTGCAGTGCTTGTTCTGCTGCAAACTTAATATTAGAGCTTGATATTAAAATGTACTCCAAATATGAGCTTCTTTAACATCACTGGAAGAATACAACTACCTCACTAAGCATTAAAATAGGTCTGATTTATTCTCAGTGCTCAGTAATGAACTCTTGACTAGCTTGCAAAATAATGTCTTTATCCCCAAAATTCATGTCTAGTTAGTGTTCCTAAACATGAGAACCTGTACTATCTAACTAAAGGTTCTTGATAATAGTTATTTTCAAGGGTTCATATGATGTAGCCACAGTGGCCCAGTGTGTAAAGTTTTAACACTGAGAAATCATAAAAAGAATAGTGTTATGAAATAAAGGCATAAAGTTAGCTAAGTTAATGAAGATCTATAACTAGAGCTCACTTTCTTTCTCCATTTTCTAAGACTCTTGTCGGTTATTTGATGGATAGAAAATATCAAACACAATATATACACATGCATTAATCTGACCTTTCATTCACTTCTTGGAAGTGACAATATGACACGGCACTTTTCAGGGATAGATGTGTAAAATATTTTTAAGTAACCTTGGCCGGGGTTTGTTCTACACTACAGTGCCAGACAGTGCCAATATGCTGGCAGAATATTCAGCACTTAAGACCTTAATAATTTTTTAGCCATCGCCTAAATCAATCAAAAAGTTTGGCGTGGTTGAAATGCAGAATATTTGGATGATTAAGTGATTAGGGCACCATTTGTGTCACACTGATATGAATAAATATGTGTTAAAGTAAAGGAAAAAAGACATTTTAAACACAACAACCTATGTGTATGTTTCAGATCAATAACTCAAAAGAATATATAATAAAATCCATCGCCAGCAGTACACGGCATTTTGCCTGTCCTATTCCACTATGACTACACAAATATAACCATTAAAATACTTGAATAATCAAGTATTTAATTAAAAAATATTTTTGCATTAATGTGTAACTCCATTTAATATCTCATTCCTGAAACAGCCTTTTCCATGAATCATCCATTAAAGGTTATGAAAAATATTTAGTACATTTTAGTTTTACAACATTCTGTCCATCCTATGATACAAATATTTGGAATGTTCCAAAAGTCACAATTTCCTGAAGATCATGAGAAGAAGAAAATGAACATCTCTCATTCTTTTTCTTGAAAGTAATTTATTAATTTAGAATATTAATTTTAACTCAATCATTTGAATACCCTTAATGTTCTAAGCATGGATGCTAGTTAACTATGTATTGTGTATTTGCTAATTATATCCTAAATATAGTTACTTTCAACCCTATTAGGCAATTAAGAGCAAGATGCAGCCAAAACGTGTTAAAAAATGAGTTGCTTGAGATGGGTTAGCACAAAAATTTTTTATTTTATTTTTTTTCTTAGATTCAATGTTGTTGATTCAATGCAAATTATTTTTAAAAATAGTTACAAGGTATAAATGATACCCCAATCATGAAATGACCTTTATAACAGTAATAATATTATTGCAAGACCACAAAATAGTATTAAATATAATGTAATTTCATTGACTTACATGTCTAACATGTCATAATGTGTTTTTTTTTTTCACTCATTTTGGCATGCTATGCTATCAATTGCTCTCATATGCATTACACTAGGAATCATTCAGTGTAAACCTACTACAGACTGGGCAGTGGTGTGAGTATTCATGGTGTTCTCTGTACTATAGCTGAGTAATTATGGTGTTGAATTTGGGGTTTGATGTAATATAAAGGTTGAGCAAATGAACCATTTTGTAGGGCATGTGGAAAGCTGCAGAGTAAGGGCCATTTTGTTGTTGTTTTATTTCTCCTTTCTTTTATATTGCAGTTTTATTATCTATTTTGTTAGCTTATTTAGTTTTTGGGGGGAGTTCTTTTGTGATATTGGCCTGTAAACACAACATTTTTTTATTTCTTCCACTTTATAGCTTACAGAGATAGGCCTTAACAGAAGAATTTCCTAAATGATTCTTTTCCCTACCTAAACAGTGTTTCTGTCAAGAGATTGGCTTGGCATAGCAAACACAGTTTGAATAATGATAGTGTATATTTCTGAGTAATTATACCAGCTGTGAATAATTATTTTCATGGACATAATTACTGAGCATCTCTGCTCATCTCGCTAACTAACTGGGACCAGTGCCTAAAGTTCTGCTCTGAATCAAGGCTAGACCGTGGATGGAATTTTTTAGGTCAGAGCTTTATTTATTTATAGATTTATATTTATAGATTTATGTTTAGATTTATTTACTGATAGTCTTTTTTGAAACAATTTGGCTGAAGTGTAGCATATTTCCTAGAAATACTCAAAGAAATGCAAGCGAGTGAGACACTTGAGATGGATGGATAGGTGAATGGATGGATGGATGAAGTTACATATGAAGCACTTTTTATTTATGCAGATTTATTTAATGATAGTACTTTTTAATACAGTTTGGTTCAAATCTAGCATATTCCTGAGAAATATCACTAGAATTGAATGGATGGATGGATGGATGGATGGATGGATAGATGAATAGATGGATAGATGGATGGATGGATGGACAGACGGACGGATGCATGGATAAAATGCAATTTCATATGAAGCACTGTTCCCCCACTATTGGCTTAAAGTTTTGTTTTTGTTACATAACAAGTTTTCTTCATCCCCTTACCTCGGTAATGGTCACTGCAATAACCGTGTTTAATATTAAATGAGGAAAATCCAGTAAACAGGGACTTTAAGAAGGAATCCCACAGCCAAATCCATCCTAACTGTTAAGGTTTTCCGTTAAGGGTTTTAGCTGCTGAGTGCTCTAATGGGTTCTTCCTTGAGAAAAACAGATTAATCATTCTTGGACAGTGTGGTGGAATGGCCAAATTGACCAATTATTCAGAAATAGAAAGTGCAGATTCTGCATAATGTCAGCTTCCAAAATGTGCAGAAGTGGCTTTTGTTGGGTGAGGTATTCATATAGCTGCGTTTTCTGGCGTGCTTTTGTTGCTCTGGGGTGATTTAATATTTAGAGTAATTGGACTGGTGCTGTTCACAGTATCGAGGTTCAGCCGCGGAGCACGAAACCTTCTGAGGTAATTATACAAGAAACTGACATGTACAGAACAACTACAGAAATATTTTGGTCCTACAAACTCAATTCTTTTCATATGGTAGCATGTGCTTATTTGTTTGTGTGTTTTTTTGCATTGTTTTGCAATAGTTAGAAGGAAAAAAATGTTTTTTTCTCTCCTGAAAAGTTCACAGATTTAATTAGACAGAACTACAGCAGGCTCCAAATTGTCACTTATTATAAATCTTTTTTTTTCTCTCTGAATCAATTAAATATCCTCTCTCTGTCTGTCTCTCTCTGTCACTCTCACCTTGTCTGTTCTTCTTTAACACAAGAAAACATCACTCATATTCACAATTAGAAAGAGAATTATGTGCATGGCAATGCAAATGTGTTAATTTATATATTACAGTGGAATCACTATTACACCATTGCTACAGACCAAAAAAATGTTACAGAATAGCAATTAAATAAGGAAACCTAAATCTTTGAGGAACTTATTAACTCCTGGCTCTTACATCCGAATGGGACTCTAAATGAGTGCTTTATTAAAGGTACTTGGAGGGTAAAGCCGTTAAGCCTGTAAAACATAAATATGTGATGTGTTACAAGTGCCTAATTTGTGTGATAAAGATTTTGGCCTTTCCATTTGGAGTAGCTCTAGATTTTTTTTCTATTAAACATTCAATAATAAACATTTCTCAGTTCACTCACACCTATTCCTTGTTTAGAGTTTATTTTAGAGTATCTGAAATAAGGTAATTTAAACCAAAAACCTAGCATATAGGATGTAAAAACTTGACTGGCAATACACACAGAGACACACATACAGAACATACATACATACATACATACATACATACATTCACCATGCACTTTAATAGGAACACCTGTATACTTGCTCATTTATGCAATCATACAATCAGCCAATCATATAGCAGCAGTGCAATGGATAAAGTCATGCAGATACCTCATGCACCAAAACTGCACACATAATCTTGAAAAGAACAAAAACAACATCACCTGGTCTTTTTCCAATCTTCAACTGTCCAGTTTCGGTGAGCCTGTACCCACTGTAGCCTCGTATTCCTGTTCTTAGCTAACAGGACTGGATCCCAATGTGGTCTTCTGCTGTTGTAGCCCATCTGCCTCAAGATTTGACATGATGTGCATTCTGAGATGCTTTTCTCATGGTGATTTGAGTTACCATACCCTTTCTGTCAGCTCAAAGCAGTCTGCAAATTCTTTTCTGACCTCTCTCATCAATAGGGCTTTCCACCCACAGAACTGTCACTCACAGGATGTTTTTTGTTATTTGCACCATTCTGTGTAAAGTCTACAGACTGTTGTGTGAGAAAATCCCAGGAGATCAGAAGTTTTTTAAATACTCAAACCAGCCCGTCTATGTAACTTGCCTATCACATTAGATTAGATCACATTTTCCTCTTTCTGATATTCAATGTGAACATAAACTGAAGCTCATAATTTTGCACTGCTGTCTCATGATTGGATAATTGCATGAATGAGCAAGTGTGCAGGTATTCCTAATAAAGTGGTTGGTGAATGTAGATTGGGCCCAGAGTAGTATTTTTGGCAGGGAATAAGCTGCAAAGAATAAAATAAACTATAGTAAAGAATAGAACATTACAGAAAAAAAATCACACATTTCAGATTTCATAAGAAGTTTTTCATATGTGATTATGTGAGTAATACGTGATTAACATGTGAAGACGCAATTCAGCATGTTATGCCCTATAATTGCGTAAATCCTACGTATGGGGTATAATAGATTAACATGTGAAAATAAATTAATTGTGTGAAATATGACAATAAAAACATGCACTACATGTGAAATCACATAAGGTGTGATTATTCATATGTGAAGTTCAAGGGGACTTGAATCTCTGTTTACCAGAGTTCACACCTTGAATATGTCAATGTCATAAGATTCTCTCTGTGTAACTGTCAGGTAGAGCGAGGCAGTAAATTCTCTCTATTGCTGCACAAGTGTTTGCTTGTGGTGTGCTAGATAGACTGTCTGCACACTATTCAAATCCCATTTCAGCCAGCTGCTGCAATTTTCCAGTTTAAATACAGAGCACATGGCAAAGTGAGTATGGATGTCCACGTATAATACAGGCTTAAATGGTAATTGAAGTTAGGATATCTCAGTAACATTTTTTTTTTATATGCACTCTGATTGATCTGCCATGATTATAGATTCTTATAGATTTTTAATTTCCCCCTCTAATTAAGATATACACACCTCTCTTCAAAGCAAAGTGCACTCTGAGTAGCATTTTGGATTGGTCAAGAGTGATTCAAAATCAATTTACATTCATCTGCAGTAATTATCATGGTTAAGGTGAATTTGGATCTGGAGCCTATCCCAGGAACATTGGACGCAAGGCATGAATACACCCTGAATAAGACACCATATGGAGAGGTGGGAGGAAGCTGGACAACCAAGAGGAAACCCATGCAGACACAGAGAATTTAAAACTCCACTCAGACAGTAACCCGAGCTCAGGATCAAACCCAGGACCGTGGAGATGTGAGGCAGCAAACGCTTCCCCCTGTGCCATTGTGCTGCCCTTAAAATAATTAGTTTTAAAACAACATTTTGTGAGCCTTCACTATAGCTCTTTCTTGCTGATTTAAACATCTATTGTTATAATTGTATCTGATGCATTGTCACCATGAACTTTCACGCACTCTCGGAGATTCAGAATGTAAGTTTTCTTTTATTCTTGTAAGATTAGAGGTTTTAGAATACACAAACTTGTGATTTTGTTCTTGTGGGACTGTGAGAGGTGTTAACAAATTCTTGGTATGAGATGTGTAATAATGTGAAAATCTGTCTGAAATCATCCCAAAACATATGATGTGTATGGGTGCTAGATTCACAGTTTGGGTGAATACATCTCTGCTCATCCTTTTCGCTACGTGAAAGATGGTATCTGATAGACGTTCTTTCTTTCAGCTGTTTTTCATTCTCTGAAACATGCAGCTGGTAATTCTCAAGCTGATATCGCAAGCACTCACATAATAAAAATATCTTACCTGTATCAACCCTTTTCACATCACGGAATGAAATGATTTGTTAGAATATTACCTTTGGGAGCACAAGGTCTCAGCCCAATTAGTGTTACCATACACTGTATAGTGTCAGAGCAGCTTAACTTCAGAATGCAAAGCACTTGGCTTAAACACTGCCTTCCCCATCGAGCTGTCAATCAATAACGGGTCACCATTAATCACAGAAGCTTTGATTTAATTGGACAGAAACATACGATGATTCTTTCAAGACTTAAAAAAAAAACATCAGTAACACTCCAGATACATTTCAACAATTAGTGAAATAATGTAGCAGATTGGATGCTGTCCTCGTCGATGTTTATGAGACCCTTATTTGCAGCACATACTTATTTTCTCGTTTTGCACAACCAGGGACTCTTGGGTCATCCTCAGTTCTCCACTGGATATAAAAGATGTAAAAACCAAACACTGAAATGGGGAGCTGTAAGGAGCAGAAGTTCGTCATTCATTCAGTACATTTCCATCAGCAGGTATCTTTGACATCGCCCTAAATGACTATAAATGTCCATCTACATTCAGTGCGCTGTTTACCGAAGCAAAGCATTTCCATTGGATTAATCCTCTTCTGAAAACAAATCACAGTTGTAGTCCCAATAGATTGATAACATATTAACTTTCCTAACTGTGAGGTGCTGCCAGAGAATGCTTAAGGAATACATACCAAAAAAAAAAGTGCACTGATAATACTAGTCAAAAACCTCTGTTATTTTGAAAGGAATTATTGTCTATATTATGCAAATAATATTGGTTACAATTAGGGATGCATCAATATCTTTTTTTTCGCCTGCGAAAACCATGTACATGTTTTTTGGTACTTGTCGATACTGATACTGATATGAGTAACCTTCTTAGTATTAATCAAACAGGGGTGTCATGGAACATTATTTAGCTCTGTTTATGTTGTACATAGTAGCCATGAAAAGCACACACGTGTGTGTTCATGCACTTAGGTTACTAGGCTTGTTCTTTATAACATTAGCAAGGTAATTTTAAATGAAGTGCATTAGCTGGCTAACATTAGTTATTTTAGATTGCGTAGGGTTGCAGTAGACAAGAGCAGAATTTTTCCCTTTGGAAAAATGCTTCTGTAACAGCTTATAAGTTGTTTTTTTTTCCCATAGCGTCTGAATCCTTCAGTGACCGATAACGGCTGATAGTTAAGCACATTATACAGGGTAAGATATGTTATCTTCACTCACCTAGTGTTACTGCAGCGTTGGAGAGTTTTATGTTTAGGATGCTTTATTGGGTTACTTGTATTAAAGGAAGATGCTGTAGTATCTCCTCTGGATATTTTCACAGAGCGGAGCATACAGTCAGTTTTGCTTTAATTGTCATCGTTAACAGTGAAATACATCCAGATCGCTGTCATTTTGGGTCATCTCTTAATTAGTGTGATAAAACACACTAGGCTCACATCACATAGTATGATGTGGTATCGGTAAATGAGCACGGTGTCAGATTGACACCCAATACCGGTATCGGTATCGATGCATCCCTAGTTACAACATTCAGATTTCATCCATATCCCATTAATGTCAGATTGAATTAAAAGTCCACCTTAAACAATTCTCCCATTTGTCAGTTCAACAAACACTGCAACATCATTCCTTTAAACGACCCATTTGCGCTGACCACAAATCAATACTGAAGTGCTCAGTATGGCTTTCACCGTCAAACCAAAGTGAACAGCACTTCGTGATGCTTGGCAAAACATAAAATTGCCATCTCTCCATTTCAAAGGATTAGTTCATCTAAGAGCAATATCATCTAGCCATAAAACATTTATAAGTACATTGCAACTCTAGGCAATAGTAGCATATGATTAAAGAGTATTCACAGAACGAAATGCAAAGGACTGACTTATTTGATATAAATAGTTATAAAATACTCATCACTATCCAATGTGTAGATTCCCACACTGAAAATAGGACAGAAGAAGTTGAGAAAGCATTCTGGGGGACGATCTGCAGTGTCATCTAGAGAGCGTTTACTTAAATAGCTGTGCAAGTCCGAACTAATCCAAGAGTTTCTTTAAATGGCATGCAGTTGCTGACTCTGAATTGTTTTTAAGTTGAAGTTCATTTCTAAACCAAAGGGGCTGTAAAGCGACAAAAATACTTTTTGCATTTATTTAACTGCACAGATGCAAAACTTTTTGGGGCAAACAGACCACTTAGAGATATTGCAAATGCCAGTACCACAGGAAGCCACAGGCAGAGAGACATTCGCATATTACACATCAAGCAACGGTTGCATAAGCATGATCTGCTTCCTATAAACTAATAAAGCAATGTGAGAGTGAGCTCTGAACTCCATTACGGTGTGATTGTGATTGTTTTTTTTTAAATAAACTATCATCCCTATTATTGCTAAGATGTTGGTAAGATGGCCTCTACTGTGCAAATGGATTTATTGGATTTAATTGGATCCTGGAGAGTTGCGTTGGGATTATCAAAATGAACACATTTTGCTTTAATGATCAAATGTCTATACATAGAAGTTAACCGTTGCCTTAACTGAATAAATATATTTAGTGATTTTGAAATGAAAGCACTTCGAAAGTCTATAAAGTTATGTCAAATTGTATTGCATTAACTGATTGAATTTACAGTGGAACCAAGTAACAATGCACATGTACACGGTATATTTTTTTGTCTTTCATTGGACACCTCAACGGAAAAGATACACGATCCAATGTTTACTATAATTTACTATAATTCAGATGATAGTACACCTAAGAAGCAGCCCACAGGCAGACTTGTAAGGTGTTTGTGTTTGAGAAGTGCTTACTGCAGTTTACATCTGTTTGATAGTTCATTCATAGTTGAATGTCCGAACATTATTTTTGGAAAATTTATCACAGACAGCAGAATTTCTGTTTTCTTTTTTTTTTCTGTGACTGCAAATACTCTGTTTGCTAGAATAAAATTATCCCATTTCACCAAAACTGGCACCACTGATCTCAGTCCATATGAAGCCCAGAGCACTGACTTAAAAGTGGACTCTTTTATTATATTAATATAATAATATAATCCTACAATAACAGCTTCATTGCTTACAAATTAAAACAGGCCAGGTATGAATTGTATATTTCTCTAGTTCGACTGATTTGTTATTCTCTAAGCGTCATTATGTATATTGTCATGGTTTGTGATGTTCACTAAACAGTTTAGCGCCTTTTCATTGCCACAAACCACCAGATATTGTTTACAATGCAGAACACGAAATACAATATGCAAAAAAAAAAATTTATGCAATTCTGAAATATAGCAGGAACACTGCAAATACACAGGACTCTGGCAGTGAGTTTCTATCCGGAACGGCGTCTCCAAGCCTGCTCCTGAAGAGTTGAGCACCACCCTTAACTCCAGGGTTGCCAAGGCTCAGCAAAATTTTCAGCCCAACTACATCTCTACAACTGCACAAAAAGTTCAGGCATAGGAAAAAAGAAGGCGCATTTGTCATCTTTTTTTCAGTCTTTGTGTGGGAAACAAGTTCACCGTAGTGCGCACGCATTTCTGATTTGCAGGATCTGCAGTGCGCCTTTTTATCATCCCCTGGTACAAACATTATCCATGCCATAATCCCCTTTTCCCTTTTCAATCTTTGCAATATATCTCACAAGAGAAAAGTTTATGTATATTGTAGATACACTGTCTGCACTTACACTTAACCGTTGTTCCTTTTGTTAGCCTATGTTCGCTGAAATCGATCCGATTTCATTCTGATTTTTTTTGCTTATAACAAGATCTTGGCAGCTGTGGAATATGTTCTGTTCAATATTTGGCAATGGATATCCTTTTTTTCATCCAGACCATCTCTTTTGATTTTATACCAAAACAACTGTGAAATAAAATTTTCAAAATACCCAATACATCTTATATTTATCTCAATAATTAGCCATATTAACAAAATTTATGGAAGTAGACATACAATACCTTTACATACTTGGAGATCCCACTGGCTGGTTTGAGGGCACAAATGTAAATATAATATAGAGGTAAGCTTTTGGTTTCATAGTTACAAAGATTTTTATTTCTCTTCCTTACTTTCAGGTTAAAATGATCTGAACATCATTTCTGTAGGCTAATATAAAGCTTTTTTCCCTGTATTTTAATTATTTGTATATGTTCATTAGTAACACAAGCACATAAAGGTTGGTGTTTCTTCTTTTTTTGTTTCTTTTTTCAGCAAATTAAAAAAATCATGTTTCAAAAAATGTAAATAAATAAATAAATTATTTATATATATATATAAATATATAAATAAATTATTGAAATAAATAAAGTGATATTTCTGCCCCATTTAAAGATAAAAGTTTTATTTATATATTCTTATATTCCTGAATAACATGTATAAGATTTAGACTAACACTCTGCAGGAAAAGAGATCTTCAAATCAGGTTTATTGACCCCATATTTATTGAGCTTAGATTGAGTTTAGGTATACATTATTATTAATTTATTCTAGAGCTCCCTATGATGTGTAAGCATTAAAAGGAAATTTTGTGCCCCCTGAATTCTCCAAAGAAAAGAAGTGCTATCATATCAAACAGTTAATGCATGATCAGGTACAAATGACACCGACTGACCCTACAGACATCAGAAAAGTGACTATTAGTTGACGTATGGTAAGAAAAATCCACAGCTTTGAAAGACACTAAATACTTCAGTTGAATTTGTTAAATATATGAAGGCAACAAAGACTCGCAGCAGGTCCCTATATGTGTCTTTGCATTGTGAAAACAGGAATACACATGCCACAACGATATTTCTCCAAAGGTCCTTTTCACACTTTGGGCAAACAGTGAATGAATGAGCATTTGGAGGAATGCCTCCAGTCCAGGCCCTTCCTGTTAACGCTGACAGATCGGTTAAACAATGATGATATGTTGTTGGCGCATGGAAAAGCTGGCAGTCACGCCCTGTTTTTCACAGAGGAAATACAAGGAATCCAGAGAAGGTGGAATACTGCCACCCACCCACTAGATTTCCCTTCTCTAGTTTCAGGTAAACCTTGTCCTCCTTGTCCAGGTAGAGGAGAACGCCATTGGTAGCAGCCTCTCGTGTCACGTCTTTGTCACCTGCAAAGGCAGAGATGACTGGCTTTCCATTTAACATCAAGTTCACCTAAAAGACAGCAGATAAGAAGTCCATATAAAGGAATGCACAGAACAATAACATCAGCGTCAAACAAAGTGCAAGTGGACTTTATCAAGCACAAGGTACAAGGTAGCAACTTCATCAATACTGCACTTGTCTTATAAGATGTGGTAAAAATGAACTGATGTCTTAAAGGAAAAGCACATGCTTTTACAGTGGTTCTGTAATCATCCACAAACAATAATCTAAAAAGTTAAGCTGATATTTTTAAGTCCATGGAGGAGGCTTGTGCGATATTGATTGATTTTCCATTTTACAAAACAATTTAATTATCCAGAGTCCTAAACAAGACAGGAAAACGAGCATTTCCACCATTTCAGGTTCAGTGTAGGTGTAAAAATATTTCCAGCTGTGCAGTCAGGAACTGCGACAATCACAAAAACTCAGCTGGATGGTGGATTTTTATGTAATTCTCCAGCTATGCAGTTAAAAAGTAGTAGCTCAGTGGTTATAATGTTAGAGTACTGCTCAGAAGGTCGTGAGTTTGACTCACAGCACAGCCAACCTGCTACTACTGCACACTTGAGCAAGGCCCTTAATCCTCAACAGCGCAGTTGTATAAACGAGATAAATGTAAGTTGCTCTGGATAAGGATGTCTTCCAATGCCATAAATATAAAAAAAAGAACATAACATCACTTTTTGATATAATCCTTCTAGGAATCCCTTGTCTAATGTCCATGTGACCATTGATGCTCCTCGGAGAGCACAGGAGAGTGCAAGTCTAAAAAATCCCAGCATATTTAATCACCTTCTAATCATCATCACCATTAACATTATTTGTAAAGTGCTAGATATGCCACTTTGCTGCAGGTGTATTTATTCTTTTTAGGTCAAAATCATCATTCATTTTTCTCTTTCACCGAAAACCAAAAGACATCCCTAATAAATATAGTTAACTGACGTTAAATATATACTTGCCTAATGTTAGCTCTGACAAACATACATATATAGATTTTTATTTCACATTAAAGTACTCAAAATATTCCCCATATACCATGTCAGAAAGCAAGAGCGCATGAGATGGGGGAAGAGGGGTGGGGCTTCCAGGAAGTGGCTGTTAATATTAGAGAGTTCAAAACATCTGAGCAAATCGTTCCAGATTCACATGTCAGTTAGCTCATCTCTCTTTTTATTGTGGAGAAAAACACTGCTCTTTTAGCATATTTTTTGAATGATATCTTGTACAAGCATATTTTGCAGAGCTCCTATGTAATATGGTGTAGGGATGATAATATCGTTATATCGCACAAGCCTATCATGGAGCATTGTTCATATTCCTTCTCACCTGTATGGTTTGGCTCTGATATACTTTAATAACATGAAAGTTGAAGCTGTAGATGCCTTTGCGAGGGGATAGAAATACAGAGTCCAATGTGAAATAGTTTCCTATGTTGACAAGAACCTGTAGGGTGGAAAAAATATATTTCAGAGGCATCAAAGCATGAAATTGAGTAAAAAAAAAAGAAATATAAAAAATGTTTTTATAAAAAATATTTTGGCCACACTGTATAAGTCAAGTATTTTCTCTTTTATGCTCTTTCCAGATTGAAATCTGGAAAATTTTAGCATGAGATGGGAATAAAGATCTTGATTGAAATACGTATTCATGCACAACAGGAGTTCCTCTTTGCTATCATGCTCTGTTTCTGTCAATTATAAACCGGGATTTTATAAACTTAACCAGGATATGCTCTTTATTTGAAATAATTCTAAAAGCAAAAACTGTTTCCAACTAAAGGATAGAAATGACACAGAATGTGCAAGCAGTACATATACACTGAGATGACACTTCATTAGATACAGCCCTACTTTTAGACAAATTTTACGGTCCAATAAGTTGGATGACTGCATTGCATGGGGATAAACAGGCATTTCTAACATCAGTTGTTGTTTAATCAACTGTTTAGAATGGGTAAAATGAAAGACCTTAGGAAATCCCTTAGGAAAACACTTGTAGGTTTGTAGGTCCTAGCATCGACCCTTAATTTACCCTTACTCCTCTTCCCACATGATCCTTTCAAGGGTTTACCAAGAATTGTAAAAAAAAAAAAAAAAAAACATTTGAATCAGACGGATCAAAGGAGAAGAGCCACAAACAGAAAAATCCTCACACTCAAGGTCATCACTACATCACTAGTATGCGGAATATTGTCTGAGAACAATCCATTTATTAGCCTCTGCCTCAAATGGCCGACGTTGTCAGGTACCAGTGTTATCTACAAAGAAACAAAAATCTCTGGAGGGCACAAAAGGATCAAAAAGTGGCCTGAGGGAAAGATCAAACTATGTTCCAACCAACATCTATCTACCCATCCTGTTTGGTGTCAGGAGTAGAGGCCAGTAGTGGCATGTTGATTCTGTGTAAATGTTTTCCTAGTCCACATTAGGACTCCTGATGAGAATATTTAAATTACACAGTAATTTGTGCTCAGTGTTATTCACGCTCATATGGACACTTTCAGCCTAACAATCCACCATGAAACAAGGTTTGTATTGTAACTAGTTCAAGAAGTTTTCACTGCTACAATGGTCTGCAAAGCCTCCAGAGGTCAACGCTACCAAGAATATTTGGGTGGAGGTGGAAATGGTAGTTCAGAGCAAGAGACAGGGCAATGCCGTGATTTCGACATGGTACAACACATCCAGCATCTTGTAAATTCCATCCCCAAGCTAATCCATGCTGGCCAAACATGCATCATGACACTAGATCCAGTGGGGTCCAAAAGTCTGAGACCACACTGAAATTCTGTTGTGCTTTTTTTTCATTTATAACCAGAAATAAACAGGTTTAAAGAAAAAATAAATAAAACAGAAAGGGAAATGTTCAAAATCTTAAATATTTATATTCAAGATTCTGTGTGATTTGTTGGTCACTCTTTAAATTTAAGCAAATTTGTGACATTTGTAACTCCTTTGTACAAAAGGTCAGATATTCCTTGAGATTTATCCCTTCCACTGAAGAACATGATCGGATGACATTCCCATGCTTTTGATCTAACATGAATCATCAGGTTTTACACAAATTTGTGAAGTCCATGCCAGCTCAAGTGCAAAATGACATTACAGCAAAAGGGACACATACCAAAAATGAAGAAATTTCATGTAAGTATTCTATACAATATTATTTTTCACTCAAGTTCTTGCTGATAATATCATTTGTAATGAAACACTTTGTATTACATTTGTAAAACTTTAGCGGTCTCAGACTTTTGGATCCCACTGTAGGTGTAACTACGAAACTGGCTACCCAGTGTATCCACAACCTAATCTCTTTTCAAAATTCATAAGCGTTCCAATGAGCAAGAATCATTCTGTTGGATTTCATACAAATTCATCTGTATTCATCCTCCCTCTAAGGTTACTCATTCCTTACTTTGTGTTACTTTGTGCAAATTCCTCAAAATTTGCAATTGTAAAACAGTTCTGAGAAAACAAGCTCCCGCAGTCCAACATCACAGACTAATGATCACTCGTAGTCAAACCTTTACTTTCAATTTTTATTTAAGGTTTGAGTGTGTAAAAACATGCAAGTTTGATAGCACCTGCAAAAAAAATGTGTAAACTGATTTACCGATAGGGTGCATGGAGGCTTGCGTCTTTCAAATGAACAATGTCCACTTAAACCATTTTCCCTGAGGAATATAAAAATTTGGGGCATTTTTATCAAAAGTGAAAAATACAGGGTGGTGTTTATGGAAATAGCTTAATTTTCCACCCACAATATGATTCAATGAGCCTCACAGCCTGCAAGAATGGTGATTATGTGAGCAAAGTAGTACGGCTAAAGGGAAGGTATTAAATTTGTCAAAGCCCACTTACACCAGTTAAAGACAAAATTATATCATCCACTAAATTTTAATAAAAACGTTTATAAAGATTATGCCTCGATATCTCAAAAAGATCAGAAAGTTTCTTACTGGTTTCATCTTAGATACTGACTGTACATTGAGGCCAACAGCACTGAAATAGACACTGAAAAGGTTTTCATTCACATATACATTATAAACAGAAAATAGGCTGTTTGATTTTGTGTTCATATTGTATTTTGAACAGTTTTTCAACACGTATCACCCCCTTTAGTTAATTTAGCTTCCTTTTTATTCTTCCGGGGGTCTGTGTGGCTGTCAAGACCAAACAGCACATGCAAAAACTTCATTTACATGTTGTTTCCTCCCAGCAAGATTTACAATTTATCCCGTTCCACATGCAAAAAAAAGGTACTTGTTATTGTGGGATCCTAGTAAATCAGGCCCTTTGTGTATAATGTTCTTCCTACCACTACTTACTACTAGTATCTGGTAAACTGGTGGAAACCTTGTATCACTGTATCTCGTATAGCAATCTGCTTCTTTAAGAGCTTTATGCTTGAATTGGATTCTGCTTTATTTGTAAGAACTTTGCATAAAAGCATCTGCCAGATGAATAGATGTAAATGTAAAGTGTAATGGCCTTGCAAATGAGTTCTTACTTCAACATTGTGGAAAGAGAAGGTTTAAAGAAGAACGTCCCAATTTGAACATTGTATTGGACGTACCATATTTTCTTCCTCTTTAAGTTCCTCGTGGTCTTAGGATATTGCTGTATGAGCACAGGAGGTATTGTGAATCCTCTGACTCTATTGTCTCAGACCCTTTGGGGTTTCAGATCACTTGCTTTATTGTGCTTATTGTGCCATTATTAGACTACAAAGATGCTCAGGCTGCCAGATAAAAGAATGTTAAATAGAGAGTTTGTAGCTCTCCCATTACAAGCAAAAGACAACAAGTCTTTCGTGATTTATTGCTTTTTTGTATATTTGTATGCCATATACAGCATGGGATAAATTATACAGTGTTTAATGTCTGTTTCTATATATAGATGCACAAATTAAACACTGTGAATTCATTTGACATTTAAAATACTGTGATAATGTGATATTTCAGTCAGATCTAAGATTTCACCAGTATATCAAGTTGCACAATAATTATACTTCTTTTGTATGTGACACTTGTTGTTTTGCACTGTATTTGTTGGCAACACTGAAATAACAACAGTGGCTGCATAGTTTTTATGCAAAACTATTGGCATTAGGAATTTCTGGAAAAATATACAAAGGAGAAAACATGTATAATAGACCAGAATTGCAATACAACCCTACATATTTTCTGTTTTTTGTTGTTGTCTTTTTTTAACCAAGGTCTGACCCAACATCCACCTGGCTCTTTTCTCCCATAACCATCTGGGACAGATAAGACACAATCACCTGCCATAAACATATCTAGGAGCTCCAGATAGCTCACAAATGGGCGTCCAATAGTCCTTTCCAAACCCAGGCTGCTCGTTCCAATGAGTGTTGAGATGATTAAGCACCACCGGCATCAGTATCCATCCCGTTGGGAGCGTGGCTAGCATCCACAGAGCTCTCACACAATACACAGCAGGCCAGCACGGCTTGCTCCACCGCCAGAGAGTTACATAAAGGCCCCAAGAGGCCTCTATCCATGGGTTAGACAGAATGTGTGTTTGGTTGGTTGGTTGGTTTGTGATTTGTGTGCATTGAGGTTTTGCACAAAACAGGGGTGGAGAGCAGCTGGTCAGGCTACCTCCTTTTATCACTTTCCCCCCTCCTGCCCCTGCAGCCAAAGTAATGAGTAAGGAATAATAGGTCCTCAAGGGCGGCCTATACACAGCACATCTCAGCAGAAAAAGCAGCCGAGTTTTATTTTGTGTCCTGCATCAAAATGCACAGTTATTAGCACTGTCTTTGCAGAAGTAGAGATAACAAAGAGCAGAAGGGAGGGTTGGAAGGGAACAGAATTTGGTGCAAGGTAGCACACTGCCTTGTTAATAGTTAATATATGCTGTAGTCCATCTGCTTGGGCGCTTCATTAAGACTTTATTAAAGCCTGAGCCAAATCTTAAATCTGAGTCCCTCAAATGGATGAAAGTATTTAGTAAGAATTTACATATATATATATATATATATTGGGATACAAATCTAACAAAAATGAATATTTATTACATACTTGAATAACAGGGATTTTAACAGGGTGGGTTTTTTTTGTTTTTTTTTACCAAAAGCTCATTTTGGCAGCATGGATCAATCTATAAGTAATGTCAGCCCTGAATGGTCCAGTCAATCCAAACGCCAAGGCTGAGCTCTATCAGATGCATTTGCCCTGGCTGGTTGGCGTGTGTCAGAACTGAATGACAACTGAATGACGAGAAACAAGAAGGTTAGTGAAGGCAACGAGGTGATAATGCAATCAAATACAAGGCTGAACAATATTGACAAAATACTACACTGCGATTACATGTTGCAATTGCGATATATTACCTTGCAATATATTAAAAGGGAATGTCTGTTGACATGGTTACAAATTGCATCATTTCGATTAAAATAATTTATGCCTACTGGATTATGTGAAAGCCATGAATCATCAAAAACACCCACAGAAACACTCATCTGGAGCATCTGAGCACACAAAAAAATAGTGATCGGTTGGAGGGTTCATTTGCATATTGCAGCCTTGTATTGCTTAGTACTGGAAAGGTTGTAACAGTATATTGTGTAACCATCCAAAAAAGGCTTTATCAGTGATCCATAAATGTTAAATAAAATTATGCAAGTTGCAATGTGATGTATGACTTAAAAATTAAGATTAAGGCTCTGATTTGCATTGCTGCGGGTATACAGAAAGTAAGACAGGTAGGAGTGCACAGTAATGATCTATGTAGTCTACTGACTGTATGCAGCACAACTCCACTTCATCACAGTGGGCAATACTGTGCACTGAGTGTGCGCTTTTCCACACTTTTCTCTAGCCTCTATTCAGCGGTGGAGAAAAGCAGTGGTCTATACCAGATTTGAAACGTGGTTTTGAAACATGAGAGGCCTTGACTCTGATATAACTCTTACATTTACATTTTATATACACACACACACACACCCATGCACCATACATTACACTTAAACTGGTGACCTACAGAATACTTAATGTGTATAGGATATTTAAACAGGTGACCAATAAAAATACAAAATTTTTAAAAAATCAACCTAGAAATATATGAAATATATGATCTTAAAGCTCTCTGGTTGACTGTATAATAATTATAAATAATCTCACATACATTTATAAGGAGTGTGTGTCATTAACCAAATCCATTAACAAAAATGGATAATTTGCTTATATATTAATAATATCAATGACTTTAAACCTGCATAATGATGATTTTTTTTTAAATATTGACTTTATCTAGGCTGTTCTATCAATCAACCGATCATTTAAGTGGTTTCTTTTTGTTTGTTTGTTTTTGTTGTTGTTTTTTTTTATATTATTAAATGGTTAATCAATTTAGAATAATTCCTGCACCCTCAGAAATAAGGGTCACACAATAAAGGTACTTTTTTTTCCCTAGGCACTGGGATGAGTGCCCTTAATGTGTTTTGTACCTTTAATGTGCATCTTATACCTGGGAATGTGCATGTAGTGTTCCTTTAATTAGATTTTAGAGCAAAGCTTCAAAAGGTACTTTAAATCAGAGGTCCTTAAGGTCCAGTTGTGAGATGCATAGCTTACTAAATGTAGAAAAGATCTACTCTTGATGGTACCACCCCAGAGACAAGGAGAAGTGCCATTATTTCTGAGAGCTGTAGTTATTTGACCAGCTGATCTTTTGCAAAGAGATAGAGTAGTTCCCAATATTTAATATTTAGGTAAATATCCTTTTAGGTAAAATTATTATTCCATATATGTATTGGTGGTTGCAATCTGTTTTGCAAAGAAATATGCATGCATGAAATAATAGTTCTGGGTAACTTTTCTAACTGAAAAAACAACAACAACAACAACAACAACCAGACGTTGTTTACTTGGTCGAAGTAGATGATGCGCGTTTTGTTGCTCATCTCTGACGGCTCGTGGTTGTTGCTCCTCACGGCGGAAAACGCCACCTTGGAGTTGGCCGCGCGCACTGAGATCCCGAGCGGAGAGGAAGAGCCTCTGGCGTCTGTAGCCGGGTTCGAGTCGCACACCACCAGGCATTTCCCCTCCAGCACGATGGGCTCCGTGTCGTTCTGCGCCGCTGTGAGCGCCACCAGCGCCAGCACGCCGAGCCACACAGCCGCTGAGTTACGCGCCATCGTGCAAAACAGTATCCCGGTACCACAAACTTCCGAAAATGTTCCGCTCGTGCCTTGCGCTTTTTCCCCCGCCACTTCCCGCGCGCGCTTCACAGGAAAATCCGCCGGATTCCTCTAAACGCGGCGTGTTGATTCTGGAACTCTAGTCATTTTTATTCATTTATTTTTGTAGGAAAAAAAATACTTCCTATCCTTCTTGTGTTGCTAATGAGAGGATGCTTCAAACTCCACGAGGAGGAAATATGGTGCAGGAGAGAGGCACGCGCGCCTCAGCACTGTGGCTGAGTGTCATCACTCCACACGAGCTTCTTTTTCCCACAGAGAAAGAGAGAGAGAGAGAGAGAAAGAGCGTGAGCGCGTGCGTTAACCGCAGTGCGCGCGCAATTACCGGCCAGTTAATTTGACTGAAAACCTGTGCACTTTTACCATGTTGCTGCACGGTTTGGTTTTTTTTTTTTCCTGCGCGTGCAACCGTTAATGCATGGCGACTTTTGGGTCACAGGATTCCATCCAGAACGCCTTAGTGCTCATCGTGATGCACCATGTGAATGATGGGAAATCTCAGCACACAGAGGCGGTGTAGAGTAAACATGACTGCACAAAAATCCCCATCCATGTGTCCAGTCATGACATGAACAAAATGTCACTCTCTGCTAAATGAAGCAAGGTTCTTCATTTACAAAAAAAAAAAAAAATCAGAAGGTACACAATGATCAACAGATCTTTTCAACTTAACAGGAATTCTCCAGACATTCTAACACCATCATCAAGCTCATCTATTGCTTGGTGTGTTCGTGATCTTGAATTGTCCAGCAAGTCAAGGTGAATGGATTCCTCTGAACAGGTGCATTTTGGTTCAAAGATGCAAAAGTGCTCTTTAAGGACTATGATCCTTAAATGAATTATAAAGGTACATTACATGCTCAAGGTCCAACCAAAGATATAAAGTATGCACACTTGAAGGTACTATTTGATATGAAATATTTTTTTTTCTGCAGCTATTCACATAGTGTGATATAATCGCTTTGATTTTTTAATCTCAGGAGATTCATTAGAACTTAGTAAACCTGATCCAAGGCTTTTGGATGAGCAGCAAAACGCCATCGAAATTATATCACTAAGTCACCTTGAGTGGTGGACCTTGCAGTGCAGTGGTCTTCAGGCATGGAAAAAAAAACAATGCTCTTTTCATCACATAGTATACATTTCAACTATTTGTTTTTGTATGGAAATTATTCTTCATATACACATATGTGATTATGGATGTTATGCATTTGTGCAGTCTGCTACTCCTACAACACATCAGAGAACTACTGCAGGATGTTTAATCAAGGTTTTAAAATGTCTAATTTATTTTAGTGTTGTTCAGCTTGTACTGATATGGTCATGCATACAGAAATCCATTTTACAAATCTACCTGAACTCACTTTGAGGTAATTGTGGGAAAATGCAGGTTATTTTTCTATTGTCATTTGCTAGATTTATTTAGGCAAAAAAATTTTTTAAAAAATAGGCTGAACTACATGAAGGCTTTACTTTCTACAATATAATGATGGTGTTTTGTGAGATGTCTGTTAAATCATTATGGTAAAGAATCACTTTAGTATTCTTTACAGCAACATAGACCTTTGCAAAAGAAAGCTATAATTAACCTTGAGATTAAAACAGGAAGAGTAGCGGAATTTGTTAGACGGTAATATGGGGTCTGCATGAAAGTGCTTGGAAAACCCAACGCATTTCAAACAGATTATAATGTCTCACTTCTTGCCTGCTATGTCCTTGAAACAAGGCATGTAACCACAAAAAAAATCGCTCACCATTTCACTGACAATTGTTAGCACAAATAAACAGTGGAGCCACTTGAGGCTTGCACGTCACAAATCAGGGAAGGATACTCAACACTCACACTCTCTATCTTTCTGTAAAACAGTCTGCCTCAGAGGAAAATAACATGAAGGTGGTAATTCTTGGGTTAGGTGTGAATATCACCAGGCTATTAAAATGTAACACAAAAGAGCTACAGATTGCAGGGAATGAGAGTGGGAGGAAGTTATTGCTGTATGCTTTGTAAAATATTGATGGGAAAAATTATGATGGAAAAGGTAATTTGTGTGATAATTGCTTGTAATTAATTTATAATGTTGTCTGCATCTGAAATGCTGCCATTTAGATCAGTGACAAAACAGAAATACTAATTTGACTGGAGGCAGTATGATAGTGTTGCCACTTCACAGCTCCCGATTCCCTGTTTTGAGCCGGAGCTCAGGTGCAGAGTTTCGCATGGTCTCCTTATGTCCACGTGGGTTTCCTCCGGGGTCTCCGGTTTCTTCCCATCTTTAAACAACGTGCCGGGGAGGTGGGTTAGCGCTAGGTGTGAATGTATGTGATGGTGCCCTGAGATTCCCACCTGTCGCAGTGTTCCTGGGGTCCATCATGATCCTGACCAGGATAAAACGGTGAATGAAGAAAATGAATGAAAAAATCATTCGTCCTGAATCTCTCAGGTCTTCTCTGCCATCAAAGGTACAGAGAAGGTAAATAAAGAAAACACTACAGATCAATATGTAAACATTTCAGCATACCAACACACATAATATTCCATTATGTTTGTTTTTCAGTGGCAAAGTGTTTGTGAGCTTCTCTATTATTGGACATCTCATAATGGGCAATGACCAAACAACACCTAGCGGGAGCGTCAGAATGAAGAATTAATATTTGATTGAGGAAGGATTATTGGATTCTTGCCAGTCCATTCTTCAGGATAAAGCCCAAAGGATAATCTAGGCCAAAAAGTCTATTCTTAGGTGACTCTGAAATGGATAAGCAAGACTTTGAGCAGCACAAATGAATCAACCTTCGGTGCCCTGCATTTTTTTGGGGTTCTTAGGGAAAACAGCCTCATCGCATCAACCTATTGACACTGTTTGTGGTGGAAAGCCTCTTGGGTTCGGTTGTGAGTGTGATTATAATTCAGTGGGATATGGAGAGCTCAACACGCCCGGAGGCCATGAAAAACATGAAGCCACTTCAGTAACTGCATAGTGTAGTCGGTCAACGTATTGTCCGTTTAGCATACGGAGTGTATGCATTTATCGATGTATATGTGGCTGCCTTTGTTCTGAACATCTCAGTGTGTAGACACAGGTGAAGGGGTCTCTCTGCGGAACAGCAAATGACATTAAAATTCATCTGAAAGCCTCCAGCATCTAATTTATCTCAGTTACTCGCTTTTGTGAGTATCTAACAATTCTTTCCTTTAGAGGAAAGAGAGGGGGTAAAAAAAAGTCAGTGTTTGATCCTGTCTGCACCCGAGGCAACTGAGGATTTATTAATATTATTATTATTATCAGAAATCAAACACTGAAACATTACAATGGCACCATGGATTAAAAAAATCAACAAAATAAGCTTTCCCCGTTCAATAGCTCTGAACATACAATAACGTTCCAAAGACCATGATGAATAGCACTTTGAGCCTGCACCTCCTCTGACAGTTGTGACAGTCATTAATAATGAGTTTGGTCAGATTGTTAGCGACTTCAACATCGCAGTGAGTGAACTGGAGTCAGTGGTTAACCCTTTGCAGATGGGGTGACTCAGAGAGAACTTCAGATTTGGGGTCCAGTCGCGTACTGGCAGCACACTGGCGCCATGTTTTCGTCAACCTCAGTGGCCCGGAAAATTGTTTAATCTGAGTGGCATACAATGGGGTCACAGCACAGCTGTTTTTTTTTTAAAGCCTAAATACTTCAATGCCATGTTGGTCAAAGGGATTGCACTTTGACATATGGATTTCTGCTAGGGTCTTGTCTTCCTGACCGAGGAGAATAAATTCTAGTAAAAAATGAATAAATATTAGAGCGTACATAGAAGTTGACAATTTGACAATTAGACAGTTAGAAGTTCCAACAAGTGAAAACAAAAAATGTATTCATTCAACTATATTATCATGGTCAGGGCTGTGGTGGATCCGGAGTCCCAGGAACACCGGGAACAAGGTGGGAGTACAATCTGAATAGGACACCTGTCCATCACAGGGCAACATTCACACCCTCATTCACACATTCACAACTGGGTGCCAGTCCACCTACTGGCATGTTTTTGGGAGGTGGGAGAAAACCAGAGAACTTGGAGGAAACTCATACAGACAGAGGGGGAACTTGTGAAACTCCAACTTCAGTAACCCAAGCTCAGGTTTGAACCTGGGACCGGGTCTATGAGGCAATGAAGCAATGCTGCCCACAACAAAAAATACATATTAAAAAAGCATTTAAATTTACAATGATTCTATACACCATGTCTATTCATCTTTTTCTTTTCATCCTAAGGCCATATAGACTTATGCCATCAACTGCAACATACCTAATGTAAGAGCTATATGGTCAATCACTCACCAGCTCACACAGATTATTACAAGTAGCACTCGTCCACAAATATGAATGGTTATTTATGGCTTCACAAAGACGGATCAAATGCAAAATGGCTCCCAGCCAGAGATTGACAGTTTCCCTTAAAAAGGACGGCATTGCAGACTGACAGGAAATTATCGGCTGTGTATCCCATGTCGTAAAATGAAACGACTCACTACTTCAGAACATTTCTCTAGCAGTGTATTGGGAATAAGCACAATGAGCCATTGCAGAAAATGCTTACAAACTTTTATTTGAACTAAAAATCTATTATCCCCATAAACTCCCAGGGCCTGTTCTGACTCTCATAACTACAAACCTTTCTTATTAGTTTTACTGTAGGTACTGAATAATTCATTTTGGTTACTGAATAATATGCTCTAAGATGAACAACTTAATAATAGGATGGGACTTTAATTCCTTCAAGCATGTTTAAATATGTATGACCACATGCCTAGCTTTGTCTCTTATACTTACTATATATGTCTATACCCTCTGAATATAAATTCATTTCAATTAACCTTCAGAAAAATTTGAAAAGCCTTAAGCCTTGATTTTACTCTGTACTTTTCACACTTTCACACTCTATGACGAAATAATTACAGAACACCATGTTGCCTCAACTGTTGTTTTTCTATAAAATTCTTCCTACAGTACAAAGAATTCAGTAACTGGAAAAAAGACACTAAAAACACACATTTCAGCATCTTGCTCTTGACAAAACAGAAATAGGAGTCAGTTGTTTAAACTAACAGTCAGTTCTCTAAACAAGGCAATGCCTGAGCAATACAGAAGGAAAGATTTCAAGAGGCAGTGATTGAAAGGAGGCATCAGTGCAAATGCTCAAAGCTCCCATGTACGACAGGTGGGATGGTTCAAGCAGCAGGAAATAACATCTCTCATCTGTAATCCTCTCAGACGAATAGCGTGGTGCGCTTGATGAAAAGCTGGCCATGTGTGGTGGCTCTGAACTCAGACTAGGAGATCAGAGGATGTTAGGGACGTGGAGAAAAGGTTAGCACTGTTAATCTAGGCATAAAGTTGTTTCCCCAATAGACAATAAGGGTTGCATCTCTATTCATTTTTACTAGTCAGTGAGTAATTCGATGAAAGTATTTGACTAGTCGTCTTTTCCATAGCCAAATCAAAAACTTCAGGATATTGTTATTTTATTAGCTAAACTCTATTATTAGCTAAACAACAGCAGAAAAGTGTCAAATTTTAATTTACTAAGCAGCCACACACAATCGACCTCAGTGCTTTTGTTACCATTAACAACGAAAGTGCAAACTAATAAATCTGTATATCATATTACACTGTTTAAGGACGTACCAATTCCTAAACCTGGTGGCTCAGATGAAACTGTTGATTCTGGAACTGAGAGCGCACAGCATGGAAGCTCATGTCCAGCAACAGAGCCCTCCATATAGATCAATAACCAGCCTTTCTTGGATAGAGCTGTTTGTTCATGCATTCTTTCATGACAGATTTCATTACACCACAGTGCAAGGATTTTATTCAAATTTTATTTAGCTTTAAAGGACAACAAATATAAGTGCAAGAGGAATTCCTTTAGGAGCAGGTGAGAGTGGGATCTTTTAAAAAACAACTTTACACTTCATAAAAAGTAATATGAAAGTGATAATGTTACATTAGAGCAAAAGAAACCTAGTCTTAGATAATGCGCAGTTCAATGCAGAATTGGCTTCATCTAGTCTGAACTAGTTTCAGACTAACAAAGTGTATTTCACTGCTTTTCTTTGCTGTCTGCCTGCATTTCCTTACTGTCTGCCTCAATATTTTTTTCCACCGCCCTCAATGACACGACTAGTGAATGCATGAGTCAACTAGTCGACTAGAAAGCAGACAAATGTACATTGTTAGTCTGAAAATATTTACGCAGTCCCTAATAGACTCAAAAAAAGGTGTGAACATAATACAAACTGGCATTGACTGGCATTGATGCACTTAAACCCATTTGTGTGTATATATATATATATATATATATATATATATATATATATATATATATATATATATATATGTTGTGTCAATGTGTATGAATCAAATAATCAAATATGTCTGTATTATGTTTCTTGGTTTTTTTGAGGTGTCTACGGACAAGACAAGTAGTGCTAACCTTTTCTCCATATCCTCTCCTCTGTTCTCAGAGTCTGGGTTCAGATACACCCTAGTTAAATTGCCCAAAATTCCATTGCTTATTGGATCATTTCAAGTTTCACTTTCTGCCGTGTTATTGTGACATTACAGCTTGCACATCTACAGTGCAGAAAGGAGGGATTTTTGTCTGCCAGACAGAGATGATGATTTGAGTATTATAAAACTCCTCCAGGGCCTGCTGACATCCCAGAGACATATGCAATAAAAACATTATATCAATTTAATCAGTTCAGTTTTATTGTTTCACTGTACTGTGCACATTGCCTAAAATCAAACTTTTCTAGGTTTCCTTTCTCACTTTGATTTACCAAACACATCTTTTTTATTATCTCTGACCTGTTCCCATGTATGCTGCAGTGCTTATGTTTTCAATGGCAATCGATTTATTTGAAATACTCCTGTGTGGCACATGTGGGCAATGAGCTGCCTAGACTTCCATTATCCCAAAATATTTAGCTTTTTAAAATCAAGGACACATCTGTCTGCCTCTTGACAGCTGCTTAAAATGTAAGACACATAGAGCCCCGTGCTCCCTCAAGTCACAGAGAAAAAATCAATCTAAAGCATGGCTTATCTGCAAAGCTAATTTAAATGAAGGGGAGGAACAATAGCAGTCCAGTGAAGTTTTCATGTTGGAGTGTCTGGAGAAACGTGTGTATGGGGTTCAGCTGGCTCTGGCCACTGCTGCCCTCCCTCCTTCTTGGGCAGCTGTTTGCCCGCTGGTAGCTTGGCAGCCCCCGTTAGTCATCTCCAGCCCAGTAACTTCCATTGAAAGAGCTCTCCAAAAAAGTAACAGCTGATCTATATCAGCTTCCAACCGAGCAGTTTCTCCTGAGCTAGCAGTGCATCCAGCAGTGCTCTTTGTTATGGACTGGAATGAGAGAGCTGCTTTCAGCTTTCAGTAAATCTGCCCAAGACTTTTAATCAAAGTAAACACCGGATCGACGATAGATCCAGCAAATCCTTCACTAAACCCTTGGATTAGGATGCTCACCGAAAACCTTGCTCTTCAGTTTAGAGTGACATTCAAATGGTCTTTGGATCGACACGCCTTCTCTGATATGCTTGAGAGGCCAGGTCAGGCTTCTTAGTCATACACAAAAGCACACACTCATTCACACACACACACACACACACACACACACACACACACACACACACACACACACCAACAGACACACCGGTGGTGGCAAGTCTCAACATGTGAACTCTGCCTGGACCCTTTTGAATTCGTTGATAAACTGGCAAACCCAGCCAAACACTTCTTGAGAATCCTGATCCAAGGGCTCTCCAAATTTCACCTGAGGAGAAAACAGAATAAATGTAGACCATATTAATGTGACCGTTTACGTAATAGTTAAACAATGACGTCATTATGTGTGTTCAGTCAAAATCATTTCTCAAGTTGGGTACAAAGGAACACAAAGACTTAAATCAACACTGGGAGTTTGCTGTCAGGCAATTCCTGGCCTCATCTAAGGCCAAGGGTTCAGTCCTGTACAATGATGAAACAGTAAGCCATTTGAACACCCAGGGGAACATGGGCAAGGTAGTCTGTCACTGATAATGCAGGAGTCACTACACTACACTCCTATCATTCTCTCTGTCTCTTTCTCTCCTTTCGTACTCCCTAATTGTGCTCAGTCCAGCCCCTAAGTTCTCTGTCTTGTCTTTTCTTGTTCTCTAACTCTGCCTCTTTCTTATTCTCACTGGCCGACCTGAGTTGCTTCCCCTTTATTGGTGATGGGGGACCAAACTTTGGGCTGTAATTGTGGAACTAAAGCAATTCCCTTCCCCAGCTATGGACTCACCACTCACCACTGTCTCACTCTCACAAGCCCAAATTCTCACAGAAGACCAATAATACTTTTAGAGATGATGGATAGTCTTGGGGAAAATTGGGACAGTTGGGGAAAATGTACATTATAGACTGAGGAAAAAAGGTTCCCTTTGTCTTTCTGGGAGCACACAGCGCAGAAAGCGTAGTGCAGCAGCGAAGATCTGATTAGCATCTTGCCAGGTTATGTTTTAGTACTGCTATGATAAGGAATAATAGCTTAAAACATGTAACAGGCACATCGCACATTATGATCTTGTTAGCAAACTTAGAAGCAAACCTGTAGCAGCTATGGCACTGATTTGGCGTTTGAAAGTAATCATGAAGCCACTACATTGTTAGAGTCAAAACAACAAGATTACAATTATTATCATAAATCATAAATATATTGAAACCATAAGCTCAGTCAAAAATAAGATGGAAAAAGGACAGTGAATAGATCCCTAATAAAGCAATGGACAGTCCTGTCGGTTAACATAAATTATTAGAAGCCATCAGCTCCAAATAGTGTGTAAATCACAGCAGCAGTTAGCCGGCAACACTAAGTCGTGGGTGGGGGGGTGGGGGAGGGGGGGTGAGCATAGTAACCTTGAGGAATCGGTTGTCTGAATTATACCCCTCCCTTTTTCTCCATCTTCGCCTTGTAGAGATAAGCAGAGAAACAATTGAGAAGGCCGATCTCGACAAAGCGGCAGACTTCTGGTCCATCCGTCTCCCCGGGCAACACAACACAAGATATTGGAATAATAACTCAGGGATTACCAATATGTCAGCGTAGAGTTTCCTCATCTCAGTGCACCTCTTCGTCAGCTGGCTGAGATCAGCCTCATACTTCTCGATGGCCATCTATAGTCAGAGATGAAAGAAGAACGGGAGTTAGAGGAATGCTTTCTCATCCACTGAGTGCCATCGACCTCTAAGACTGTTATTACTGCCACTTGTTTCCCAGTGTCTGGCACCACAAGAAGCTTTTACAGGGAGTGGATGAATTTTGGTGATTGTGAAACTTTTGTGGAACAATATGAAGGAGTGTGGAGCGTCACCACAAGGGCAAAGTTCTGCTTTTTGCACCTGTTGCATGAGACATCTAGTTCAGTGGAAAGGTTAATTATTGGGTGTATTTAGACTATACTCTTCAGAGGCAAGTATGAGAAAAACTCCAGAATGGATACTTTACTATATTTACTAACCAGTGGAAAGTTTCATTATAATATTATAAGAGTAAAATCCAGTGTATAACAGAGACAAAAGCAAGACACTACAGGTAAATACGGTAATTTAAACATATAGATAGATATATTTGTAACTATAGTGTGTATAAATGTGCACAAAAATCTATTCTATGAATGATGTTAGAATTAAAATGTTTATTTCTCTCTTTATGACTGTCAAGAGACAGATCTACAGAAAAGTTTGTTCCAATGTCATTTATTTATTGTTAATAAAGAAAATACCATCCACTATTATAATGCACTGATTTTATGCCATTTTTCATAAGTCCAACAATTGTCAACATTCTGAGAAATTCCTCAGTAATAAGCTTCTAAATAGGGATATGAATGTACATGTAAAGGTTCATGAATGCATCTAGAAACTGAAATTTTTGGTTCTGAACAAAAAAACCCTGATTTTGAGAAAATGAGTTTAAAAATATAATGTGATTTCATGTATTTCCAGACTAGTAAGTGTAGTGTATAAGGTTTATAAAAGTAATTGACGTATATAATAATGACGCATAAATTCACACATATTTTGGCAAGCGAAAGCCTTCTTAAAATTTGCTAAAATCTTTCAGATAATTTGGTGGTTGTGAGCGGACATAAGCGGTGAAAAACATATTACGGCTGAGTTTGTCATTTTTGTTACTACAGTTTAACAGCAGACATCTGCAATCTGGAAATGATTCACCTGAACAAAAATCATTTCTACCTGTAATGTCTTGCCTGAACATTTAATTATATAGAGACAATGCAAAATTACCTTTAAGTCTTTCGAGAATTTGGAGTGCTGGGTGCCTAAGTTTTTCCACTTGTATGTTTTCCTGTACTGAATGACCTTCTGTAGCTCATTCTTCACAACTAGAAGGTGAGACAAGGTACTGATCATCTATCTTCCATGCTTGCTGAGGCAGAACCTTTCTTTTAAATGGCCACTTTCTGAAGGCCCACATTGGCACAATGGAGATCTTACACGGATGTCAAGTCTTTGAGCTTATAAAGCAAGCCATCTGAGCCCATCGCTGCAGAGAATGTTACTATTGCTCTTGGTTAAACCTGACAGCAGCGCATCAATCATCAGCGATTCCAATAATTTTGTGCCTTCAGCCTTTTACTCAGTGACATTCAAATAAAGAGCAACAGGTTTGTAACCAATACAGGTAAACCCTTATGCAAAATATGGTACATTTTTGGAAATCAGTTGGTTTCTACAATCTACCACAAACAGCCTGACATCTCATAACCAAAAACACTCAATCAATTATGGCTTTCTTTAAATAGTGTAATACTTACCATCCACCTCAGCTGTAAGGCCTTTAATTGATGCTAATGAAAAAAAGCACACAAACACACAGTCAAAAAAGCATTCAGAAAAACCCGCAAGCCACTTCCATTTTGATGCAGTTTTGATTAGCCTACCCCCAGGGACTGTCTCAAATTCCGTCAACTCCTGGAAAAACGTGGCCAAACGGGGCTCATGCAACATGATCTGCTCCACAAGGGCATGCAGCAAGGTGAACTTCTTCTCATTCCCACGCAATTGCGAGAGCTATGGGGAGAAGAGAGGAAGAAAAAGGCCATGAGTGATGAGGAATTCTTTCATGCACCTGCACCTTCACCTGAGAAACTACAAACCACAGACACACGTATGACTCACACACAAAAAGACTTCATCCACTTCATCCTCCTATCAGGACAAAGGGCACAGGATTCAAGCATGCATGTAGATAAAATTTCTTCATTTTTGCATAAATAACCCAAGGCCGAAGACAGAAAGAGACTTGAAAATTCTACACCCACGCGCTATTGCAAGTTTACAGTATGTTACTTACACACATAGTAGTGTCACAGTGCAACTAAAATTGGAACTTTTCTCTGTCTTTGTAGTGAATCATGCTTCCTTTTTTGAGTCCAGGGAATTACTCTTATACAAAGATCACCATGACTACTCTCCCTTATTTGTTATTACTGTTAGGCAAAAACACAGCGAAGGCCTTGGGCTTTGGTGGCCCTGTGCTGTGACAGGTCAAAGTAAGAATGTGTCCAAAGGGTGTGTTGTTGTAGGTTCTGATGCTGCAATCCATTATACTTGGAACTCAGAAAGTTGATTTTCCTCAGTTCCAAACTAAAAGCATCCCAGCGCTTCTGGCTGGAAAAACATGAATGCCCACAACCAGGTCATATTTGTATGGCTAGTCTCTGAATTCGATAAAAATAGAAAGAAGATTGACATTAATTATTTTGCATGATTAATGACAAGAGATGACATATAAGGTACATCTTTGCTTATAAAATTTGTCTGTCACAATGGTCTTATTGCATTAATAAAATTGGGCTGAAATCAACTAAATTACGCTATAAATCTAAACTTACAAAGCTGTTAAAACACCTTTTCACAACACAAAAGCTACAAATTAACTAAAATCAAATTTTGTCAAGTTGAAAATGATGCAAAAGGAAATCTGTTTACCGTCAACTGTGTGTCCTGCCATATTGTCACAACAACTATTGTTTATGTCAGAGAACTCAGGCGAGGTGGATGTCGGCCGAGCTCCCGACTGGGAATTCTGAGATGAATGACCATTGCATTGCACTTTGTTTATTTCAGGTTGGGTTTTTTTTTTTCGAGTTCTGAGTACAATGGATTGCAGCATAGTCATCATATCTGAATATGTGGTATATTTACCTGGGGCTGTGAGATAGCAACACCAACTGTTGCACTACCATGCCTTTAACTGAATGAAAATGTCACCTCATTGAATTGCTTAAAGAATTCTTGTTCTTTTATTTACATCCTCTTATACAAAGCAATCAACCCTGCAAATAAACTGAGATTTGCTCAATATAGATAGAGAAAATTCCTACATTCCTGCAGATTAATTTGTAGCACTCCTATTAATGTACTTGTATATGCAGCTGTCTCTACAAGAGTGGCTCCTAATTGAAAGGCAATGGAGATTTGGCTAATCCTGAACTGTTTCTAGTTTATGTTGTTTACCAATTTAAAGTCAGTCAATCCCGAAGGAACAGCAGTCTGGCGGCAGCATAAAACATTCAGCAAAAGTAAATTTAATATTGAAAGATAGCTGCCCCAGTGTGTTCCGAGGCTCCTGCAGACACCGCCTTTCAGTTCCTCCAGAAACAGAAACAGAGGTGGAATTGTGGGCCAAGGACAGAGCAAATGCAATGAACTCCTCTGTCTCATTACACAGGAAGGAAGTCTTTTCGCATGTGGAGCAAGCGCCCTTAAATCTTGCTGCCGAGGGAGTAGATCTGCACCGCGCAGGCCGATAACAATCGATACAAATTACCACCTTGGCACTAACGACTCAGCCAGGCCTGAAATAATCCCAAAACAAATGCACAACACAGGGACCGTGAGGCTAATGAAGGCCGGGTACCTAAAAAATGCTCGCTCTCTCATCCTATCCCTTTAAGTGAAAGGAATAACGGGAGCTGAAAAGGGAAGGCTGACCTATCTGATCTCTGAGCTCTGAATGGTTGTGAGCTCGCAAGATTTGTTTGCAGGGGGAGATGAGATGAGAGAAAGGGTAGGAAACGTGTGCTTTTGGAGATAGAGTCGAGGACAAGTGACTCACGGGGCAGACTGGGGTGAGAGAGGACGGACAGAGGAGAAATGGAAATTGAGAGAGAAAGTAAAGAGAAAGAAGAGATTAAGAAAGCGCGAGACAGAAGGCATTATCCTACCAAATGTTTTGCAGCAGCATATTTCCACAAAAGTCAGGGAAATTATGTGAATTAAAGGAATTTTCTCAAAAGGGATCAACTTATGTATATTATATAAACAAAAGCATGGCTGTTGAATACGGCCATGTGTGATGACAGACAGGGCAAACTAAATAGTTTGTGAAATTGCAAGCCACCATAGATTGGTTAATTTGATGCGTTTGTTATCCTATTTTGAAGTTGTTGTGTTGGTCCAATTTGCATAAAAATAGGTGGGTGAAAATGCCACCAGAGAGGGTGACAGAACAACAGAGAGATTACACAGGATAAGAGCGAGAATGAGAGAGAGAGAGAGAAAAAAAAAATGAAAGGCAGAGGTGAAAGAGCTGGATAGAAATAGCAGGCTTATATTCCAATGAGAAGTCTTATTAGCCTTTGCACCTCTTTAGGTCATACTTAGGTCATACCTTCGTTAAGGATGAGAGACGGAATCCCTTGGCCTTTTCTTTGCCTGCATGCTGGTTGAGGTAATTGCCGATGGTCAGCAGGTACTCAAGCACGGACACGAACGATTCGCAGCCCCACAGCTGACGACACATGACAATCTTCTGGTTAATCAGCTGCGGGACAAACAGAGAGAGACCACAGCATGTAATCTTCCACAGCTCAAAAGGCAGCCATGATTTCTCACGAATACTGCTGTTAATGAGGGCCCTCAAACATCACAGCACACCCTGCAGTTTATGACCATTCAGTCGTATTTCATAATAAAGAGGACACCAGGGAATATTACACCAATATGTGAAGCAATTAAGACCTCAAGCTCTGGTCATGGGGAATTAATTAAAATAATTCAAAAATGTAAAAGGTCAGAATCCAGTTGCTATTTGAGGGGGAAAAAATCATTTCTCTGAAACTTTCTATATAGTTTTTTTCAGTGACAACAGAAGCTAATTCTTATTACGAAAAGTGCACTTTGGGATCCCCAGCCTCAAACCAGACTTGCAATATCTATCCATTACCTCTAATTAATTAGTGAAAATGAGATACACTGCATTAATTTAGCAAGGCTGTTTAACATTCATATTAATTCCACAGCTAACAAGCTGATTTTCCTTCTGAGGATCGCCCTCCTGCAATTTCACTGGTGCAAAGAGGTTCAGCTGCTCTAGATTTGCTGCTCAGAGCCGATGGGCATTAATTGGTGATGCTTTTCGCGTTGCTGATTCTCAGCATGTTGTTTGCGGCTGTTCTCCTTGATGCTAGGTAAAGCAGAAGAAAGGGAAAATACGTGATTGGAGACCAGAGCATAAGGTCTGATGGTGGTGTGCCCTTTGCAGTGGTATTAGGTATGTACATATTGTTTTATATGGATTTTATTGCAGTAAATTTAACCAAGGCAGTCTTGGGAATTACTGTATACCATAATGCAAACATTACACTACCAGATCACTCAAAGACAGATTTGAGAAACATACAAAACCATTGATTCATTCAATATATAACACAGGTTTTATATTAATGTGTTTGTTCTAATATATTATGATCTCTACAGTAACAACTCATTCACATACTCTTGTATGGTGGACACTCTACATATTCTAAACCTGTCACAGAATGGAAGTTGAGACAGATGCAGGTGTAGGTAGAGCATTTTAATGAAAACGTGGCAAACAATCCAAAACACTGAGCAAACTCGGTCAAAAAACCAGGCGATCGGCAAACAGGATAAACAAGGTCAGGCAATAAAACACAGGAACTATGAACCAGAGAAGACAAACTGTGAAAATACGGCTTGGTAACATCAGAACACACAGTAAGCTGAGTGTATACTTCGCAGAAAATGACTGAATGAAAGTCTCTTTTTAAAGGGTGCTTGTGTATGTGAGGCTGATTGAACCCAAGTGTGTTTAATTAGAAGCTCAGTGATTGAACGAGGGGGAGTGTGTGTGTTCTGGGTAGTGAAATCTGAAGCAGTCATATTTGTAGGCCACGATGCTTACTAGGAGACTGAGTTTGTGGATTGCTATGATGTGACAAAACCTAATAATAAATGGATGAAAGAAAAACATATAATTGTTAATATGAGGGATATATTTAAAATTTATTCAAGAGTCTCCAAAATTCAGGATGCGTTTAGCTTTTTCTGAATAACGTGACTGTTTGTCTTATGAACTTGACAAGAGAAAAAAAGACTGTTTGTAGCTGCTATAACATAAGTGATAACAGGAACTAACTTTTGCAAATGTTCTACAACATTAAACATAACTAAAAACAAATAAAAAGTATGTTGTGTCAATTTTTAATGAATAAAAACGTAGAACTCGACGTCAAGGGTGTTGCTGAGGATGCCTCTGCCAACAGGAAGTCTAGTTCTTCTTGAAAACACTTCAAACAGGAAGGAAGCTATTGAACAGAAACAGAAGGAGGACCGACAGACCGATGGCAAAAATCATGAAAAGCCAGACAATGGGCCTTGAGTTCCTGAGCATGAACGTTTAACTCACATGCCTGTATGACAAACGGGAAGAAGTTATTGAAGAAAAACTATTTCAGACATCTGACCTTGCTGTGACCTTGACCCTGTCTGGATCAATTCAAAAATCTAATCTGTTCATCTGGTGGTAATGTGATAGACTTCCATATAAATTTACATGATATACTTCCATACAAATCCCACAAACATTCAACCGCTCATTCTTGATATATCGCACTAATGAGAATCTCGGACAGGTGGACAGATGGATGGATGGACAGACGGAAAACAATAAACAGACAAACAAACAAACAATTGCTGTGGTATTTGAGTAATAAATGTGAGTAATGTGAGTAATCAGAGGGATGTGCTTTTACAGGAAAATACCAGTAACAGTGGCCCATCATTATGTTTCCACAACAGCACACCCTTTTCCATAAATAATATACACATTATTATGTATATTGATGTGTATACTACATAAGGCACATTCTTTTCCAGCACTACGCCACAGTTAGTAGTATATCCAAATACACAGCATATATACAGCAGTCTACCAAACGTAAGAAATGCCCTTATGCATTAACATTATATGATGTAGCATGTTTGTGTGTAATCTGCTGTTTTGGATACATCCATATAACATATTCTTAGGCTAATTTTATCAAACACAAGGCATGTCTGATGCACTGCATGTATAGGTACATCTTTGACAAACAAAGATGGAAATCATCATGGTCTTAGACTATTTACTGGATGCCATTATGTCCAACTCTTAACTTGTAGTCATGTATACTTGAAAATATGAATAAATAAATCACTGAATAAAGCTTAGGCTTAACTAAAGTTCTCCTCTTTTAACATTTAAATGCAATTTTAACATTGTCTAATTTTTTTTTTGCTGATATTGCTGATTTTTTTTCTCTTTTGCCTTTCTTCATTCTTTTTTTAATTTGTTTTTAGTTCTTATATACTGTGCACTTTAGTACACTTTTACCATGCTGTTTTATTATACATTATTGCACAATACTTTGACCAAATACCACGACTTATATGCCTCTCTTTCAAATTTCATATTTCATACTTCCTTTCCAATTTTCTCCACTTCGGTTTACTTCCACATATCCTATCTTTAATCTGTTCCTTTCAAAAGAGTTCAGTAATTAAAAAAAAAAAAAAAAAAAAAAAAGTGAAACCATATGTGCTTTGTTCAATTTATCCACTGAACCCAAACATTATAAAATTGTATTGTATTATAAAATTACATAAGATACTATGTTGAAGTCATTTAACCTGATGAGAAGCATGTTAAGAATGACTGGCCTTGGAAAATATGTAGATGAAAAAGATTATTTTAATCCATGTCTGTACTGAGACCTGAGCACATACACCTGCTTTTACAAGGACCTGCATGTCTGTTTTCCTAAATGCAGTTTATATTACTAACAACTGTACTGAATACATACTGAGTATGTTAAAGACACTAAAATTATATTGCTATGAATCAAAGTAGCTGTGACATGTAAGCGCTAGGTGGTAAATGAAACATGAGGGTTATGAATAGTGAGACTCTGCATTTCCAATCCCAGCTGGAACTGCCACTGGTGCCGCCGCTGAGACTGAAATGCAGCAGGTCACACCTGGAGAGCTCTCGCTGTTCCCATAGCTGAGCTGGCCCTATTTCCCAGCCTAACACCCTGTCTGTCAGATGGCAGGCAAATCCACCTTAATGTTGCAGGCTTAAAATGTCTAGCATGTCGGACGATCCTTCCGGATTTAGAGTCAGTGGTGAAAATAGCTTTGGCTTGATCTTGTTTACAGCAGAGATCTTTCGCAAGGAGCCAGATTGTGTTCCACCTACAACTACTGAACCTGCCTTTGACATTGCAAATGCCACACAACTTGGTAAAAAATTATGCAGCATCCTGTATGTTGATCTCTTTCGTGAGCCATTTGCAATTAAAAGTTGGAATAGCAGCATACAACTGAGAACTCTTAAATATTTAGGATTTTTTTTGTAAAGTTTTTGTGTGTAAAATTTATCCTAGGCCAAACTAAACTAAAAAGGTCCTATCTGACTTACAAAACTTTTGGTCACACTGATTTCGTTGTATTCAAGTGAGTATGTTGGTAAATGCTATTCATGTGTAAATTACCAAGCGTGTTCGTGGCACAGCTGATTTGCGTACACGTAGTGACTGACCCCAGTATCCCTGCCTAACAACAGAGCTCAATTTCTCTGGAATTCTAGTCACTTAGTCATTTCCTGTTTGCTTTCCATGCTTTTCAGTTGTTCAACACAAAGACTTGGAGCTCTTCCGAGTCTGTGCTGTGTTTTCCCTGATTGTTAGTTCTGTGCCTTGACATTTTGCTACACCGTATTTGACTATTCTTTGGATTCCACTTGTGTTTTGATGTTTGTTGCCTGCTTAAAGACTACGATTTTGAATTGCGATTAAAAAACACGCATGGAACTGGTCTTTTACAGACACCCAAAAAAACTCCATAAAAGGCAAAGCTCACAGAGAACCTACAGTGACAAAATGACAACTAAACAGTGAAAGAGTGACTCCTAAGGATGATGTGCACTAAATCTTCCAGTAATGTAGCTTTCAGTATCTGCTTCCATAGACATATACTAACTCTTACTCCTATTATAGGACACTGTCAGTTTTGTCCTAATTGAATTGCTTGCTTTCTTTCAAGTCATTAATATGAAATTGCTGAGTTTCACAAAATGTTCACTAAATTCATACATGTAATTGAAATAAATGTGTGATTTAATCCATATATAAAATTGCAGTAACTCTAAATCACCAACTATATGATTTGAAGCCAATCATTTGAGGCTTTATTCACATTAAGTGAATTTGCACAAACTCGGAAGCAAAACATAGGAAATAAACATTTTTCCAGACTAACTAGATTTTCATGATTATCACATTTCTTGTGTAAATCCCCCTGCAAACGATTTACGATTAAATTCGTTCATATCCAGTTTGATAATTGAGGCCCACTTTCAGTCATACACTCAGACTGATATCCTAAACAGCCTCAAAAACCTGATTCAAATTATTAACAACGATATCAATTATACATGCTAAGTAACCGTAGACACAACTATATGAGCTCCAGTGGCACAAAATCGTCCATGTGTGCACAGATCCAATAATCACTGTCAACCTCCCTGTCCTGAGGTCAATAGGTCACACAATGAAGACACACAAAAAAAAAAGCACAGGTACACAGCGACTTTAATAACTGTGAATCCCTGTGGATACAACATATGACCTCGATGCTACACAAATGCTGAGTCAAGCGCATTTCCGTTGCTGTATCCCATAATCTCAGAGAAATCCCCTCTAAAACACATACATGGGTTTTGACAACTGTCTGCAAGGATTCATAACCTGTTAACGTATAGAGGATCCTGAAAACTAAACCCCAACACATTGCTTTTCCAGAGCATTGCACTTTCATCCAATGAAGGGTGTTTTGGTGCAGAGAGTGCATCTAATGAGAAAGCGAAGAAAAAAAGAAAAGAAAAGGCTGGCGAATACAAAAAGACTGAAAGGCTAACTTTGAAAATAACTGGGAAATGGAAGTAGAATTGGGGGTTGAAACTTTTCTTTTTGTTTCTGTTCAGACAGAGAAGGCTATCAAACCGCTTCTGGTGCCATTCTTTCATTGGCCCCACCTTAGCTTTCTTCCCATAATATAAGATCTGAAGGACCCTGAAGAGATTGGCCATTACAAAACCCCTAACTCTGCTCTAAGTGCAGATTGTTTCAAAGTAAAGCCACAATGTATTAATGCATTACATTTTTACCCACAAGTCCATTTCATTTATTTCTTCGAGAACCTGCTGTCTGCCAGCCTTAGCTTTTGCATTAGTGAGCTTTTTATTCTCTATCATTGAGAATGTTTCTCTTTTTTTTTTCTTTGCCAGGTCACAGTTTTGCTAGGATTTTGAAAAGCAAAATCCTCTTCAAACTTTCCAATTTCTAGTTATGAGTCTGCTGTCAATCATAATCATCTATGAAATGCACTACTAACTGCAAAACAAATGCACACACACACACACACACACACACACACAAATATTTATTGATATTCATGCACATGCATACATTTTCCCTCCACCACTTTCCCATATTTTAGGAATAATGATTGCATCTTTGGAGCGTTTCACCACTAAATCTAAAAGTGTAGTGTGTGTGCCATGCTGATAGTTGAAGGAGTTGTAGCCCAAGATGGAGGAAAGAATCAAGAAAGAAGAAGAAAAAGTGCAAGAGGGAGCACACACTGACCGGTGTCAGGTCTTCAATGCTGATGGGCAGTTCTCTGAGAGTTAGCAGAAGGTCCAGTCGAGTGCTCAGGTAAGGGATGTTGCACAACTGTGGAGGAAATAACACCCAGTGAAAAAGATTAAATCTCTCTCTCTCTCTATCTCTCTCTCTCTCTATCTCTCTCTCTCAAACACTGCCATAAAAAGTACAGCTGCTGATGAAATGGTGGAAATACACTAAGTAAATAAAATATGAGTTCAGAAACCTTTACATTAAATAGAAAAGCAAGTGAACAAGTGGCACACAGGGGTACATTCGCCCGAGTGGGAGAAGTGTAACCGGGTTTCTTCAAAAACAACGTAGGAGGTGTTGAGGAAACGTGCTGAATATCACCTAAAATTGGATATCGCCTAAAGCAACCCCAGCTGCAGCACTGTGTGTGTGTGTGTGTGTTTGTTTGTGTGTGTGTGAGAGAGAGAGAGAGAGAAAGAGTGAGAGATACATACTTAGATAGAGAGTTAAATGGATAGGTGTGTAAAAAAAATTGCCAGTATCTCTATCTGCATCAGTTGAGGGCTCCAAGTATTTGTATCTGTATTCAGATTTAAATTCGAAAGTGGGTGTGACCTAAAACAGAAGTTTTTTTTTTTTATTGAATACGAACCCTGCTACTATGCCGCTGGAAATACTGAAAAACTCAGAAAAAAAAATACTCAGGGGTAAAAATGCCAGCACTGTCAGCATGTCATAAATAAATGCTGTAAATGCCTCCCTGAACGTAGTCTTTGTTTGTCCCACAAGCTTTATATCTAAGAGCTCACTCACGCCCACATGAAAGTAAAAACCACCTGTTCATGCTCCTTTTTATTTAGTCCTACGGGACCATAGTCCCGATGCACATCTCTAGTCTCAACCAGATGCCATGTGAACCTTTCGAAAATATATATATATATATATATTTGTATACATTTAGAATAGATTATCTGGTCATTCCAAATAATGTATTTGTATTTGGTTATATCCCTATTAGGCAGGTGAGTGGTTGGATGGACGGACAGATGGACAGACAGACAGACAGACAGACAGAAAGAAAGATAGACAGATAGAGTATTATTTTAGCAGGCTTACCGCCATCATGTATTGATCAACCATGTGCAGTTCACTCACATCTCCTTTATAGGACTTGTACATCTCTATATCATCTGGAGTGGGCACATACCTGATAAATAATGCAAGTAAAATACATGTTCTAAAGAGAAGAGACTAGTAAAGAGAAACTCCTCATAGCATGCAATACATAATTTGTATTTTAGTTTTATGTAGATCTAACATACCTGAACTCTTTAGAACTATACTAGTTTTGAGACTTGCTTTGGTTTAGAGGAAATGATGACTACTCCAGTAGCTTTTCTAGCATACAGACTTAAAAGATTTGGCTTAATGTCAATCTGTTTATGTCCCATTAGACCAATATCAGAGCCTTTAAACAGAAGTAGTGAGAGTAAATAGAGGTCAGATGTCTCGCTGATAGAGACAGACAGACTTATCTCAGAATTATCTATGAACTCTTGACAAGTGAGCACACAGAGTGGAGTTTGCGCAAAACAGAGGTATGTCTCAGTATCCGTTATCCTGATTTTGAACTTCAGTGCGTTTTACTTGCATGGAGATCCCAACATCACTGCCTGACAATAGGCCTCATTTATCAAGCTGGATATGAACAAATTTATTTGGAAATCATTTGCAGGAGCATTTACGCAAGAAAATCATGAAATTCCCACAATTTCAGAAAAGACGTTCATATCCTGAGTATGTGTAAATTTACGCATGAGTAGACTAACTAATGTAAACCTCGACTGATCGACTTCAAATCAAATAATTTTTTCAAATAATTTGCATGGATTGCTGCATTTATATATGTGGAATATAATTTTTTATATTTATATTCTTATAGTTTCTATCACATCCTCATGCTAGTTCTCTAGGACAGGGACTAAGGATACCATCAAGAAAATTTTGTGAAACCCAGTCATTTTATATTAGAGGTATTAATTAAAGAATATGAAAAATAAAGAAAGCGAGCCAACACAAACCCATAAATTAAGACAAATAAAACTAGTCATTCAATTATTACAAAAGAAATGCCACTGTATAAACGGAGGATGGGCGGGCCTGCTGCAAAACAGCTGTAAACTGTAAACAAATGCCTCCACTGATGGAAGATTATATATAAGGGAAAGGATGTTTGGAGATCTATATGATTTTTTCAGAGGATGAAAGGTTATAAATCGGTTTGGTTTGCCACGGCATGTACTTTTAACACTGTGCAACACTTCCAGCACATCGGCCGAGACATTTATAAATAGCAGTTTCCCTGTGTGATGTGCTTGGTGTGCATGATCACCTGGGTACAGTGTAGATCTTTTTTTCTTCTCCCTTTTCATGTCACACCATTTTCTTTTCACCTCACTTAATTTACACCTAATTCACCTTTTTCTGTAATTTGTCTCGAGATTTTGACCTTTTCAGGTGCTGATACACTGCTTAATATTTTTATTGCCATATAGAAACCCTCCCAGTACTGTGTGCTTGACCTTTTATGGAGTTTTGTGGGCGTCACTAAATGCAAATGAGCTGTGTCATTTATATGCAGGAGTGATCAATATATGCAGGAGTGTACGAAGAAAATCAGCATTTTCAAAACTTTGTAAATCCAGTGGACAATATTAATTTGGTTTAGCTTACATAAACATTTACACACATTTACTAAAAGATTGACAAATGAGGTCCAGTGTTTGTAATAATAATATTCATTCATTCGTTCATTTTCCATAACCGCTTTATTCTGATCAGGGTTGCAGTGGATGCAGAGCCGATTCCAGGAAAACTCAGTGCAAAGTGGAAGTGCACCCCATTATCACAGAACCACAATATTGCACCATGAATTTACACAAAATCCGTGGAATGCATGTTGAATGCAATATTAAATATATAAATATGCCATTATAAAGTAAACCTTGAAAATAAATGAATCATCCACACACCCAGCAGCAGCCCTAACCTTTTTCACAGAGATTTCACTGGTGAGCACAGTTAGTTCACCATGTGAGAAAGTGTTCTACTTTCATTTGGCCTGCTTACTTCATTTATTTTAGGATCTACTGGATCCTATTATAGTATCAAAGCTCTGTTCTATGCTATCAGTCAATAAAGACAAATGTGCAGAGATTGCAAAGGAATAAGCCTAGAACTATTCATGACAATGAATCTTGGTATATTCTTATATCGTTATTACTTTACATTTCTTTTGGTCTTAAGGGCAAATGCTTGTTTTAAAACATGGCAGCATTGGGCTCCTAAGAGGTGCAACGGAAAAGCATTCTGGAGATCTTGAGTTCGAATTCCAATGATGCCAAAGCAATCCGTGGCCCGGGGTCCAAGAGAGAAAATTGGTCATGCTCTCAGTCAGAGTGACACTAGCCAATCATGGGTGTCTGTAAGCTTATGCATGTGGAAGTAGGCAGACAGTGCTTTCCTCCGAGTGTGTTACGCCGCCCCCGATGTTGCATGTTCAAAAAGAAATGTCCTTCGGAGGCACGTGATTGCCTTGTGATAATATGGAATTGGCCGAGAGAGAAAAAAAGTAGCCGCTTTTTCCAGACTTTGTTCAATTTAATTGGTAATTAGATTGATTACTAATTTAAACATGTTTTTGCAATTGCATTTCCCTTATGAGTAAGTAGACATAATAACTTTCCTTTTTCCTTAAATAGCTATCTCTGAATATGGCCCTTAGGGACATCACCACCAACCAAGAATTTAAAAGAAAACATTCATTCATTCAACTTCAGTAACTGCTTTATCCTGGTAGCACACTGGGTGCAAGCCCAGAAATACACCCTGGATTCACTCTTAAGGGCCGATGTAGAGAATTCAATCCATCTACCAGCATGTTTTTGGCAGGTGGGACAAAACTGGAGAACCCAGAAAAAATCCACACGGACATGCCAAACTCTACACTGAGAGTAACCCAAGCTTAGGAGATGTGACACGGCTTTTCTCCAAGTCCACAAAGTTAAGAAAATGGACTGATACATTCTAAAAGTAAATCAGAACTGTGTAGACTTGTGCGTAGAGTACTGTAATGCTGCAAACCTTATTTACATTTGGCAAGGCCAAAATACTTCCGCTTCTTTTCTTCTACTTGTTCCCTTTTTCTCATTTTTCCAGTGGCCCGAGAAACAAAGGGATGATTAAAAGCAAAGTAGGGACACTGGTCCTCGCCAGCTTGCATAAATCCTTCAGACTACTGATGATGTTTCAACCTAATGTTACACCCAAAGTGAACTCAGACTCCCAAATACGCCCATTTCACAGCCATTTTAGTGTTTCAAACACAAAACCAAAGATCTAATTATTTCATGAGCCATGGGACACACCTACACTGAGCAGTGGAAACTCTACAGTCAACATCCATTAATATTGCAGCCCATGTTGTGAACACATCTATATGGATTGTGTTCCTGAGGCCCACGCAAAGCTTCATGCAAATATACATAATGTTTGGATCTAAATATCGTAGCCTGTACTTTTGAGTGCGCTTTCTTTCCAGCAGGTAAATCCAGTAGCCATTTTTGAAGATGTTTCTAGAAAATGAAAATCAACCAAGCAGAGAAAGCATTTATTCCAGCTTTCAGCTTATTTAATAGTCTCTGTCTCTTCAAATACCAACTAATAAAAGTTTCATCATTGAGCCACTCTGATAAAAGGTTCCAGCATATGCGCTTTATCATTAACATTAAAGAAAGACTCCTGCTTGCATTACCTTTTTTCTCTGACATGAGCTACCAGTGACTTGGCCTCTTTTGGTTCCATTAAGGTCACTTACAAGTCCTAGACTATAGTATTTGTGAAAGGACATGTTCTTAAAAAGGCTGCTTCTATCCTTACATCTATCTATTGGTTGCATTTATTGGAATACAACCAAGTCCATAAAAAGTTTTTTGAAAGTTATGAATAATGTCAAAACAATAATAATGCCTAGAGTATTCGTAATCATGTTGACTAGGCGATCTGTATAAAGGCAGATATAGGCGGGGTCATTAATTTTGTAATGTGAAGCAGAGATATCAATAGCCTGATCCAAGCATTTGTCAGATTGCAATGCAGACCTGTCAAGTATACCTCATTTTCCCTAAAGCTAACAGTTTCTCTCAAACTGCATGCACAGAGATTGTCGTAGCTAAACTATAAATGTTGAATTTTGCTCTTACAGATGACTAGTGAACATCTGAATTGACGCATCATGAGAATGAAAAATATGAAAGTTATCATATACAATGTAGATGATTATAGTTTACTATATTTCAAGCATTTTGTTTTAGCAAGGCTGGTGTACTTCAAATTGTTGCTGAAGTGGGCTTTTTCAGCATATAAGAAATTAAAATGAAAATCACAGATGGGCTTCTGATCACAAGTATTATTATATATCTAAATGTATGTGTATTGTCAGCAGTGATAGATTTGCATGGTGTTGTTGTATTATTTTTTTTTTTCATACCTCCTGAGAGAAGCAATGTGTTCATCAGAGAGGCCGCCTTCCCGCTCATCAACAATGAACAATTTGTCCTTGAGCTCTTTAGGCTGCACTGGAAAACTTTTGAGGAAAATATCTGTGAAAAGACACACACACACATTCACTCTTGCAGATGCACAGAAACACACACACACATTGAAAGCATTCCTTCTGACAGGAAATCTTCCTATCCATGATGAAAACTCTCCAGATGCATTTGGAAGGCAAAAAAGCCCCAAGCATAATTACCTCTGCATGCAAGTCTTAGGGGTCTACCTGCAAGCTGATTTACATTATACCAAATCTGAATTGATGAGAATTTTGTTTTACTTAATAACCTTGGCTTGGTGTATATGAGAGGCAGAGACAGGTCATGAATATTCTGAGCTGCAGCACCATTCGAATAAATGAAGCAAAGTACTCATTATGGCAAAACATTTATGCTTTGCCTCAGCAGCACCAGGTTCAAGGATACTGTCAAGAAAGGCAGTGTAAACCTCTATTCTTCCACATTTCAAATGGAGAGGTTACTAAACAAGAAACAAATTTGCTTTTAATCCAGCCTGAGCATGAAGTCTAATCATGGGTTCTTTCTTTATTTAATTCACTGAGCCAAGCAAGGACACAGCTGGGCCAGTCAGTGAGCAACCAGAGAGCACAACCAGATTCACAAAACAGATTCTACAGACAGCCTCCATTTCCTGTGGAGGTAAAGAAGCATAAATTTTCTATAAATTCTTATAAAAAGGTCAAATTTGTAGCTTATACAGTATACCTTAAAATGTAACTCTAATCCAATGCTACCACTGTATCATTCAATGAAAGAGCATACCATAGAGTACATCTGGAGAATTTTAGGTGAGAACAAATCCAAAAATGTATTAGCATGTTACGTGTGTATAAAACTGTTAGATGTTGTGGTAAACCAAGTGGCAGAGTTGTTACCAAGAACAAGAAAATGGGGAATAAACTGCAACTTCAATCAGCAACATACTGATTCCCATTTATAAAGCACCATTCCACCTAGATTCAGTTTCACTTATGGCAGTTTAGAAGGTAGTACATGCTATGGGATTCACTTAACAGGTCTCAGGCCAAGGAATGGAGAATGCTTCTGCTATTGTCAGAGCAAAGAATAGTGTTTTATAAATGCATTCTGAAGGAGCCACACTTATGCTGGAGGATTTCTAAATCCTTTGCTGAAGCACTAACACATAATTCCCTCCCTGGGGGGTTCATCTTGGCCTTTTGTGCAATACTTTGGTTTGCAGGAAAATTATACACAGTTTATTTCCCGAATGTGTGATTGCACTTCTTCACTTCTGAGAACTTCTCATGTTTTCAGCTCATGACTCAACTGATGCATTACCAGCAGAACTTTGCACTACCTTAACTTTTTCAGCCTCAACAGAGCCTTAAATTACCGAGTGACCTCTCAATTCAAAATTATTGGCAACTTTCATAAAAATGAGCTACAATTTACATAAGTAATGGACATATGGAGACATTTTAAGACAATATTTTAAATGTTAAAAAAATATTAAAAGTTTTCTTAGTTAAATCACTGGTTTCAAACTTATCAGTACCACCACAGCTAATAGATTCTGAAGCCTTGACTGGAGAGCATAACAACTGTTTGTCTCTGGAAAGCTCTAAAATTTTCCCAATGTTGATGGACGACAGAGATTTTACATGTGTGCAACCTCACAATCATGCCCCAAGGACACATAAATATGGGAAATGGAAAGAACGTGTTCGAGAGGAGACTATTATTAATTAATTAATGTTTATTTTTTTTACAATAATTTTTCCCCCATTGACTTCAAGGGTGCCAATAATTCTGGAATAACTGTATATAATGCTGCATGCTAAAAAGATATATAATACTTAGACATATTCCTAGAAAAAAAATGTCGAAAGTGACTTCTGTTCTACTTACATTACATTTACTTACATCTACTTATGTCTTCCTTACATTTGAGATGGTGTGCTAGTTTACTTGCCCAGTGCAAATAATAAAGTCATCACCTTGTGACCACGACCTCACTTGTGTAGCCTATAAAAGGATCCTGTTACATTCTCATTTTGCCATGGAGTTTAGGAAGTGGCTTCAAAGACAATAAATCAAAGCACAGTCAAAGAAGCGTCCATTGCTGCACACTGTGGGTGAGGATAATTCTAGTCTTTGACATACTACTATTCTTGCCACTACTGACTATGCCATTAGAACAGACAGGTGGCCTGGATGGGCAGGATGGTGAGCTATTTGTTCTGCCAGGCCATGATGGAGTTGGACGATGGGCATGAGCAATGCCCAGATTGTTTGGGACTGGAGCAGCATTCAACAAGCACCTATAGAGTCTTGCCCTAGGTGCAGCATAATGCTGATAGTGATGCATGAAGCTTGCAGGTTTTGTACCTACTGCTTAGCAGAAAAAACAGCTGAGCCCTCTAGGAAGGAAAAAGTCCTTTGCTGCTGTGTCGCAGCAGGAACAGAAATGGTTGCTGTTCAGTCCCCTGAAACAGGAAGAGTTAGCACCTTTACCATGCTGGAGTGTAGAGTAGAGGAGTCGACAGCAGGCATAACACAAATTCAAAAGCTGTTAACAGCTATGCAACAGCATAAGGAAGTGCAGAGCTTGTAGTACAGCTGGCTTGCATAAAGAGAGATACCTGATCAAACGCCTAACCCATTTTATAGTATATCCATCCAAGCAATTGATTAGACTATTCCACAAAAAAACATGCATAGTGGAATGGCTGCAGTGGTAAATGCAGAAGCATCAGAGTTGAGATCAGTACACCTGGTAGAGAAACCAGTAGCCTTACATGTGGTACATGTTTATGAATAGTAAACCTGAGCTGAATACAGTTGGAATATAAAATAGCTAACAATGGTTTGCAAAGCATATGACACTCTTGCAAGTGTATGTTATATCTCTAACACTCTAACATTGTTCCAGTGAAAAGGAATTTAATTAAATAATGCCCACACCATGAGATTCAAAGGGCAGCACCCCAAGCAATGGGAGCTGTAGCAGTGGCATGCAGTAGATCATTGGGATTGTTAACGCAGATGAGAAGGTAAGTTTGGCCAGCTTGGACACTATTCCTGGAGCCTGGGAAAAATACTGTGCGCCACCTGGTACCTGGACAGGTGTTTGGCGCACAGTCCCAGGAGGCACTAGATGATTGCTTCCTTCTGTCTGAGAAGCAAACTTATCATTAGGCAGCAGGTAAGCTTCAGACAGCATTGTCTACTGCCATAATATTCCTCCAAAGTTAGAAATCGAAAAACACAAGGAATTGTAGATGGAAGCGTGCTACACAAGTGGCAGTGTGGGCTTTGTTTGTGCCACCATGACAGCCCAGAACACAAAAATGGTTTCATGCCAGATCAGGGCATGACCAAGTTTTTAGGATACAATTCACCGAAAGCACCTGGCATCATTTCTAAAATTATGCAGTCAATGAACAGCTGCTTTTTCCTACGCAACTGAAACATTGAAGGTTGATAACATGACATCGGTGGTTGCTGAGAACACTGTCCACAGGGTATCACTTGCAGTTTCAGTGTCAACTACTGTCAAACACAGGAATCAGGAATCAGTCTCACAGAGGTACAAGACCAATGCTAGTTATATTCACTGCAGACGTGCAGTTGCAACTGGAAAACCATGCAATAGAGATGATTTTCTGATATTTTACGATTCCAGAAAAGGAGGCAGATTCTGCCTAAATATTTTCTTAAGACACAGTGCAGAAGGTTCCTTTACTTCCACATAAGCAGAGTGACATACAAGTTCAGGGTCTTTGGACTAGGTCTAGCACCCAGCATTTTTCACTAAGTGTGTACAAACAGAGCAAGTGCAAATACCCTGAGTTCACCCTGAGCTTCCAACCTAGAATGCTGATACAATTATACAGCCACAGATGTGCTGGAAAAAGAAAAATGGTAAATTCAAAAGTTCAGCTAATTTGTAACTACTATGATTGGTCAAATCTGTTGTTAATGTTACAGTTGCGTCCACTGTACTTGGTACCTATAGTTTGGACTTGCTATCCGAGATTGGACCTGTCAAGAAGTGTCGTCTTCATATTAAATGCAATTTGATGTGGAGCGTCACTCTCAGACCTCTGTGACATGCCAACCTGGAGCTAACTTTGAGTGATTCTCATCCACAATAGAGAACAGTGTCACCTTGCACCTTGAGCAATTATTAACCTCAGTAGAGGACAATGTCAGAATTTTGAGTGATTCTCATTTCTTCAACATGGTATCTCCACTAATTGTGGGTATTATTGTCTCAGGGGTGTACTAATAGGATATGTTAGGAACCCTTGTGGCAAATTTGATATGCAGTCTAGATTAGTTCCAAAGAAAATCACCCTGGCAGTCTGGAATGTAATGAGTCTGTAAGTAACCATGGTTCTGCAACTGGAGGACCACCTTATTGACTCAGGCTGACAAAAATAACCAAAGCTGATTTAGCAAATCTGAGTCCTTTTATCCACTACCCACATGTTATTTGTGCATGGCAAGGAAACAAGCACACAGGAAACCCCACCAGTTCAAAAGAAAGCCACCCTGATGGTCCTCCATTTAATCATAGAGCACTTTTAAGCTTAAAGCTTACATGCATGCTCCTTAAGCTTTTATGGGGAATATTTATAGAGCAAGCATGTAACTACAGAATTCCAATGAGAACTAAGAAACAAGGCATATGCCTCATAATCTACCTACCTACAGTAAGAGTTTATTTCTTACTAAACTTTCTTGCTATGGTGCCTTGAAATAAGTTTTCCTGAAACTACCACAGACCTCAGAGTTAAACTAACAATCCAGTGGAAAAGAGTGCCTCAAACCTGATCATTCTACCATCTGTATGTTCTTCACATTGTCATCTGTGTCAAAACATTAAGCTGTGTTCTGTACAGCTTACTTCAATCCAATGTGAATGAGTACTTTAAATAAGTAATAAATGAGAATATCCCTGATAGAGTTCGTCCTTGTTTATAATAGAGCTTTAATATTTTGTCTTCAACAGAATAACAAATGGATGACAGGATCCATTTGAGTGCTAGCTAGAACTCTGTGAATGAGTACTTTAAATAAGTAATAAATGAGAATACCCCTGATAGAGTTTGTCCTTTTCTATAATAGAGCTTTAATATTTTGCCTTCAGCAGATTTACAAATGGATGACAGGATCCATTTGAATGCTAGCTAGAACTCTGTCAATGCAAGGACAAACGTATTATCGTTTATTAACATGCTTGATTTATCATTCAGTAATTCTCTTAGTACTTGGGTGTCTACCTTGCTGCTAGAAGGAAAGGAGGAGTCATGGGGGGAGCCATGCTTGTTTAACAACAACTTGGTTATAAATCTAACATATGAGCACTATCCAGACAAACTGACTGGCATTTACCTTCAAGTGTGCACTGATACAATTTGCCTTATAAGCAACACAAAAGATATATATCAGTTCAAATAACCTCTTCAAGGTTATTCTGTATTAAATTAACACATTGTCATCTGTGTCCATTCAAAACATTAAGCTTTACCGTGCACTGAAAGTCTCTAAGGAAAAAGGCGTACATTAAAAGGAGTACCATGTGAATGAGGCGTAGACGACTTTTAAGTAATTACTGAGAAAAAAAACCCTTATAATTCATATAGTCCTCAAATGCTCTATGAATAATGTGAATCAGTGCTTTTTTTCTCACATGGTTGGCTGACACCTGTTAGTGAAGTTACTACTGGTAGACATGTTTTTTACATTTATGAACCCTTCTTTGGGCTGTTCTCCTTCTCACAGCTTTGCCGGAAGACAGATTGCCTGAGGGATACCCTGTGTCGGAGGCCAACAAACAGGCCAGTGAGGGTGTCATGCATTTTTCATGCTCATCTCCTATCTGTGCTGTGTGCGCTGACATAGTTTTTCTGCCATGCTGGTGTGGAGACACTTGCGGCTCATGCATTCTCTCGCTCTTACTGTCAGGCTGGACATGCCAGAGATTAACCTCCTGTTTGACGTGCACATGATAGGGACTTCTGAAAAGGCACAGTAGAACTTTATTCATGCATACTAAAGTAATACTACAGTGTTTTCAATATAATCACTATCTACTCCTTCTGAATTTTATGGGTGAGTTCTACAAACAGTAATTTTGTAATTTTCTGTAATTTTCTCAGTAGCTTCCCTGTACTGAGAAAAGAGTGAAAAAGCCACTTACTCAAAACTCCATTATAATGTAAGCAGATGTTGGAGTGTCAGTACAGGCATGCAAAATACAGATTTTTGCTTTCTCCGATTTCCTCTAAACTCCCAAATACATGCCAGTAGGTGGACTGGCTACGCGATATTGCCCCAAGGTGTGAATGCGCATGAATGCGTGTGCATGGTGCCCTGTGATCAACTTGCTTCCCATCTGGGGTGTATTCACTCCTCACGTCCAGGCATAGGCTCCAGATCCACTGTGATCCTGACCAGAATAAAGTGGTTACTAAAGATGAATGAATGAATGAATGAATGAAGTGCTTCAGTATTGGCTAAAACTACATAAGAACACCTTTGGTAAAATATTTTTGTCATGTCTTTTCTGTCATGTTTTGAGTTCAGGGTTTCTCTCATTACAGGGAAATGTGATACATTTTTTTTGCTTCTGGTAACTGTCCTGCATATACACTGCAAATACGTTAGAAGAGGCTTATGTACAAAAATGCTGCTTTAAAGCTAATTTCCATTTTACGCCTTCGTTCAAACGATCCTGAAATCTGGTATATTATAGCCTAATGGTTGAGTATGCTTAGTAGCTCCCAAATAATGTAGCTTTACACGATTTTTATAAGTTAATTCAGAGACAGATAAATAAAATGGAAATGGGTAATTTGATGTTTAAAGTGCAACAATGCTTTAAAAATGTTTATTCACAAAATAAAAGTGTGTGTAGAATATTCTGGCCTTAATAATGTTCAGGATATTAGGACTGTGACTATTACGTGATGTACATTCTAGCTGAAAGCAAATTCAAGGTTCTGCTTAGACTTCTTTTTTTAATTCAGACATCACAGCTCAGCGCAGGGATGCAAGAAAAGAGCAGAATATGCCTGAATATGCCTGTCATCCCACTCAGTAAAGTGCTTGATGGCAGAAGCTTCATGTTTCTTAGTTCAATAACAACAGTCACGGCTCTGTTTTATCCTGCAATAAGCTTCTTCCTGGATTTCCTAAAAAAATTGCTAGAAGCACAGTGGCGGTGTAGTAGCATATACAATGACATCTTCAATCCATCATCTAAGAGTGATCAAAGGGGGTGACTCATTCACAAATTCACAAAGGGAAAAGATTTCTGCTCTAATATTTGCCCCCTTTCCAAAGATACCAGTGTATTTCCTGCAGTGCTATCAGCCTGAATCCATAAAATGTAATCATTTGAAACCACAGAGGTAACCTTTTTTTCCAATATTGCAATATTGTTCAGCATTACACTGTCAGTCATTGTTGATATGATGCCATCTGGTGGCAGTCACAAAATCTGCCATCTGCAAGACACAAAGTCTGTTACTCAGGCTTCCCATATAGTGTACGCAACTATAATTTATATGATTTAGGTGTTTGAGTCGCAGGAGGTCTCGAAGCTTTGAAAAATATCTAAAATGTCAAGACCACTGGTGTGTGAAATAATTATTCGTGCACAAAATGCGCTTCTATGCTGATTACAAACCAGAACTACCAGAAAAGAATCAGCCTGATGCAAGAAATGGCTTAAGCAGTTTACCTTTTTTTTTTTCAACTGCAAACAGAAAAACTATCGACTTGCTCTCAAAGCCTGTCTTTATCTGTCTTGCTTAACAATATGTTGAAAAGTTATCTGAGTGGAGTTTTGTGAGATGTGACGTTATCCTTAGGTGATCCGCCGTTGGGTTTTAATGGCCTGCTTTGCTGTTCCTGTTGCCCTAATCCTTCCAGAGGGATCAATAACACATCTGCCATGATTGCTTCTGCAAGATACACAAATACTCACCTCACAGTCAAGTTCACTCACCAAACCAAAAATACAATGCAGGCCATCCTCTCAATTCCCAGGCATTAGAACTAATCGATTGTGAAGATTATTAATGCCTAAATTAAAGACCAAGACTCAGTGCAGCTTCCTGAAGTTTCATGAAATGAAAGGAATGTGACATATTTTAAGCTTAAACATGCATGAAGCCTTCCAAGGAAAGAAAAACCGCCTGACTGTCTTCCTGTAATGTTTAACATTGATTAACATGAGACTCCATGCGGAACATTTCACACTCCTTTATAATCTTAGGTTTGTGAACATGGACTTCCTTTTTCATACCACAAGAGTTCAACATGGTTCAAATCCGCAAAACAGTCAATGATTCACCACCATATTTCATGACAGGTATCAGGTGTCTTTCTGTGGGAACATGATATAACAAAATCTTCCATGATGTCAACAAGACGATCTAATTAAAATATTGTTGCTAGAGGAAGCAGACATAGTTGCTCCACTTGTTTGAGTGGAAACTTTAAATCATGATGTCTAATTTATTTTACTGACAGTCACTTTTGCCCATTATCTTAAAAGGTGGAAATAAATGCAGCCATATAATATGTATGCCTTTAAACATTATGATGTATTTACATTCATTTATGTAAGCATAAATAAATGTAAATACATGTTTAAAGATAAATGATCATTTTAATTACACTATCCATATATATGGTCACTTCTCTCATTTAAATATAGTTTAGCACAACGTAACAAAGGTGTAAGGTGTTTTTTTGTGGTAACTCCAATACTCACTGAAGTTGTGTGCGATTTTCGCATTCAGCAGGATTTCAGCATGATTACTGGACTCTGCGCTAGAAAAGTGCCCCAAGTCTTTGACTCCAAATTGCTCATACAGACGTGATGTGTCGATTTCAATTTCTCGAGGACTTCCCCGCGCCCACAATGACTTCGCAATCTGTAAGAGCAGCAAAAACAGTCAATATCTTCATTTTCCCCACAGGAACCTGCAATAAATAAACCATGGGCATGAACGATCCAAATCGCTGTTCACACACTCTGCCTTGAATATATGAGCTCAGGGAAAATACAAAGCATTCGGTCATGGTGGGAAACATAATAAATGTAGCGTTCTGTTCAAAGAAAATGGGCCAGTGTGGAATCAGGACTATGAATAATTTTAATTCCAAATCTATAAGAGGTAAATATAATCTTGCAGAGACTCTGAAGTCTAACATTATTTTTATGTTCTCACACTATATTCTGTTGTTGTGTATCCAAACCAATACACAGTACTATGCTAAAGTCTTCTACATTAGTGTTGCAGCCAAAAAACACATTTCAGATTTCTAAAACAATGTGTAAGACAAATGTTTGCATTTATATTAAGTCACAGGTCACTTTTCCGATGAAAACATCACCAAAACCATCTATGTACTACAGAAGCAAGTGCAAAAGCCAAAATCTGCACAATAACTGGAGCAAGTCTTGAAACAACCTAGCAAGCAATTCTCATATAAAAACATATGTACCATAAGGTGCATGTATGGTTATATGTAACCATGGTTCTCATCATCAACTGGTTCATCAGGGTGACTTCCTTTGGAATTAGTGGAGTATTCCCACTTGCTTGTTTTCTTGCAGAGTACCAACAGCAAAGCCATTATATTATGATGATGACCCCATGTGGGTTGCCTCTAAAAGCAGGCTACTTTGCTTGTCCAAGGTTTGCATCAATGCATAGTACTTTGATGGTTCAGATTTAACAATAACAAAATAAGCAAGAAATAAATGTTAGAATGAATACTTAACATCTTGAATCCACTTTCTCAACTCATAGACAAGACCAGAATGGGAATGAGTAGTGAGGACCTTTTATAAGCTACGTAGCGTGAGGTTATGGTTATTGCCATAACTTCTTGTTGGTACTCAGTAAGGGAACAAGTAAACTGCAATACTCGCTCCTAAGGAAACTGTCCTATTGCTCCGGAATGAAAGGAAGTAGAATTAAGAGAACTGATACAGTTTACACACCATATATATGATTTACATTTTTACTATTTACCTTTCTTTACAGTATTCGTTATATTTAGAAACTTTTCATTTAATTACTTTTGGAAGCTTTTTAGCTTTACAGAATTTTGTTACATATGCCTTTAGCATAGTATTGTAAATACAATACCTTGTCTTGCACAATGACATCCCAGTGAAAGGCCTTGGTTCTCTCTGTCAGTGTTTTTGGCTTGCTCTTCTTGGGCAGGGGAGGTGGCATGGGAGGAGCAGGAGTCGAGGCTGAAGTAGGCACTGGTAGTGTCACGGTTGCAAGTTGTGGTACTGGCTCTGCCTCTGGATTTTTCACTGATGTGGATGGTAGCTTTAACTCAGGCACCTGCTCTGGCCCCAGGGCAGGAAGGCACACCGGTTCGAGCACTGGCTCCGGCAATAGAAGAGGGACACTTTTTGCAGCGTATAAACGAGGTCTTGGCAGCGGTGGCACTAAAACAGACTCCTGATTGTTCTGCATCCTGTCAGTCTCTCTTTCTCTCTCCCCTTCAGACTGACACTCTTTACTGGTTTCTGCAATCTTGGAAGATTCTGTGAGTTCTTCATACACATGCTCAGACTGAGATTTATGTTTCCAGTCCATGCATAACTTGTTAATAGCTTTAACCCAGGCATCCCTTTCACTCCTAATGACCTCTGTACTCATCTGTCCATCTACTGGAATCCGGAAACTAGAAAAGATAACAGAAATCAGATTCTCCGATCAGATTCTTCATAACATATCCTGAGCTGAACAAAAAAAACTATCACATCTGATAAGCTTAGTGAAGATTTTATCTAAGATCTAAAAAACTCACTGGTACTCATTATTGTTAGTGAGAAGCATAAACAGAGAGTCACAGGTGCAGTTGCTCTCTACACTGGCATTGCCATCGGAGAAGTGAATGATGATTGGCAGGTTGGAGGACATGGGGACATCTGCCTCATCCTCATACTGGCAATGCCCTGTCGAGAGCAGGGTCAGGTGTCCTGTATAAAGATGTGCCTCATACCTGGCCAACAAAATATTAATACAGAATCACATAAAAGCCCAGAACATTCACAGCTTATAAGTATGTATCGAATCATCAGCAGTGTTACTGACCCTGAAGTTGTTCTTCATTATAGAGCTTTAACAATGGATTAATGTCATATCATAAGCCAGTTATTATTATAACACCTCAATGTCATGCTTTGTAGACACACACACTTTAAAACTGTCAGTATCATTAGCGAAACTATTACCCATTATTACCTATACCTGTTTCTCCTTTAGAAGTCATTTACTTCCTTGTGTAGGTACCTCATGTTTTTCATTTCCCTTTGCAAAGTATTGCAATTTCCCTTTGCATTCTCAAGCCATTTCTTTCTTATCACAAAAGTACTTGCCTATTTTTTTACTTCATTTTGTATGCCTTTAACTATATCTGATAGTTGACTGTATTTAAATAGTGTAGGTGCTACCTTTTTGCATAATTTTCACTATTACAGTGCCTTGAATATGTATTCACCCTGCTTGAATTTTTCCACATTTTGTAGGCTTTTAAAGGTCTATTTAATTTGCAAATTTATTTACAATAAATCAAAAAAATTTGTGACTGCATAAGTATTCACCTAAATTGCTCTAACCTAAAAAAGTTCTGGTGCAACCAGTTTCCATCAGAAGTCACATAATTAGTTAAATGTGTGCAATTAAGTGCCACGTCATCTCAATATAAATACACCTGATCCTGGAAGGCCCCAGAGTTTTCGAAAACATACCTAAACCAGCAAAGTGGCTGAATACTAATGCAAGTCACTGTACCTATTTTTTGACTCCGGGTCTTTGCCTGCCCCTGTGGGTTTTAAATGAAAATAATACTTATTGTTGCATGAACTTTACTATACATAGTATCATCAGCTGGTCAAAGTTTATTTCTACTACTTACAGCAAACAATAGTAATATTATTTTCGTTGAGTGTGACTAAAGCTGCGAAGCCAGTGAGCTGATTAATGATGCTAAATTAGACAAGAATTAATGAAGCTAAACATGTCCATACTTCTTCCATTTGAACGATGCTAGCCCTCCTCGCTGCAGAAGCAGCTGGCCCTCATGAAGCCTTTTCTGGGACGCTGGTGGCTCTTCAGGCTTCTCATAAACATCTGGAGGTTGGATATTCCTGTAGATAATCTGATTTACTAGTTCCAGCATCTAGAGAGAGCAAGCATACTTGAATGATATATAATATATATATATACGTATATAAGGAGCTTGTTTACTTGGAAACGAACCCCAGCACACTGAGGGGTAACACAGTTCCACTATCTGTATATGTATCTATTTATTGCTCCAAATATATGTGGCCTAAACCAAAACGTGTTTCTTTTTTTTTTCTTTTTTTTTTTTTTTTAATGAACCATATCACTGGGAGAAACCCAAAGGTTGAAATACAGTACTGTCAGCACGCTCTGTGAATTATTGCTCTAACAGTTCCTCAACATCAGCTACATCTTACGAGTTCATGGTTGGTTTTGACTAGAGGGCTATTTTTTCATGTTGTAATTGTTGTAATTTTCATGTTGTAATGCACAGGGCTATTTTTTCATGTTGTAATTATTTTGCTCCTGCCAGCGATATTTTCTAATGAATTTTGTTCATTCTATTTCCCAAAATGACTGTGTGGTCATGCATGCACGAAGGAAAAACCTTCCCTCTCACTTTTGCAACTTTTTTGTCAAGTCCAGCATGAGCCCAATCATGATGCAAAAAATTTAGTCTCAACTAGATGCCCTGTGGACCTTTCTAGCAAGTTGTCTAGAAAGGATACACCTCCTATTTTTATCTGTATTTGTATCTGTTTAGAACATATTATCTGTTCATTCTGAATAATGTTTTCATATTGGGTTACATCCCTTCAGCACATATTAGTGGAGAGGATGACAGATGATGTCACCTTTCATAATTAATGAAGCTTCTGTGTTTTACAGCTATAAATATTTACATAAATATATAGTGAAAGGAACTGAAATAGAAATTGTTGTACAGTGGTTTCCAGTCCCAATCCTGAGGATCCCATCCTTAAATTAGCTGGATAATTAATAACAGACAGTGTCCAGGATAGGGACAGAGAACCATTGGTTTGGCATTAGTATTGGCCAGCCAGTGTCTTTGCAACATCAAAAATGTCCGAACTCACTTTTTGCTTGTCCTGTGGAGACATAGCCTCCAGCTCGTATTCATGGTGGTCCTTGAACAACACTGTGAACCTGGTCCCTGCAGCATCATGGCAGTTTTTTATTTCCTCAAAAAGAAACTGTCTCTTCACAATGCCTTTCTCAATACTGCAAACCATCTTTGTGCTGAAATCGATCTGAGGAGACACACATTCCTCTAATGGAACAAAGATACTTTGAGGAATTTCACAGTAACAAGCAGTAAGGGCAGCTTGTATACTGTATATTGTAGATCCAACATACACTACATGGTCATACATTTGGAGCCACCTGACCATCAGTCCCATATGTGGTTTTTCTGTTGCCATAAAGTTGAAAGCATACAATTGTACAGGACGTCTTCGTATGCTGTAGCATTACAATTCTCCTTCACTAAAACTAAAAGGCCCAAACATGTTCCAGCATGAAAATGCCCCTGTGCACAAAGCAAGGTCCATGAAGAACTCGAGTGTCCTGCACAAAGCCCTGATTTCAACCCCACTGAACACTTTTGGGATGAACTGGAATGCCGACTGCACCCCAGGGCCTCCTCACCCAATATCAGTGCCTGACCTCACTTATGCTCTTGTGGCTGAATGAGCACAAATCCCCACAGCCACGCTCCAAAATCTATTGGAAAGCCTTTCAGAAGAGTGGCGGTTATTAACAGCATAGGCGGACTAAATGTGGAACGAGGATGTCCAAAAAGCTCCTACGGGTGTGATGGTCAGATGTCCACAAACCTTTGGCCATATGGTAAACACCGTTTTGGTCATTTTTACTTGTATTCTCTCATTACATCACAATAAAACATTAAATATGCATGATTTTTTTCATACCTGGAGTACCCTTTTTTGCCATCTGTAAGAATTAAATTTGTGCACACTGAAGTTGTACTGCGAGGCTTGTTTTTCCTGCAATAAAACAATGAATAACAGCCAAAATAATCATTAATATGGCTACAGTAACACAACTTCCTCTTTTGTTGGCAAAAAAATAAAGAAAAATAAAGGTGGTGTATTCTGCCTGTGATTGGTTCCAGCTGTAGCTGGGCAAGTCCCTTGAAAAGTGGGTTAGCCAGTTTCTTTAGTTCCTTATGGGAAGCATGCCAATGCATTTATCAAATTCCACTGCATTACACATAAACAAACGTCTTAGCATCACAAATTAACATAAATTTCTATTGTCTTTGAGAATTCAACACACACAGGAGCTCTAAATTTACTTGCTGTTGTGCAACAGTTTATCTAAAATAAAAGATAAAAAAAAAAGCCCTGTACGTAAGAGACAATAATTATCGTGATTGCTGTCTATGAGAAGCCTCATATCTGAAGGACTACAAGACAGGTTTGAGGCTTTTGTTTCTGAATGGCACTAACTCCTTAAATTCTCAGGATCTATTGTCTAGTCTAGACATTCCTCACCCATTTTCCTCACTAAACTGGATATTTAATAAAGTATTTATATTTTTCCTATATGTTTCAGTGTAGTTAGTGAATAATATGCTTTAATTTAATAGTAATCTGACAGTTAACTACATGAAAATTTTCACTACTGGAATAAAAGTGCTCATGATAATGGATTGTAAAATACCCTTTCACTGTATTCATTACTATAAGCATGAAAGCAAATAATCTACAAATGTGTGTACCCTACTCTATATGACACTGATGTACAATCTAATTCATCTTCAGTAACTGCTTTATCCTGACCAGGATTGCTGTGAATCCAGAGCCTATCCTGGGAACACTGGGAAGTGAGGCAGGAATACACCCTAGATGAGATGCCAGTCCATTGCTGGATGCCATGCACACACACATTCACACACTAGGGGCAATTTATCTTATCCAGTCTACCTACTGGCATGTTTTTGGGAAGTGGAAGGTAACCAGAGAACCCAGAGGAAAGCCATATGAGGAGAATATGCACCGAAACTGCATCGTGCACTGTAAATCAAGCTCAGGTTCAAACCAGGGACCCTAGATCAGAGAAGCAGTAATGCTACCCACTGCAACACCATGCAGTCTGCATTTCTGTATTAAGTTAAAGAAGCAAAAACATACACTTGTCTGGTGTTATTCCCTCAGAGCTTCGAGCTTCAAGCACTATATAGAGCTCTTGCCACTGTACCTCTAAATCAAAGTTCCTCTGGAGCAGCTGCAGTTTGTCTCTTCTGGCCTGGTCCAGAGCATCATCGATGCTCAGCTCTCCACTCTTCACCATGTGCATAATTTTCAGCTGCATCTCATTACTAAGCTACAAAATACAATAAACAGTGAGGGCTGCACAAGCTATTCCAATCCACACTGTAACTCATTAACACATTGTGCTCAAATATAGGGTCAGACAGATGAAAAAGCTCTGTTTCATTTTGTTCTACAGTGAAGATGATAATTGCTTAAAAGACCTGAGAAGTGCTAATAATTACAAGTACAGAACTCATGACAAATGATGACACATTGTCTTGTTTTGACAGTTTTTGTGCCATCTTGTGTCGTCTTGTCTTTGTGCCGTCTTGTGTCTTGTGCCGTCTGCACATGTTTGCACTGTGCACTTTATGTAAATATATGTAATGTCTCCTGTAGTTCTGTGTTTTGTTTTATGTAGCACCTTGGTCCTGGAGGAACGTTGTTTCATTTCACTGTGTACTAACTAGCTGTATATGGTTGAAATGACAATAAAGCCACTTGACTTGAGTAAACGATGAACATTTCTTTGCTTAAAAGTCTCTCTTTGATGTCTAAGGGGATTTCATGGAGATTCTGACTTGTGTTTCATTTAGGTATCAATACTGTCACAAATTTTTCTCCTAAAATTCTTTAAGGAAAATAGATTAAGATAAAAATAATCATCTTTCTCAGAAAACAGCGACAAAAGCCGCACTTGGCATCATCAGGACGTGAACACAATCTCCTGAACGTAAGGCAAATGCTATATTACTGCATGATTTGGGAATTTATCAACTGATGCATAAAAAACTCTGGTTGGTTTGTTAAGACAAGTTATTATTCAAGGTTTGGCTGAAGAGCTGCACAGTAAAATACTTGAAAATTGAAAATCTCTTCTCCGCATACAATTTTAAAAGCTTGTAAACATGTATTTGTAGCATATTAGTATGATGGTACTGGATTACAAACTTCATGTGGACATTAAATAAATATATGAGTATTTAACATACTCATTTATATTTATACTCATTTACATTTTATACCATCATTACGACATCTACAACTATAATAATAAGAATAAGAAGCTTTTCCTTCTGAGACAAACCACCCCAGTAATCTCACACACTCTTCTCAGACCTGCCTCAGACCTTCTCAAGTGTACTTGAAGAGTGCAAGTGAAACATAAAAAAGTACTCTACTGCACTAGTACTTAAAAGGATATACTGTACTGTACTGTACAGAAATACATAGACATGATAGTGTAACAAAAGTACTGTCTAAAAATATATAGTAGTATGCGTTTAGTAAACCTGTATCATATTTGAATGATCTAGACGCATCATGAACGTGGCAGAGAATGTGTCTGAGAAGAGTGTGTGACTTTGCTGAGATCTCTACTGCAACTCAAGAGGAGATGTACTGTATATGAGATTACTGGGGTGGTTCGTCTCAGAAGGAAAAGCTTAGAGACAGAAGACTTAAGCGACTTCAGCACAGAGCACCTTTTTGATTTCCGTTTGATCTAATCGCATACGAGAAACTATACAGATAACAAAGATAATCTCTTTTGTATCTTTATGTGCCAATATCAAACAGTGATATACTCACAGTTCTGTGCTTAACAAACTATAACAGGAACTACAAGTGTTTTAAAGGTGACAATGATTTGCTGCATTGTACAAGTTCCTCTTACACTGTATACAAAAGCTCTGACAGCACAAACACACTGATAACATTTCAAACAACCTAAAACTGGACTGCTTTTAATGGCATGAGTTTAGACTTCATTTCATATTTAGTTTACATACATTGGAGTGAACATACATTTATACAGCTCACCCAAAACAATAGTGTATACTATTAAATAAACAGATTATTATAGAATATTAGTCTAAAATCAATCCATGAGATACATTTCCATGTTCAACTATTACTAACTATGTTAGTAAACAAAACTAGTCATTAATGTTGTCAAGTCAGTAGTGTCTTAGACTCATGCCTAATGCCAGACTTTACCTGCCTAAAGCTGATACATACTTTAGAATGTAGTGCGCTTTACCTGAGGGACATCCTGCATCTTTATGCTATTCATGCTCTGGGATGAAAGTCACTACAAGCGATGACACGAATAAAAAAAGATAGATGTGCTTTTAAGCACCCGACAGGTTGACTAGTTTAGCCTTCTTTAGCAACGTCCTTAACTGTAGAGGAAGCAAGCTGTGAATTCACTCACCGCGCTTTTCCCTACAGCTATCACAACAGCACTGCGTACTAGCCTACTACATAGTACTCTCTGGAAATAGGTGGATAGTAGGCACTGTATAAATAGTATGTAGGCTAAAATCTCATTGTGGAGAGAAAAGATGAAAATGTAAATCTGCTTTTCTGGCAAAATAATGATCAGTAAATGCATTCTAAATGTGCCTGGTGTTTTTATTATTATTATTATTATTATTATTATTATTATTATTATTATCATTATTATTATTAGTCCTAATTTGTGCTGGTACTAGTGTAGGGGCATGTTGTTACTTACACTTGTCACTGTTTCTTCCATTTCATGGGTGTTACACATGATAGAATGTAATTCCAAATGAAAGAATGAAGTCTCAGGCACATATTTTGTATTTATTATTTTTATTTTATGCACCGCAAAAAAGGACATCTTAGCAAGTGAAAATATCTGGAATATTCTCAAGTGTATCTAGTTTTTCCTATTATAAGATTACCATAAACCAAATATAAGATCATTAAACCTGTTTCTAGACTTTAAGCTCTAATTTTAAGCCTGCAGTAGTCTTGATCTGTTGGCAGATTATTTTATTATTTCTAGAAAGAAGCAAAATTATCTGCCCATAGAATAAGAAAATGTAAAGCTGAAAATGAGTAAAAATGTCTTGAAATAGGTTCAGATAAATTTGTCTATATTCAAGAGATTTTCACTTGGTAATATGTCAGTTTTTGCAGTACGTTATGGAAGTTATGGAAAATTATAGACAGTTAAGTTTTTTGTTTTTTGTTTTTTTGCCCCTTCTGTGAGTAAGTTGTCACACTGGATTTTTCAGCACATAAGAATGCAAATACCTCAAATTCTTTGAACCTGCTTAAAGGAGCATGATAACGTCTACCTTTCCTTGTCTCTGGGGCCATCTTTCGTACCTTTGTACCTTTACTGGATATGTTTCACATGATACCTTTAAAATGATTTAAGGCACACACATGGACTATAATTAGTTCTAGAGTAAAAATTTAAAGGTAATTTCTAGGTAGGTTACATAGTATACACTACCTACTAAATGTACAGAAGGTGTACCCTTGATGGTACCATGCCAGCGACAGGAAAAAGTACATTTTAATACCTTTTTTTCTGAGAAAGTAGGCTAATGTGATATTTCTTTTTTTAAATATCTTCACGTAGAGGTGGCACAGTGGCTTAGTGGTTAGGATTACCCCCAGGATTGGGAATTTAAATCCTATCTCTGTGTATATGTTCTCCCTGGGCTTCCTCCGGGTACTCTGGTTTCCTCCCCCAGTCCAAAGACGTACATTGTAGGTTGATTGGCGTTTCCATATTGTCCGTAGCGTGTGAATGTGTGTGAGATTGTGCCCTGCGTTGGGTTGGCACCCCGTCCCGGGTGTCCCCTACCTTGTTCCCCGAGTTCCCATGGTATAGGCTCCAGGCTCCCCTGCAAAGCTGTATAGGATAAGCAGTATGGAAAATGGATGGGTGGATCTTCACATAGTTAGCACAACAGTGTTCTGTGTGGACCAAACTGTAAATATATGGGTTTTTTTTTATTATTATTGTTTTGACACAAAATGCATTCAGTAAAAATCTTCAAAAGACTTGCATACATTTTTATTCACTCATTCTCTACCACCAGGAAATCTATGTATTTATTCATTTCTACAGCCCAATTTGCAGATGTTTGCATGCATTATTTCAAAGGTGCTTACAATCAAGTTCAAAACCAAATGAAATGGGCTTTGGATGTCACATTGATGTAGTGCATTTTGGTCTTGAAATGAACCAATGTGTTACATTTTGTGTTGGACTTGTGTATGATTTTAAAAGAAACACTATGATTAAAAAATAAGAATAGGAATCTTATAAATCTAATCATTAATAGCATTTCATATGTAACAACATATTCTCAACTGTAGCAGAGAACAGTCTCATTTGATTTTTTTTGTTGCTCATAGTATCCATAAGATGGCGCTGTTGCACTACATTTTCTCTCTCTTTTCCCCCATTGCCCTTTGTTTTGATTGATGTAGTGAGATATTAACAGAAATTAAATTATATTAACATAAGCAATATCCATACAAGCTACATTACTTGGTTTTCAAAGTCATTTAAAGCATTTAATAACCTAACCAAGATCTTTATTATTATTATTATTATTATTATTATTATTATTATTACTATAACCAAAACATAGCTACTGAACAACCATACTAAATTTTTTTTTTATTTTGCTCTGAACAACATCACAGTGGCTTTCACTATCATAGGTACAGTATATCTATGATACGTAACGAAAAACAGGACTCACAGATTATCAACAGTTTATACAAAGGCTCTGAGTTTTCAACCAGCTGATTATAGTAGTTTTGTGTAGACAATAAGAAACACACAAAAAAAGAATTACATAGACTGAAAATAATTTTCCGTCATGAACAGCTTACATCAATACCAGTTCAAAGTACTGATGCAAGGACTGAGTCTGTTTACCACAAGTCATGGTGGTATTACAGAAAAACACCCAGAGACGCTTTTCCTTCATACACTGGTAAGTGGGAATATATCTGTACACCAGGTATAACCCCTTAATTTTTGTACAGGGTGTCATTTGGTGTCAAATGCAGGGTGGGTTTTTTTTTTTTTATCTGGGTGATAAAAAATATGTAAAAAAAAAACAATTATGCCAGGATCAACACTAAAAATACAGTGAGAACTCACATCATTTGTCAAAAACATCATTTGTCAAAAACATCTTCATATAGAAAGGAACAGCAGAGTATACTTTTTATTCAATTCAAATACATTTTATATTATAGCACTCTTAACAGTTTCACAAAGCAAATGGCAAAGAAAAATTCCCTGAGTCAACATGAGAATGAAACCTAGAGAGGAACCAGAGTCAAAAGGGAATCTATCCTCTACCAGGTAACTCCAGATACTGAGATTATAAATCATTCCTGAATACAGGTGTAGGAGTAAAGGGAAATAGTCATTGAGGCACTGGAGTTTGATGATGAGGGTCAAGGATGAACCTGACAGAATATGCTGATGTTCCCTGTATGACTAGCAGCGGAAGAAAGTGGGGTAACAGGATTGAGACGAAAAACACAATGCTAGGGAATATGCAGTAATGACCTGGCATTGTTCTAGCTTGTTAATTACTTTGGTGGTTTAGTGGATTATTCTGAACATCAACAATCTTTGAGCATATTCAGCTCATGGAAGGATTATTACTCTGAGTGATCATGGTAGAAAGTGTTAAGAAATCTCTCAACATGTCTGTTAGTCTGGGGATGATGAGGTCAGATTAACAGATACTGTTAGCTTCTCCATAAATGCCTTCCAAATTATGGCCCTATGTCTGACACAACATCGTCTGGGATGAGATATCTTAAACATGGTGAAATAGTAGCTCTGCTGTTTCAGATACTGTAGGCAAGGCAGAAATTGGAATAAGAGTGAGGGACTTTGAAAAATGACAACCATGATGGTCTTTTCGTCTTGTGAGGAAGGTAGATAAAGATCTCACACTCTCATTCAAATCATTTAGCTTCCTTAGTACTGGGTAGTACTGGACTGGACATTGAGTGATGTGTTGGGTGGCCTTTCTTTCCACAGAAGAACTAGAGACCTTTTTCCAGATGGGTCTCAAAACTCACTAATGATGTCCATTTGTGCCGATTGTGAAGAGTTATATAGCTAACTTCAGCTAATTTAACCAGTGGCACACTGCCCCATGCTCGCTCTATAAGCATTTTCACTGGAGGAGAATCAGCAGACAAGAAAGTTAATGGCAGGGTTGCCAGGGTTGCATTTTTTACACCAAAGTGGGATAGTTTAAAAATACTCTGTGGCTGTCAAGTTCTTGTTTTACAGCAAATAATTGGAATTAAATCTAATATATTTTCACAAACAAAGGCAGAGTGTAAGTGCAGACAGTGTACTTATGATTTACAGAATTATTTCTACTGTAAAATATATTGTAAGATTGGGAGAGGAAAAGGGAGATTATGGAATGGATAATGTTCATACATCAGAAATGAGTGTTCACCAAGGTAACCTTTTTTCCCCACACAAAGATGGAGAAAGAAGAAAATGTGTCTCCTTTTTCCAGTGCCCAAATTTCCTGCCTAGTTTCAGGTGTGTTTTTTGTGAGATGTAGTTGCGCTAGAAATTTGCTGAAACTTGGCAACCCTAAATAATGATATTATCTCTTCACAGGAAACAACGCTGGTGTTTTGAAAACAGATATACATCTAAAACCTCTCAAAATAAGCTACTAGACTGTATGCTGGATGAGTGTATGTGGTCAAATCTCAACCAGTTACAGAGTTGCTCTAAAATGTCACTAGATAGTAGCCAATAGCAAAGGTCAAGTCAACACTCAGATGATTGTTCGTGATTGTTATCATTTTCACTGCTAATCCTACCCAGCTAGCTTACTTCAGCTAATTTGACAAGATTTCCTATAAGATTCATAAGTCAATAATTTAAGTAAATAATCTTATATGTCAAAATCATACATGACCTTAAAGGCACAACCACTATTAGCCCAGAATTGTATTTTGGGCTAAAAGCCTAGGAATATTTCAGTTGTAAGCTTCTTTATTATGCTTAGTGTATTATTAACTGCATATACATACCGATCAGCCATAACATTAAAACCACTGACTAGTGAAGTGAATAACATTGATTATCTCATTAAAATGGCACCTGTCAAGGGGTGGGATATATTAGGCAGCAAGTGAACAGTCAGTTCCTGAAGTTGATGTGTTGGAAGCAGGAAAAATGGGCAAGCATAAGGATCTAAGCAACATTGACAAGGGCCAAATTGTGACAACTGGGGTAGATGACTGGGTCAGAGCATCTCCAAAACGGCAGGTCTTGCGGGGTGTTCCCAGTATGCAGTGGTTAGTACCTACCAAAAGTGGTCCAAGGAAGGACAACCGGTGAATCAGCAACAGGGTCATGGGCACCCAAGGCTTACTGATGTGTAAGGGAAGCGAAGGCTAGCCCGTCTGGGGCAATCCCAGTTAATGCTGGCTATGACAGAAAGCCACAGATTGGTCAGAGTGCCCATGCTGACCCCTGTCCATTGCCAAAAGTGCCTACAATGGGCATGTGTGCATCAGAACTAGACCATGGAGCAATGGAAGAAGGTGGTCTGGTCTGATGAATCATGTTTTCTTTTACATTATGTTGACAGCCATTACGTTATGTGGATGTGCGTGTGTGTGTCACTTACCTGGGGAAGAGATGGCACCAGGATGTACTATGGGAAGAAGGTAATGGAGGCAATGTGAAATGGAGGCAGTGTTATGCTCTGGGCAATGTTCTGCTGGGAAGCCTTGGGTCCTGGCATTCATGTGGATATTACTTTGACACATAACACCTACCTAAATATTGTTGGAGACCAAGTATACCCCTTCATGGCAGTGGTATACCCTAATGTCAGTGGCCTCTTTCAGCAGGATAATGTGCCCTGCCACTGCAAAAATTGTTCAGGAATGGTTTGAGGAACATGACAAAGAGGACACAATATTAGGCAGGTGGTTTTAATTTTATGGCTGATCACTATATGTTCTGTATATATGCAATAGAGTTTCTGGCTACTGAGACCAATAATAATAATAAAGATTTTCTTTTTAGGTTTACAGTTGGTTGACTTTTTTTTAATAGTCCTTATCTCTGCATGTAATTGTGCTACATATGACTTGTAAAGAAATTTTTATTAGAGGAAACAAATATGCATTCTCAATTGTTTAAGTGAAAAATAAATCAGTGTTTGTAACATTCCTTTCAAACAATAATCCTAATGTGTTTTAAGAGTGCCAATAATTCTGGAGTTGACTGTAGTTAAGTTGGGATATGTTGTCTATTGGAGTGCAATATTAGACTCTCTGAGAGTAGTAATTACTAGTAACAGCAACACAGAGGAAGTAGAAAGAAAAATAATTCAATTCAATTCAATTTTATTTGTATAGCACTATAAGCAATGGACACTGTCACAAAGCAGCTTTATAGAAATAAATATATTCAAATTAAATTAAATCAAGATACACTGTAAATGTGTGAATTTATCCCTAATGAGCAAGCCAGAGGCAATGGTGGCAAGGAAAAACTCCCTGAGACGATATGAGGAAGAAACCTTGAGAGGAAGCAGACTCAAAAGAGAACCCATACTCATCTGGGTGATAACGGAAAGTGGAATTATAAATAAATCCCTTCTAAAACTGCGTACTACATGGACAAATAGTGTAATTGAGTGAATACTGAATAGTGAATTAATTGACCCGAGTACAAATCTGCTCACAGCAACTGCAGCCCCAAAGCCATCACAGCAATCGCAGTCCCAAGCCATCACAGTACACCTCCCCATATGAGGTCCCCAAGCCATCTCCACGGCCTCCAAGTGGCACCATCCCCAGCAATCCCAACGATCTTCAGGCCGTCCATGTGGGGCCACCCCCAGCAGAAGCAAGCGATCTCAACCGATGAGAACTCCAACCAGAAGTAGGGCATCGGGATAGATCAGGCAGGTCTGGAGAGCAGAAGGGGTCAGGATCACTCATATCTCAGGTGTAGCATGTGTAGCTCGACAGAGAGAGAGAGAGAGAGAGAGAGAGAGAGAGAGAGAGAAAGATTGTTAAGTAAGCTTTTGTATCATAATGTTTAAGGACAATGTACTTTGCATGCAGAGTGCAAGCAGGGACTCCGGCAAGACTACCTACGACAGCATAACTAAAAGGAAGAGCCAGAAGGTAACACAGACATGAGGGCGCCCTGGGACATAAAGAGGCCAGCCACTCCACCGTCAACAAACCTGAGTGAACATGTGAGAGTGGGGGGGGACAGCATCCAAACATCCAGACCTGCTCCTTTACCCAAGAGAAAAATATTCACAAAAGACTTGACTAAACATTATGTTTTCAGCCTAGACTTAAACACTGAGATTGTGTCTGAGCCCCAAACACTAATTGGAAGGCTGTTCCTTAACTGTGGGGCTTTGTAAAAGAAAGCTCTATCCCCTGCTGTAGCCTTCACTATTTGAGGTACCAACAAATAGCCTGCACCTTTTGATTGAAGTAGGTGTAGCAGATCATAAAAGACCAAAAGTTCACTCAGGTACTGCGGCACGAGACCATTCAGTGCATTATAGGTCAATAGTAGTATTTTATAGTTAATACGAAATTTGATTGGGAGCCATTGCAGTGTGGATAAGATAGGGGTGATGTGGTCATATCTTCTGGTTCTATTAAGGACTCTTGCTGCTGCATTCTGGACTAACTGGAGCTTGTTTATACATCTACTGGAACATCCAGACAGCAAGGCATTACAATAATCCAACCTAGAGGTAACAAAAGCATGAACTCATTTTTCTGCATTGTGTTGTGACATTATATTTCTTAGCAATATTTCTGAGATGAAAGAAAGCTATCCTAGTAATATTATCTACATGAGCTTCAAATGAAAGACTGGAGTCAATAATCACACCAAGGTATTTTACTGCTGCACATGATGAAACAGAAAGGCCATCCAGTGTTATTATGTAATCAGAAAGCTTACTTCTAGCTGCATGTGATCCTAGTACAAGTACTTCTGTCTTTAAGTAAAAGAAAGCTAATAAGCATCCAGTGTCGAATGTCCTTTACACATTCCTCAACTTTATTAAGCTGGTGTCTCTCACCTGGCTTTGCTGAAACATACAACTGTGTGTCATCAGCATAACAGTGAAAGCTAATACCATGTTTGTGAATAATTTTGCCCAGAGGTAGCATATATAAAGAAAAGAGCAGTGGGCCTAAGACAGAGCCTTGCGGAACACCAAACTTTACCTTAGCATGCGTCGAGAAGTCACCATTTATATCTACAAACTGATAACGAACAGTCAAATAAGACCTGAGCCAGGAGAGGGACATTCCCTTAATGCCTACAACATTTTCTAGTCTATCAAGGAGAATACATCAATGGTATCAAAAGCTGCACTAAGATCAAGCAACACAAGCAAGGAGACACAACCCTGGTCAGAGTCCAGTAGTAGGTCATTTACCACTTTAACCTGTGCTGTCTCTGTGCTATGATGAGGCCTAAATCCAGACTGATACATTTCATGAATATTATTCCTATGTAGGTATGAGCATAACTGCTGTGCTACAACCTTTTCTAGGATCTTGGAAATAAAGGGGAGGTTTGTACAAGTTGAAGTTTTTGGAAATTAGGGAAATTAGTTTGGTCTCTCAAAGGGGAGTAAAACGTTCTAATCGTTGATCTGATATTATATAATTATCTACAGGTTAGAAAACTGTTTGGTTTTAAATTAATAGTCTGAATTTTTTGTCTGATATTTTCAATTTTACTGTTGAAAAAAAATTCATGAAGTCATCACTGTGTGCATGTTTCTATTGTAGTCTTATTCCTAGTCAAATTTACTACAGTATTAAATAAGAATCTAGGATTATTTTTGTTATCTTCAATTAGGGTGGGGAGATACACTGATCTAGCAGCACTAAGAACTTTTCTACGTTGATTCTAAGCATTCGGTTGCCTGGTCAAGTTCTTTGGGATCAGACAGTGATCCAATCATGGTTAGTAACTCTGGGAGATTACTGATAAAACTCTGTGCAGTTGCTGACATGAATGTACGTTTGACGCAGTAGCGTGGCAAGGTACATATATTATGATTAAGACACATTTTAAATGAGATGAGGTAATGATCTGAGATAGCTTCAGACTGCAGAAATGTGACTATATTTTCTATATTTAATCCAAATGTTAGTATTAAATCAAGAGTGTGACCACCACTATGAGTAGGTCCTATTATGTTCTGATTAACCGATACTAAATCTAGAATGGACACAACCACTGTTCTCAGAGGGTCTTCTGGGTTATCAAAATGAATATTAAAGTCTCCGACAGTTAATGCTTTGTCTAAAGAAACAACCAGGTTAGAGATTAAATCGGCAAATTCACAAAGGAATTTCAGAATATGGCCCTGGGGGTCTGTAAATAATAATTAGTGGAATTAGCGGAATTATTTTTTTGTGGCTATGTATGTTATTTTGGTATAAAGAACTTCAAAAGCCTTTAATTTATGACTAGGTTTATGTAAAAATAAAAATGTGAATTTTACAGGAAATGCATTAGCACTAACAATAAGCATAATGTTGCATTTGTATAGCATATACAGTATACTACAGTGTTACAGTGTCTCTGTTTTAAACAAATATACAGTATGTACATTTAATATATAATTAAAATTTCACTATTTGTCATGGTCCAGAAGTTTCCCTTTGATTCCGGGTTCCTGTTAAGGTTTTGTCTTCGTAAATCTGATTTAAATTCACAGCATAAAATAAGGGCAATGTTCAAACCAAACACATTAGCTCTTATTTTGAGCATTCAAAATTTCATAGTGTAATCATACTCAGAGTACAAGAACAAAGCAAAAAAAAAAAAAGTACACTTTAAATTGACATTCCAGGTCATGACTTCATATCACCTTTAATTCCCTATGACCTATGGTTATTTATGAGTATCTGCTGTGGCTACATTGGAAGTCCTTGCCACAGTACCACTTTGGAGTTTTTTCTGTTTAAACTTAACTGTAGAAAAAAAAACACCAGTTCTGTTTCCATCTGGAAGTCAAATAGAGACTTGCTGATGACATGTTTCTGACAGTGAGTTATTCTGCTTTGCATTTGGGAAGTAGGATTTTTTTTTGGTCATTCTTGATATTAATTAAATAAAGCACAGTCATGTAAGACTATGTGATGGGTTGATTTATTTGACAGTTGTTTATGTCATTCATTTGTTGACTGATTGATTGATTAAGACAATACAAAGCTTATGCCTTAGTTTATTATGTACTCGAAAACATGTTTGACCATTTAGGTATGTCCCTAAATGTACTGATGCATAAAGCCTGCTTCAACTTCCTCAGCAGACTGGGGGAATTCCCTACTGCTTCTTGAAAATCGACGCTGTAGTACAGCTGTAGTAATTGTTGAGAACTCTAACAAAAATGGGATTCACCTCCTAAAGAGATGTTTGTGGCTTTTTTAAATATTTGATCAAATATATTGTGTATTACTGGGTCAGTAAACAAGTACAATTAAAATAAAATGTCATACAGTGACATGAATATGTTTTTATTATTCAGTCGTTGAGTGTACTTACTCAGTTACACTAATAAAATGAATTTGATCAAGATTCCATTTGAAATAGAAAATGTAACAGTAGCTACAGTAAGTGCAATTGAATATGATTGCATAGCCCACCTAATACCTGACTCTGAAGCGTTCTTCTGGCAAATGTAGGTTGATTCATTATATATGGAGTAAGGCAGCAATTTTAAATTTTATTTTATACATTCTTTTAAGTTTTAGGTCACACTGGGGGCAAACTGTTATTGTCAACTAGTGGTGAGTTCTAAAGAAATTAATGAAAGAAGAAAAAGAAATTGAAACATAAGTGCCAGGGACAATCAGATAAAGTTTCACTTAATAAATGACTCATTACATTTAAACTATGGGTGAGAAAGTGCTCTGTTAGGACAGTATTCTGTGATGAAGAATGCTATAACAGTATAGATATCAAAATTGCACACACAAAAAAAAAACTCTTTCCATTAAAATATGCCACAAGATTTTTAAAACATTAGTTTATAGAATTTTTATTTTAAATAGTAGTTTAGTTTTAAATCACAAACTAGGCAAAAGTGAGGTCAGAGTTCAGGCTTCCTCTCTAATTCAGTTTCTTATCTAATACTGTGGTATACAGAATACAATGATATGAAGTTATTCATTCATTCAGCTTCAGTAACAACTTTATTTAGGCCAAGGTCGCACTGGATCTGGAGCCTATTCTTGGAAAACTGGTCACAAGGTGGGAATAGATCATGGAAGGGTCCATCACAGGGCACAGTTAAGGGCAATTTAGCATAACCAGTCCAATTAGTGGTTGAATTTAGGAGGTGGAATCTCCATGAATACTGTGCCAGTCCCAAATCATTCATTCATCTTCAGAAAGTGCTTTATCCTGATCCTCATCCAGAGAAACACTGGGCGCACCAGGATGAGCGCATTGCAGGACACCAGCATACACACAGTCATACACTCATTCACTTTTAGGGGAAATTTAGAGTAGCCAATCCAGCTACTGGCATGTTTTAGGGAGGTGAGAGAAAACCGGAAGAATCCCACTTGTTGGAAACAGGGAAAACATGTGAAACTCCACATAGACAGTAACCTGAGCTCAGGATCGAACATGGAAGCTGTAAAGCAGCAACACTACCTGCTGTACCACTATGCCACCTATGAAATTATTATACCAGGAATACTGTGCCAGTCCTAAATCATTCATTCATTCATCTTTAGTACGGGTCACAGTGGATTTGGAGGAACACTGGGAATACTGGGCGCACCAGGATGGGTCCATTTAGAGAAGACAGTCCACCTACTGCCATGTTTTTAGGAGGTGGGAGAAAACCAGAGAACCTGGAAGAAACACAACTGGATGCTGGGAGAAATTCCACAAGAACAATAACTGGAGATCAGGATCGAACAGGGAATCCTGGAGCTGTGAGGCAGCAATGCTACCTGCTGTACCATTGTGCTGCCTATGAATATATCATTAATGCTGTGCCACTCCATTGCGTAGATTGCAGGGCCACCATACACACACATTCACACTTGGAATTCAGAGTAGCCAGTCCATCTACTGGCATGTTTTAAAGAGGTGAGATAAAACCGGAGTAATCCCACTGGTCGGAAACAGCAAATACATGTGAAGCTCCACACAGACAGTAACTTGAGCTCAGGATCGAACAGGGGAGCTGTAAGGCAGCAACACTACCTGCTGTACCACTATGCCACCTATGAAATTATTATACCATGAATACTGTGCCAGTCCTAAATCATTCATTCATTCATTCATCTTCAGTAAGGTCAGCACCACAGTGGATTTGGAGGAACACTGGGAATACTGGGCACACCAGGATAGGTCCATTTCTGGGCACCATTCACATGCTTATTCACAGTTTAGAGTAATTTAGAGGAGACAGTCCACCTACTGGCATGTTTTGGGAGAACCGGGAGGAAACGTTCTTGGACGCTGGGAGAAATGCCACAGGAACAATAACTAGAGATCAGGATCGAACAGGGGATCCTGGAGCTGTGAGGAAGCAACACTACCTGCTGTACCACTGTGCTGCCTATGACTGTACTATGAATACTGTGCCACTCCTCAGTCTTCGGTAAGGTCAGTAGGTGCACCAGGATGGGTCTATTGCAGGGTCACCATGCACATGCACACTTTGTGGAAGATCAGAATAGCCAGTCCATCTACTGGCATGTTTTCTGGTAGGTGGGAGGAAACCGGAGAACCCAGAGGAAACACAAACACACACATTCACACTTTGTAGAAATTCAGAGTAGCCAGTCCATCTACTGGCATGTTTTCTGGTAAGTGGGAGGAAACCAGAGGACCTGGAAGAAACACGGGAAGAAAATGTTAAACTCCACACAGAAAATAACCAGAGCTTTTCTGGGAATGAGGAGCTTTGTGGGAAAGAGTCACGTGGTCTCCAGAGGGCGGGGCGCAGAAATCCCCTTCAGCTGGTGCAGAGCCCTTAAGGGGAGTATCCAGAAACAGAACTGAAACACACAGAAAGGGGTTTGCTTCATAACCGCTCGGCTTCTCTTCACAGTAGCTTTGGCTGATTTCAGTCCACATTAATGGCACAAACGCTTAGAGCAAAGATGCATGTTCGAAGCGTCTTCATTCTTTTGGTAAGTACATGTTTACTACTGCGCATTAGTATTGGCACGCTTCGTTATTTGGACTACGCAGTACGGGAATGTCTTGTTTCTTCGCGTTATAAAAGTCACATTTTATTTGTTTCTTAGCGCTATAATAGTAGAATGCTGTAAATAAGGATCAGGGGTTTATATTTAAGTATAGAAGAGGATGTGTATGGTTTTATTACAGTCAATAATGGACTATAGCGACCCACTTTCAGTTTCGTTTTCGCTACGTATAGGCTGTGATAAAGCGTAGGCTTTTATCTATCTATAGGTCCATGCAGTAACACTTGATTGGGCCGCAGTAGCTGTTAATGCCATTAAAAGTCTCGGTTGTTTTTTGTGTGTGTGTGTGTGTTTGTGTGTGAGAGAGAGTGTTGGTAAACCTGTGGTTGTCATGTGAGAATGTTAGGGACTTTCCATCCGTTGATGTATAGAGGGGCATGACAAGGCTAATGCAGGTTTTTTTGGTAAAGCAAGGCTAATGCAGGTTTTTTTGGTAAAGCAAGGCTAATGCGGATTTGTTGGTTAGCATAGCTCTTGTTTTCATAGGCTCAATGCAAATGAACTATAAATTAATGATTTTACACAATACACGATATACACTATATCTGAAGGATTTCCTATTCACGGACCTAAATCTCCAGGGGTGGAAAAAGGACTGAAAAATTATACTTAGGCTGAATCCTGGTAAAGTGGGACACTTAAGCTTGAATCTGTGTATTTTAACATGGATATACTTCCCCAATATTGCCTGATCACGCGCTAAGGGTGTGACGCAACTGTCGTTGGGGCGTGGTCTACTTCATTTCAGAACCAGGATCATGAGAATCAGTGGGAATTTGAAATGTTATGGCTTTGATTAAGGGTTTGTAAATGTTACACTTATGAGAGTGCAGTGTAAAAGTGCAGCAGAAAATCTAGAAATTCATTTAACAATATTTCTATTGTGTATTTATATATATATATATATAAAGTAAAAATCAGATGGTAAAACAAAGAAGGCCAGGAATTTAAAGTTCACACCCCTGTTGCATAAAACCAATTTTTATTTATATTCATGTATATTACAAGCGTAGTATATGACAAAAATGCTCTTTAAATTCTGAACATCACTCCTGATATTCAGAGTAAAGAAATTATGTGTCCAGCTTTGACAGTAAAGTACCTGGTCCAATAAGCAGAGATTCTAAGAAGTGTCATTCTACCTGTCTTTGGTATTTCTAGAGTTTTGCTTTCGAATAGTTGTGATTTTAATCTTTTTTTTATAAAGATATCTGATTAAGTTATAAAAACAGTGACAGAAAAATGTAATATTTTTACATTTTATATTACAAACAATATGCACCCTATGTGAACGTATATATAACGTATCAAAATCTTATTCAAAGAAAAGTGGACGTATCCAGCCAAAACTGTGCTCAAGCAAAAGTCAAAAAGTTGCTATATTTAAGTTTACTCAAGTATTTTTTTTTTAAATTAAAAAGTAAATGTTTTTAATTGATGAAATTAAGTTAATGTTGAGTTTTCAGCAGCAAAATGCTTGCTACTACTACTAAAACAGTCAAATGATGATTTTCATTTTAAAGCAACTACGCTCTTTTGCATGAACATATCATTCAGTCTCGGTATGTTTGCTGATCGTTTGCATGACGAACACTATGTAGTGTGCCAATAAATTAATCAGAAGAAAATATATCTTCTAAATAACCAATATTTGCTAGAATATTACTTGCTGCCTAGCTAATTGTGTAATCTACTGGAATCGAAGCTAATCTAACCTGGCATTAGCAAAGGCTAAATACAGCCAATTAATGTTACCAAGTTGGTGAAACTTAACATGCTTGTTCAAATTTTTCAAATGGAGTTCGCACCTTCTTGACAGGCAAAGGAGACACCTCTTTATAATAAGAGTCTTTGCTTACTTCAGCATGTTGAAGCATTTTACTGAGGTAGGGCCAGGATACTCATCCTCAAGTTCCACCCTGCAGTCTTGGTGGTTTATACACTATATGGCCAAAGGTTTGTGGACCCCTGTCCATCACACCCATTTAGATTTAGTCCCCCCTTTGCTGCTATAATAACACTCGTCTAGAAGCCTTCAAGATTCTCATTGAGTGCTTTAAAGGACTAAATAAAAATCCCAAGAGTTAAAAGTTTTTTTTTTCTTGGAAACATAGTTAAGAGTCTTCAATGTCAGTAATACTCAAGTAATGTATAAATAAGCTAACTACATTTAGGGCCATAATAAATAGGTGTCAAACGTCTTTATCATTTGAGAATGCATAAGATTTTTGGTTGTGCGCAGCTGCTGCGTTTGGCAGGAAAAACGAGACTGCAGACAAGGAAAGCACAGTAATCCACTGTGATATGGTGGTGGATTGTTGATTCTTTGGGACTGTTTTGCACCTAAGGATTAAGGGGTTCTTGTGAAAAGCATGAGTTCTATTAAGTACCAGAAGATCTTAATCCAAACCCTGGTTGCCTCTGCCAGGATGTTAAGAGTTGGCCATAAATCAATCTTTCTTTAAGATCATCATCCCAAACTTGTATTTTAATCAACACAAAACTTGTTACGGGAACACACAATCAGTGTTCTGCAGTGCATCTGAGTGGGTGGATTTCAGCTTATTGTAAGCACTGTGGTCTGAATCGAATAGAGAAGTCCACATGCATGTGTCTCTGTCTTTGTTAGACATTAGAGGAAGTAGCTCAGTGCTTTTGTGGGGGTGTTTCGCAGAAAAAAAATACTCGGAACAAATATTTTAAAAATAAACTAATATATTGTCCCCATATGTTTTGAGCTTTGAGCAATAATTGTGGAGTTGACTATACACTCTGTTACATATTTGCTTCTTTTTCAGCTCTTGTCATTCTACTGAAAGTGAAGTATCTTGAATTTTGGTCCTGGAGGAACAACATTTTGCCTTAGTGCATATATGTATATTGAGATGATATCAAAGTTTGTCTTGATACTTGACTTTTGCTAAACTTTTTTTTTTTTTTTTTTTAGGTTTTGTCTGTTGTTGCTGAGTCCTGTGATGAAGAAACGCATTACGTGAAGGATAATAAGTGCTGCAAGAAGTGTGAACCAGGTAGGATTACATTTCTGTTCTTTTTTGATCATGTGCTGTTGTGCGAAAAAAAAAAAAACTTCTGTATTTATGTTTAGATATGCAGACTCACTAAATTTTACTAACCGTCTTCAAGGTACAAGGATGTTACAAAACACGGACTGTGAAGATCCAGTCTGTCAGGAGTGTCCGGACGGGGAATATCAGGATGGTTACACGTTTGCTTTTCGATGCAATCTCCAGCCATACTGCGACCCCAGTGAGTTTACATTCTGTGTCAGATTTAATCAATCTGTAAACAGTACTGGTCACCGAAGAAACGTTGGCTATGCACCTGTCTGTAGTTTGTTATTATCTCATATTAATACAGATGCTATATATAACAAAAGATCTTTTCTGATTTTTCATTCCTTTCCACTTTTTTCCTTTTCTCTTTCTCATTTAAACAGACCTCAATTTGCGGGCACAAACACAAAGCAAGACAGAACTCAGTTCATGTGTGTGCAAGCCTGACCATCACTGCACCAGCATGAATTGTGGTTCGTGTGTGAGAAACACAGTATGCAAAGCAGGCGAGAAAGTCAGGAAAATTGGTAAGTGTGTTACATATGGAGTCATATAACTGAGCCGTCCTGAGTTACATAATATATTATTATCTCCTAATAGTAATTACTGTATATAGTCATTTTTCCTTATTAAAGGCTGAATAAGTAATACATTTTATAAAATTTATTTGTGACCTGTTTTGGGATGATAAAAAAGAGTTTTAAAAAATAGTTATCCTCATGTCCTAATCTTGGCTTCACACAACTTGCTGCACTCATAGATTAGGTTTTATAGCCTCATGTGGATACACAGCTGCTCACCACCGTAGTGAAAAAATTGTTTACTGTGTACTTGCAGCCACAGTAATTACTGATACATCTAAAGTGTGATTAAAAAATGGAACTGTTTTAGTTCTTACTGTATTATACTTTAAAAAAAAAATTATATTACAGCTCAATTCTAATTGTGTGAAATGGACTTAACTGTGAAAATACAGAGTGTCCCATAAGTCCAGCATTATAGGAGAAAAGTAAATATAAAAAAAAATAAAAAAAACAGAAACTTGTTTAATATTCTCATTTATGTCAATACAAACAAATTTCTCTGAGTAGAATTACTTGGATCCGTTAGAGTTGCAATTATGAAAGCAAGTTACAGGAGAGCTGATGCCGATGTTTTGGTCCTTACAGGCACCCGAACAACAGACACAGAGTGTGAACGCTGTCCTAATGGGACGTTTTCCGACCGTGAGTCAGCTTCAACCTGCAAGCCTTGGACAGAGTATGTTTGCAATTCTTTAGACTTATACTGCATATCTCTGGCTCAATACTATATGATTGATGTGTGTATATTTTCACTTTAACTCTCATTTAGCTCTAGTCACAGGCTTATGTAATGCTTGAGAGAAATAATGTAATGATTCTGGTTGCAGTGTTTTTTATCAAAACACCATCAATATCGTGCAATCTTATTAGCCAACTGACTTCTTTAATAATTTAGCCAGACGAAATACTAGACGCTAGCTTTGTTGTCTGATATTTTCACATGCTCATAATACTTCTCTGGTGTTTCCTATAATACAGGTGTTCGTCAGGATCCAAAGAGGTTGTTCCAGGCTCTCATACATCTGACAGAATTTGTGGTATGTACAGATCTATTCATTATGCCCTCATTGGTTTGTTTAGGCCACATAGCAAAACACATATTACCATACGTCAGTGCAGAGGCGTCAGAGGCGGCTTGCATGAGTAATGTTTAGATTTAAGGAAATGAAAAACGGGTGGAAATAACAGACCTGGTGATGTCACTAATTTAGTATCACTTCCTTTGTGTGTCATTCTTCGTAAAACTTCACCAACACAGCTGCAGTGTCTCTGTAATGAACTTAAAGTTGAAACCTGTGGTGTAAATAATTCTGTCATCACCACTGATGTAATAAATAGGTGGTATGATAGGCTCTATTCTACTTATAGCTCTGATATACTAATAAATATCTTCCTTTGGACAAAAGACTGGGACAAGTGGGACAGCACTGATATATGGTTCATTTATATGTGAGTTTTCATATATGCAAATTTTTAGAAATTATTTATTGAAGTTTGCTTTTCCAATTTTTGATATTAGAGTTATTAAACAGGAGGGCTAAGAAAAGATTTAAATATCTGTTGAATAAGTAATGTGGCTCGACAAAAGAAAATCTCTCCAATTATTTTTTTTTTAATATAGTAATGAAAGTTTATACCTGTATGCATGAAATCTTGACACGTATCTTTTTCTCTTCTTATAGAGGTGCAGAGTCAGAAGCTTGCCATAGTCATACCTGTGGTTGTTACTGGGCTGCTCTTTGTTTTGGGAGGTTTAGGCTACATGTTGTATCGAAAAGGTAATGCAATTACAATGTGTGTGTGTGTGTGTGTGTGGGTGTGTGTGTTTATGATTGATGTATTTGATATTGGAATGTGTGTGATTTAAATTGACATTCTTATCTCATTGAAAACAGGCAAAACAGGATCTATATCCTTCGTGCAAAAGGTACTAAACTTTTTTTTTTACTTTTCATAGCCCTAATATGCTATAGATAGCATCTATTTTTCATTCAGTCATTTTCATTTGCTGTCATTCTTTAACACACCTGGGTTTCTTATCCACTTACAGACATGTAGATTTTTGGGCATCAGAAATACTCATCAACCTCCTCAAGACAACGTGGACATAGAAACTGCACAGCCTGCCAATCTGCCACAGGAGGACACTGAGGATCTTTTAAAACTCGATGGTTCCTTAAGCCCAGGCATCTCTGAAAATGGAATGCCTGTCATTCAAGATAACAGTAAATCCTCACTTCTTTCTGAGACTGAAACAGAGCCAGAAAGGTTTTCAGTCCATTTGTAATAAATTCATGCAGTAATACATGTTGGAAATTTGTCATCAAACTTCTCATGCATTAGTATAGTTAGCAAATACTGTTAGAAATGAAATGGTTGCCAACTGCTCTTGACATGTAAAGAATAATATATAATGTGATGTAGCGTGCAGCAACTTGTAACACACATTTGCGAACAGCTTGAAATTTCCACTTGAGTCTGTATTGTAATATATCCAGTTACAATGACCTTAGGGAGCGATAGCATGATGCTGTGATCATCTGGCAACTCTGATGCTGTGATCATCTGGAATAAGATCGAATGAGTTATAATGAAACTGACAGATATGGGTCAGACTTGCACTACTATGTTTTTTGTATTTTTTTATTACTTTTCAACATTGGTGTAAATATCCCTGTTATTGTGCCAGTTTTGTTTGTATTTGAATTTTGATATTTTAAAAGTGGAAGTGTCAATGATAATGTAACATTGATTTCTAGCATTCTAATTCCTGTACATATACTTTTAAAGTGTATTTGTTTAAATCATGAGTTTTGTGTGGATGTGTTTTCTCGTACAATGGGACAACATTTGGGAGCGTGCCCAGTGTGTGCTTGGGGCAGACTATTGTGTATTATTATGTGAAATGTCCACATGAGAGCGCTGTTCAAAATCACAGGTTATGTGCAAATCTACATGCTGTGATAATAAATATGCTGTGTTTATAACCCTCTGACTTCATACACTTTATACAGTTCACATCAGCCTGTGTCACATACAGTGTGAGGATATTGGCTGGTAAGTTTTTCTAAGCATCTTGGAGAATCTGCATCAGTTCTTCTGAAGACTTTGACTGACACACTTGCTTCTCTTTTTGTAGATAATCCCTGTAAGCTTTCATTATGTTTTTTTTTTTTACTATTACTTATTCAGCCTTTAATAAGGAAAAGTGGTCTGTAATATATATATATAATATATAATGTAATATGCCAAAATTTTAACGGACATACAGACATTTTTCTGTCTCTTTTTTGGGGGAAAAAAAAGTAAAATTGCTCCTTTTTAGTGATGCAATAATCCTGAAGACATCAAATAAACATCAGAATGTGTTTATTTATTTATATATATATATATATATATATATATATATATATATATATATATATATATATATATATATATTTAATTTTATTTTTTTAACTAATTTGAATAGATTTACATGATGAAGATTTTTAAGGCTGCTCTTGATTTCATACCTAACATTAAATACATGATTTCATTTGAATGTACAGTACTCAAGCTAGGTGAGGTTTAAGCTGTGCGAATTCCCCAGATGTCAGAATTTCTGCATAATTACTGGTGGCTGGGGATTGTGTTTGTGCTCTGCTCTGACATTTTAGAAAATGGTGGCTCAGTCATTAAATAGGTTAGCTACTGATCAGAAGGTTGAATTCAGATTGGGCCTTAGAGATGACCCCTTCCCAGGATAGGCTCCAGATCCAGCACGACCCTGACCAAGATAAAACGTTTACTGAAGATGAATGTATATGTCATGTATATACAATGGACATGTATATATAAAATATAAATATTTTAGTATATGTCATTATAAATGTATATTTAGTTAGTTGTTTAATTTCATAAAATCAACCGTGACCCTTTCTAGCATAAACTAGTTACTGAAGATGAATGAACCTGATGAAGTCAAGGTACCTGGACTTTTGTACTCAGGTGTGTGATGAAATGTCTTCAAGGTTATTTGAGAAATTCAGTAATCGTCTAAACATTCAGAATGACCAGTATGATACAAATAATCCACCATATAAAATGTAAACAGTAATGAACTGGCTTAATCAAGATTAGTTTCAACAAAGAATGACAACAAATTGAGTAAAGTAGATATGTTGGGATCAGGAGGACCTGTTTATAACAGAGAGCCCCCCCACATTGTCCCACCTTTTAAAGCCCCAGTCCTCTGGCAGTCATATTTAGACTAGGATTACACCTCATCTGGGCCACCAGTAAGAAGCCATGACCAGGGTGGATTTCCAAACTCGGTGTGTTTGCCATGCACGAGTGCCGAAGGGGGCTTGTGCATTTCAAACCCACTCTTTTTTAGCACCCAGGAGTTTTCTCATTATCCCTGGATTAGCAGGCCACGGGGCTTTGAATTTACATGGAGACCTGAATAACTAACATCGCAGAGGTCTTCTTTCACCCCCTTCCTTCAAGATAAAAAAAAAAAAAAAAAACAGAATTAGGTTCTCCTGGGGGTTAATCCTGTTGATGTGTGTGGTGTGTGTGGTGTGTGCCAAAGGGCACCTTTGCAGCAACTATTACATTAAATGATCCAGTCACTCTTTTGGGATAAAAATCCATTATAAAATGGACTGCAACTTTTTAACATGTTGATGCACATTGCACGCTAACTCACAGTTACACTAATTACTTGTCTCATTTTGCATTATAGCTCTCAGAAATAAAGAGATTGCTGAAGTGGTACTATTAAGGGTACATCACTTGTACTTTTAGTATGTATCTTTTACCTGGGACGTTGCATTTGGAGTACTCTTTAACCTTTAAACAGAGAACAAACATCAGAGGTACTTAAGGTGTCTGTGGTCCTTAACCCTTTAATGGGCAAGAACATTAAAACACTTTAAACAAAGAAAATTAATGCATTACTATTTTTGAACTCATTAGAGTTCAATTAACACCCAGGATACATAACCCATTTAAGGGTTAAGATGAAATAATGTACCTTACATTATTTTTAAACATATAATGATGCATATTAAAGGTACAAAAGATGCACTTTTGATGGTTCCACTACAGCGACAATGTTTGGTACCTTTATTTCCAAGAGAGTAGCTATTAAATTCATCGTAAATGTTGAGAGAATGAGAAAGTGTGAGAATCAGTAATCTGCAAGTACAAGAGTGTGTGTATAGTGCATACATGTATTACGGGTGTGTCTCTTTTGCCTTCAGAAATTCCACTTGATTCCTCTTTGATATGAGTTTTAAAGTCTGTCTTTGAAAAAATAAAAAGAGGAAAAAAAAAGGCGGGGGGGTGTCTCTCACCAGCTTGGCAGATTTAGAGCAGATAATGGTCTTAATTATCACCCAGCAAGACGAAACAGTTTGTGTTCTTAATCCTCACTGCTCTGAATTGTTTTAACAGATCAACACTAGATATGCAAATCCCTTAATGGCTCTGTTTTCCCACATAACATGAAAGCAAAAAATACCCCCATTTTAAACCCCCCAGGGTTTAAGAGATGACCTTAAAGCCTGTTTATACAACCATATTGAATATGAATATTTAGCAAGACAAAATTGAAAAGCTGATCTACTTTTATTCAAGCCTGCATACAGACCTATGCTTTCTCTAACCACCATAAAAGGCTATGCATATCAATACATGATATGGTTATATGTTTATTTTCATTTACTTAAAATACTTTAAAATAGACTAAAAACAAGACATTTTCATTCAAACATGACCATACAAACATGATTTTCATTTTCAAATGTTTTATTTTAGCAAAAATAATTAATCATAGGCATGTAAAGGCATTTATAATTTACAATGTGTACAACAAAATAAACTTTACAATTATTTACAACAATCTCAAGCTCATTTGGTGTTAAACCAGGCATGTAAACCTGACTGTAAACTTCATGACTAAAGGGTCCAGGATAAGAATAACCAAAAAATAAAAATAAAAAAAGTTCAGCTCTTATCAGAACAGTTCCAAAGTGCAAACATCTGCCTTGCATGAGTTGCATTAACAGTTTAACTGACTCTGTGGGAGAAAGTGTGCAGAGTAGTTTGCAGGTAAGTAGCTGCTCCTGGACGCCCAGTTTGCCCACCATTTGCTAAAATCTTGGCAATGCTCATTGCTCTTCTTCACCGGAGTTTCGGAAGTGGCTGTCTCTGCTAGAGACCAGATTTTCGGTTTCTGTCCATTAGCACTTTCTTTACACTCCTTACTCGCCGATTCACACCCAGCCTCGCTGTTTCCGGTAGTAACGGCTACGGAGCCGGAAGTGTCACCCTCGTTAGGCTGTTCGAGTCGTTCCGTTAGGCGCTCCTGAGCCGGGCGCAGGGCCTCGCTCTCCACTGCGCTCAACTCCTCCTCAACATCAACGATCTGAGGATCGATGTCAGCCTCATCGTCTGAGCATCGATCTTTCTGCGAAGAGCCATCATCATCTTCTTCTTCTTCTTCTGCCTCGCTCTCATCAGCCTCCTCCTCCTCATCGCTTTTGGCTTTGGACGCCCAGCTGACGCGGTTCTCCTTCTTGAGGCGGCGGCGCGCGTTGGCGAACCAGGTGGACACTTGCGTCAGGCTCATCTTGGTGACGATGGCCAGCATGATCTTCTCGCCCTTGGTGGGATACGGGTTCTTCAGGTGCTCGCTGAGCCAGGCTTTCAGCGCGCCAGTGCTTTCTCTGCTCGCCACTTTGGCCACGCGTCCTGGCTCATCCGCGACCACCGGTCTGTAGGGAGAGAAATACGCACCGCCGCGGCTCAGCACAGCCTGGTGATAAGGTGAGGCGGCTTTCAGGTCGTATGAGCTCCCCTGAAAAACAGAGAATACAGCACTTTAGCGAGGGTCTAAACGTGTTCCTTTTGCGCATTTGCGCCGTGCGTAATTAACGCGCCACAATAACATATCAAGGAAATGAATTCTCAGTCACATTAGACTATAGCAGACATGCGTCGACTATAGCAGATAAGTTTGTAAATGCACTATCTACAGTCTCAGAGTGAAATCAGTTCAATTTTAATGTTACAGCTTAAATATAGTACTTACCATGTGTGCCATGTGTCCAGGATGTGGGAACGGAATGAAAGTGTATCCCGGTATTCCTGAAAAAGGCAGAGGCATCCCGGCCATGGCAGCCAGATGAGGAGGAGGCTGCTGTACCCCCGGCGCACAGCCCAGCATCTGATATCCAGCAGGCATGGAGACGTTCCTGTCCACAAAGTAGTGACCAAATCCGCTTGGAGAAGCAGGCATCCTTAAAACCTGAGCATCAAAGTTCGAGTGATCACTCTCTGAGCGCACCGGCTCTCTTTATAGATGGAGCTGCAGCGAGGGGCGGGGTCAAGTGACATGACTGACAGTTGTACTCCAAAAGCCGTGAGCTTTCACTCGGACTAAAATCCCTTCAAAGGAGAATTCCGCTGTTCCTTTTAACGGCCTCTAAAAAGCCATTAAACACACGATACTTATCTGAGTCCTGCGATCTGCATTGTGGCAGAGATAAATAGTAATGCCTCATTTGAAATTCACATTATAGGAGATAAGGCTCTCTTACAGGATACCCTTTAGAAGAAGATGATGATGATGATAATGGTCAGTGCATTACAAATCTAAATCTAAATATTAAACATGCTTATTGTAACCATCTATTGCGCAATGATGTGCGTGATGCATCTTTTCTTAAACAGTGCATAATGCAAAGCAAATTTCTGATATATAAATTATGTTTTATGATTTAATATAATATTAATAATTTATTATGTATTATTTTAATAATAATAATAATTATTATTATTATTATTCATTATTATTATCAATAATCATAATAATTTAATATATAAATAAATATATATATAAATAAATATAGCCTATAATATATAATTGTATAAAATAAAAATAAATTATTTTCTAAATTTTCTTCTAAATTATTTTCTAAATGCTAAACAACGACAAAAGCTACATGATTTTAAAATATCAAAACAAAAACATCTGCAAGGCAAACCTGAAAAATCTGAGCCTAAGCAGTATCCGACCTCGCCATAAATCCCGCATATTAACAACTTAGAATAAACTTTTTTCTGGATCATGCTGAGGTTGTTTCATCTCTCTGTCTGAGCAGGACTATGCGAGACAACACTGGAGATTAATGGGAATTTGATTAACAACACCGTGTCATGGCGCGTCTGACACCTTGGAACAAGCTGGCACTAAATCAGAGCCGTAAACCTAATGCTTTAACAGCAGGTAATAAACGTGTCTAAACATCACCATCATTAACGTTACAGTGAGCTAAATGACTGATTCCAGAGTTTTACCTGCAACAAGGTACAGATATTTCTGGCCATGTTGTTACTTTTGCGTGTTTGATTTGCCTGTGCACCTCACCAAAGTGCGCAAGGAAGTAATGACACTGCTATTGTCATGTTATTTTTATACTATTTTTATTATTTTATAATCATTATTAATGTTTAATGATCTAAATCAGACAATTCAGCTACTATACACAAAGAAATAGCATTAAACTACAGTTTGTCTGTGGGATGTACCCTCAAGGTTACATCATTTTTACATTTAATATTGTATTTTCATAATTTATTTCAATTGATTTATTTTTGTTGAATTAATTGATTAATTAATTAATGATTAATTCTTTAAGTATGTATTTTCGTCTAGACTTTTGGATATAGTGTAGGCCTCCCTTTAAAAATTATTTAAGGTGAATAAATGGACCACGATAACCCTAGTTTTTTTTTTGTTTGTTTGTTTGTTTGTTTTTTGAAAGGAAAATTTAAATGTACACTATATGCAGCTTTGTAGGTAAAAGGTACAAAAGGTGTGCTTTTGAAGGTTCCACCCCAGCAAAAAGGAAAGGTACAGCTTATTACCCTTTTGTGTAATGAGAGAGAATATTATGGGTGAAATTTGAGAAAAACATTTTTTTACACACACACAAACATATGTACACACACACACACACACACACATATATATATATATATATACAAACATACAAATGTGTTATTTTTAATCAAATTATATATATAATATTATATAATTTTTTTTTATAATAATAAAGTAGAGCAGTTTTTCTTGCTCAAAATGAGAAAACTATCTTGCTTTATCAGGATGGAGTGAGTAGAAGAGCTTTGATGAGATGAGGAGTTGTTTTCATTCAAAGGGCACCGTTTCGGTTGTTGTAATTAAATCGGTCTAAGTGAAACAGGTGTTGACTAATGTATATGATAATGACAGCAGAACAGATGCTAATGCCACATTGTTCCAGCAGCGCAGATAAGATTAGAATTCCTAAACTTCCATGCGAATAGCCTGGCTTCACTCCCCTGCAGAGAAAAGCACAGCAAACAAGCCAAAATATACTGGCTCACATTTCACATGCACATTTCAGTGCGAAACCTGCAAGGAAACCTGCATTGTGCACTCATAAAGTGCATGAGCAATCAATAGAGCTGGTGTAGTCAAAAATGTACAAGTCTTAATTATATACATTATAATTCACTTATAGTTTTTATCTGTTCTACAATTTAAAATAAAAAAAGTTAATTAATGAAAAAAGTTATTAATTCTAGGAAGGTAATACAGCATATTCTCTGTAAAGCAATATTCTGAGAAATTTTAGCTCATATGCTTTACTTCTTTGTTTGATATAATTATTTAATACAAAGTGTATTAAAAAAAAAGAAAAATCCAGATCTGATGACATTTTTACTCAGTGTAAAGCTCAACTATAACTGAATTTAAAATATCTATTAAAAAGAGAGAGAGAGAGAGAGAGAGAGAGAGAGAGAGAGAGAGAGAGAGATTAAAGATGTTCAAGAGCAAATTTGCCCAGTGTGTACAATGGCCTGACCGGTGAGCAAAGATCAGGGATTATGCTACAAACAGCTCAGGGCAACGGCCATTGTGTCCATCACACATGGCTCTGTTTTCTTTCCTTCCTCCTTTCTCTGATTGCACACAATGCAGGTGTTACACATGCTCTAGCAGGTCAGGTTAACACCGTTTGCCTAAAGGATGTTCCTCGTTTGCAAAGAGAGTAGAAAAAAAAGATGTGCACTAGTCACAATGGCATCTGATATGTAATGGACAGAGACTGAGAGCTCTACCCCAATCCCACCCCCCTCCTTTTTTTTCAAACCATATAGATTATTGTCTAATAAATCAGGCAAAATCTCTATATTTTATATAATGATCAACTCTCTGTGAGTGAGTTCGCCTTTTTCAGTGCTTCATACAATTTGCTACAACTATCAGAGGAACAACAAATTATCAGGGCACTGATAAAAAAAATAATAAAGCTGTATGTAAACCTCGTTAAACCACTTGTCTTTGATAAAATACCCTATTTGATTAGGTCTGCCATTTGTAGTCCTATTCAAAATAGTCTACTTGAAAAAGAATGACCTTGCCAAATCAGATTGAGAAGAACAGACCACAGTATGTATGGCCTAATGAGCTGATAATGACAGTGGCCAAAAGGTGTGACTTCATTTAGTGGCCCCTGCATACCACTGAGATAACAAAAGGCCTGAGCATGTCATTAGGATAGACTATAGTCTGGACTGAATAAGACCTGTTAACAAAAGCTTGAAGGGAATCCACAGAAAGCATTTAACACTTAACACCTTCGCCATGTTAGTTTTTCTTTCCGAGCAAGTTCCTGATTGCTGTCGAGGAAATACTTAATCCTGTGAAACGCTCTCACATTTTAATGCTGAATTTATGTGAATATACACCATGCGCTTGGTTTGATGTCAGTTCTAAGGGTTGCAGAACTAGGGATAATCATACTTAAACATTTGGAGGAGCCATTATCAAATTTTTCCTTTTTTTTAAACAGGCCCGTATACAGCACTGAAATAACCTCTGTGTGTAATACAGCCTCTGTGATTAATCAAAGTAGGACACAATCTCAGGGGAAAATTGTAAAGACATTTAAAACACAAATCAGTGGGTTAATATTACAAATCATGTAAGGGTGTGGTATGAAATTTTCATGTAATTATAACAACATAACATTTTAAAGTAAATGCTAAATGCCATATAACACAGATGTAGTGCAACTATTATTTGCCTGTAGGGAAAGCCATGACAATATTATTATAAGGTTAAGAATGAATGGAAGATCACGAAATGAAGACTTTTTTAAAAACAAACAAAAAAAAACCAGACTTGGAGCACATTCAGTAGTCAAATAGGACAATATAGGAATAGAATTTTCTATATACTCGTTCAGCTTTAAAGACATTCTAACATACAGTATATCGAGTGATTTGAGACAATAACAAATATCTTTTTTGGGTCCTCATTATCTAAAACAATGTTTTTAAGACTTTATTATCATGCTATAAGTTTTTCCACATGTGACAATGTGTTCACAAGAATTATTCATGTGGTATAATCACACCTCCATGTGAAAAAATGAAGGGGAAACAGTATAAGAGTGTGACACGTGTTAATTTCACATGTTGGTTAGTAAGAAATTTCAGATTAACAATCTAATCAAACAGATAAAACCCCACAATCTGAAAACCACTGTGTTTCTCTTCGACCCCCCTGAGTCTCCATTGGAAGCACTAACAGGATTTACCGAGGCCTCAGTCCCAAATGGAGGGCTGTTAGCATAGCGTGAATGTTATCAATGCTGTCCCACCTCTTTGCTATCAATTCTCCCCCTCCACCTCCAGCCCATCTTTTGTCATTTCCCTTATCAGCCCTACTCCATCACTCCCTCTAACAGAGTAGTGGCACTGTAAGCGAACCACCAATGGGAGGATGGCTTTGTTAGGGGATCGAGCAGGTCCTGCCCCCCGCTCTCTCTCCTGGGTGTGATTTGATTGACGGCCCCTGCGTGGGGTGAGTGACAGGTGGCATTCGTTAGCCTGTGACAAACACTGAGGGCCTGGCTCATGTGAAGTCCCCGGTGGCGTGTGTATGCGTGAGTGTGTGTGTGAGATCAAGCTGCGACATGAGGCCTGCATTGCCTATTACCACATAGAAAACACTTAAGATGTTTATTTCCCACTTCATATGCCTGCTCTGTGTTTATTATTTGTAATATGATCATTCTGATGTGCAGTGTGCTAATATTCAGAGACTTTTAGTGAGACTTTTACCACCTAGATGATGCCTTAGACTGCACTGTGTAATATGTGTTTGACAATATATATGTTTCTACGTGTTTCTAAGATGTTGCACTGATTAGCCAAGTCAGATTATTGAAAATAAAAAATTGACTACTTCTGATTTATTTGATCTAATCATCATATTTGCTTTGCCTGGAGGTCCAAATGCATGAAAAAGAATTAATACTAATGTCTTTGAGATTAGAGGATATCCCAAAGTATACTCAAAAAAGAAAGAAATATAGTGTAGGTAGAAAAATATATATTTGCCATGCCTCCACACCTTTACAGAAAAGTCACAGGAACATCTTATTCAAATAATCACAAGATTCACATTTTTAGATATGTTATTATTAACACATTTTTCACATGTGGGTGTGATTATAGCACATGAATAATTCTCATGGTCACATTGTCATGCGGAAAAACTTATGATCACATGAGAAATGTACTAATAATATACAGAAATGGAATATTACAGTTCTCCACTCTATCAATCAATTTCAGGAGAAATTTCTATGAATTAGAATAAACAATAATCATGTGGTTGAATTTTGTTCCATCTCATTTTGAAAAACCCTGATCCTTTGCCTAACTTTAACATTTTGTATCTTTTTATACAGTTTCAGTTGTGTGAGTTTTTCTCCTTTGGTCACATATAATTTATGCCATTGATCTCCTTTCTGTCACACGACAAAAATCCAGTCTGACAGGACGAAGTGTGTCTTTTCACACCCTTACAAGAGACAGCTACATGTCCTGGAGTGTTACCATGTTAGCCTAATAAATATCATCTTTTTCTTCCAGTGACAACAAGGTCAACTGTTTCATCACAAAAGCCAAGAATGTCACGTGGCACAGCCGAGACTCAAACCTGGCACTAAGCACCACTTTCATAGTGACATTCCTCTAGAATATAGCAAAAGCAATTATAGAATGAGTTCAGGCTACCTATAAGGAACAAATACGGTTTATTTGGTGTGTCAGTACGTCATAAAGGAATTTATATGCAGCTGTCAAAATAATGCAAGTCAAGCTGAATGAGGTGTTTTAATTAGTTTTTTAAGCCTAAGCTTTACCACCTATTTCTATAAATTAAGCTTCGTAATTCTAATTATTCACTATTACTAATCAGTCACTATTACATCATTATTCTATCATTCATGCATTACAATAAAAAGGTGTTATGTAACAATTACAGAAATTGTCAAGATATACAGCACAGTGCAGTGCATGTGACATTGAAGAGCGACTTGCAAGTATCTTGCGTTTGAGATTAGCAAATGTGCTTTTATGCAGCCGTTTTCTCCCACCTAGCGCTCACAATCAGTACCTGGGGTGCTTGTAAAGCATCTGTGATGTGACATCTACATTTCGGGCCATTTGTAAAACAAAGGCTACAAGGAAGCTGGAGGCCTCGGGCCCTCGGTTTCGCCCCCCCTTTCCCCGGCACAATAGCAGGCCAGGAGTGCAGCAGTAGGGAGCAGCCCTCAGATGGAAATGAGCAACCAAACCAACAATGTAGCGCCTAATCTCTTCAGAGAGCCAGGAGTCAGTTACACACAGCAGTGTGGACCTCTCTGTGCTTTTCACTACAAGCGGCTTCGCCATTGAAACAGCGGCCCCCCCTCCCACACCTTTCCTCCGAGCACATACACACATACACATACACCCTGACCCCCCTCGTGTGCAGCCGCAGGATCCCCTTACACACAGGCCAGATACAAGCTACAACAGAAGGAGCTGGGGTGTAAAAGGCTTGAGGGGGGTGTTCTAGGCCCCTCAAAGCACAGGATTAGAGCTAATGTGCCCTCCCCAGGTCCTAATCTCTTCAGAGGGGCGATTTTGTTTGAGGGCTGCAGGGCAGTCAGATAAGTATCTATTACAGCAAGTCCTTCTTATCTTTCCAACACCCCCCGTCAGAAAACAAGGCCCCAAAACCACTCGCATGTCCACCCTCTCAGCCCTCTGATACCTCCAAGCCGCAAAAGCAAGTGCTGCCCTTTTTAAGCGGCTAAGCTGGAATTAAGGGCTCAAGCCTTATGGAGGGCCAACAGGGCCCATATTTACTCCATCTGGGGAGCTCAAAGCCGAGCGATTGAGGTGAATCAAAGGCAGGGTGAAAAGAAAGGAGGAAAAAAAAAAGAGGCTGGTCTTTTCTGTCTTGCCGATTAGCTGAAGGGAAGGTGGGAAGCCGCGCAGGGACCAAAATGGGAGATCTGATAGGGTGTAATCTTGTTAGGATCATCCATGAGTGGGATGAAAAGACGAAGAATGGCATTTATAATTATAAGTGTTCAGGAGCTGATTGGGAAAAAGAAAGCATTCAAAGCCCAAATTTACCCATGATACCTATAATTCTCCCTGAGTAGAAATTCGTTAACATACACTGTCTAGTCTTTTCTTAAGATTCCTTGAATTCTTGTCATATTTGTGTTTGCTTCTTTTACCAGCTTTGTATTACTATTAATTTGTTTGCTACTCATAAATTGTGAATTCATTTTATCCCAAAATCAGGTTTTTATTAGAAAAGAACTTGGCAAGAATGTGTTTGACCCAGTCATTAGAGAGAAATTTGCTAATTATTAATAATGACAGCATAACAATCAGCATAAATGTGAGCCAATGTAGACAAAACTTATGAGTAAAAAAAATAATATTTTTGTTCATGTCAATTTGAAAAATATGCATTACAACATTTTTAAGCACTACAAAAAAATAAGCAAAAAAATTTTACACTTAGAGCATAAGGCACAAATTAGTGTCACCTTAAACAAGATGTCACTGGTATAATACTTTTCATTTACTATTTATTACTATTACTATTTTCATTTACTAACAGAAATATGCAAAATAAAATACATTTTAAAATAGTCATGTAAAGCTAAAAAATAACAACCAGGCAAAATGTGGTTCTGTAAGCCTTAGAAAGCATGTAGCAGCATGACAACTTCTGTATATTTTTATCATTAACAGAATAAAAAAATAAAACAGGTTATTTTTTATCAGCCCGTATGACCTTGACCCTCATATTGTGTGGAGGAAAATAAAAAAGATACAGGAATGAAAACAAGAAAAAAAGATATTTTTAGAGGTATAAAGCCTCTAACACAAAAACATAAATAAAACAGTAAGAGTTTAATATTATCGCATAGCTACGAAATAAGAAATATACAGTATTTGTGTGTAGAACAAATACCAGGTCCACAAATGTTTACACTGTAAGAGAACTACTTGTACTTCAACCCTTGTTGTGGCGCCGTATAGCAGTGATGAGAGTTCAGCGGGAGAACTTCCTGGGTCTGAAGGCAGGGACGATGAGCTGATGCGAGACGCTCCTCTCCTCCGGGACGGGCGCCAGATCTTCTGCAGAACCCCATTTCTTCCGTGAGTGAAACAGAGACGTTAACTTCTTGTTGCGGCGCTCGGTCACCTGCGCTGGGCTGGAGTATCCGGCATCTTCAGAACAGAAAAGAAATAGCTCAAAACTAGCACCTTATATTACTCATATGCTACTCATAGGGTTTCACAAGAAATTTGCAACACCCCATAATTCTAAAAGCAGCTCAGTTTGGCTTTTAATTTTAATTTTATTTATATATTAATGCTCCCTTCTGTATTACATGTACACTTTGTCTAATTGTATGCATATGTCATGCATCAATTTGCTGCGTTACTCTGTGACTTTGCTTTTTTATATTTTTTTTAGATAAATCAACTAGAAAATATATTTTTTAATATAAATAATATTGAATTAACCACTAACTATAGCCATAACAACAACCCTAGCAACAGTAAGATAATGAATAACTTTAGTAATGAACAAAACATGACATGGCATGCTGTCATAGAAATCCCGAAATGTTTATTCCTCTAATATTATGGCAATTTGTCAATGATGATTATTTTTTTATTAAAGAATGACAAGTCGTACTATTTATCTATTTATAGCTACGTTTAATGTAACGCTGTAACTTGCAAAACAAGTTGTTCAGTTGTATAGCAGCTATAAACAGTCCTTCCCTCAACAGCCTCTCGTTTTCATTCTCTTGAAGCTAATAAGACAAAAAAAAAAAGCAACTTGTCCATGTCATGTTACTGAAAATCCACAAAACCCTCCATCCTGAGGACTTTCCTATGTCAGAACTTTATCTCTGACTGATACAGAGCACTGACACTGAAGACTCCTGTATCAGACGAATGATAAAGTGGCATGGAAAACCTCACCCCATATCAACATATTTTTTCATATATATATATATATATATATATAAAGCTTCTGTCCAATCAGAGCTGACAATTCTTCAGAGTTGTGTTAACTGTGTGAATAAGGATTTACTGATACCTTTATTGAATATGAATATTGAAAATTACTTTAATCAATTAAAATAAGCATGAAACACAATAGGGGTCATGCAGGAAGACAACTGAGGTCTAAAGGCATCACACTCCATATGTGGGTGTGTGAGTGACACAGCTCTATAAATACGTAAAAACATTGAGAAATTCTGTAAGACTGTGATTACTCACTCAGATCACTGCTCTCCTCTGCTTTCTGTATATTCAGGTAATGGGATGCTAAGTGACCGCTGTAGTCTCGCACATTTTCCTTAGCACCTGATAGACAACACAGAGTATCAATGTAAGCATATTATTATTAGTAGTAGTAGTAGTAGTATTTATTTATTTATTAATTTAAATTACAGTATATATAATTATATACCACGATCATTCATTTTGCCCCTGTACTGAGAAAAATACTGACTTATAATACAAGTCTAATGGCAGCTATTGGAGCATCAATAAGCCATTTATTTCACAAAAAATATATTTTTGTGAAATAAATTCAATAAAATCCTCAATAAAGGTAATAGTAAATTATATGTTTATGCCACAGAGCTATTGAATTCTCAATTCTGATTGAACAGAAGATTTTGATTCATTTTCTATTACAGCAACTCTGATTAACAGAGTTGATTAATTTCTGTATTAACAGCTAATTCACATAACAGATTAGAATAATAAACAGATTAAATAAACATGATATTTATGATATGGTGAAGTTTTCTGTGAGAAGACGTTTATTTAACATTTTTGGAAGGGCTCTCCAGTGTCAGTGCTGAATGGTCAGAGGTTTTTGGACAAAGTTTAAGCGCTGAGGACATTGCATGTTGCGGTTTTTCAGTAACATGACAAGCAGCATTGTTTTGTCTTATTAACTTCAAGAGAGAGGAAAAAAAGAGGCTGGTGCGTGAAGCTTGTCCTCTACCTTGATTCGCAGATGTTCTATAACATTAAATGTAACTATAAACGGATATAAAAGCTTTAGATGTCAATGCTTATAAATTAATAAATTGTAATAAATTGTAATCATTGGCCACTGTTGTAGTCTAAGAGGAATAAAACACTTTGGTGTTGATGTTCTGTTACAGGATGTATCAACTTTACATCAGACCACATCACACCACCCTGTCGTTGATTATTAGTCCTTACATAATTCATTTACTTCTTCAGAGGGAAGAGTTTGTGGATGTGTTACCAACATAAGTAATGTTGATCAAAGTAAACATGGAAGTGCCTCAGTTTCAGGCTGATTGCTCCAGCTTTTTGAAAGTTGAACAAAACTTTGCTAAGACTTTCTCATGTCTGTTCATCTCATCATAAGCTTGCATTCTCAGTTTATTTAATTTAAATATTTACTGATGGCTTTCAACACCTGCCCTTTTTCTTCCATTATAAGAGAGTTTGGTGTAGACTTCTGTTCTTAATACAGGAAACATGTCAATATTCATATATAATGGTAATCACACATACACACACATGTGGTGAATGGCGATTAGCCTGAAAAGCAGTGCAGTATCCCTTTATAGATTTAAATGTTACCATATTACAGCAAATTAAATCCATAACATTTACAGCAAATTAAGTCCATAATAACATAACCGGAATTCTATGAGCAGAGGCTTACCATATGTTTGGATGAGTAGATTAAATATATGCACATGGCCATGTAGTGCAGCAATGTGTAAAGGTGTGTATCCCTGTAACCAGAAAGGTTTTAGTCTCATTTGAAATATGTATAATACAGAACTAATAAAATGAACAAAAACAGTCAACACTTACACCCTGGCGCATCCCAAGCCGCAAATCCATCCAACACGCATTAATCAGGGAAGAATCAGGAAAGGAGAGAAAGACAGAAAGATGGAGGGGAAAAATGAGAGGTTGAGAGGACACAAATTAGGTAAGGTTACAGCAACAGACCCTAATGACAGCATGATAATTGCCTGGTAATTCAGTGCAATTGCTCCTCTCAGGGCCCAGCTATTGGAATACATGAGGACATTGTTTAGGGGAAGTGATTAACATGACACAGTTTGATTTATGAACATGCGCTGTGAAGCAGAGTCCACGTTCATTTGTACAGCTGGATTTGGTGCTTTCCCTTTGAGAGGAGTTATGTCAGAAGCTTGGAAACCAGGCAGGCATGTGAGAATGGCGTCACTGTACCTTACCAATTTCCCGTACAATCAGAGGGAAAACAAGGGCGGTTACTTACATGCTGCAAAAAAAAAAAAAAAAAAAGACAGAAAAACATACGCGTTATTTAATTAATGAAGCATTAGGACAATAAATTAAATCTATGATACTGACAATAGTATGTTCTAAACAGATAAATAAACAAAGCTACGCATTGGACTATTGGAAACTTTTATTCAGTGGGACTTACAGCTTTGGTGTTGACGTCGGCCCCTGCGTCAGCCATCGCAGCAGCCATGTCCTCTTTTCCGTGCTTAGCAGCCCAGTGCAGAGCAGTCTGAGGAACACAGACAGCACTCAGTTCAACACATCACATCTGCAGTACTGGACACGGCAACAAGCTACAATTACTGCATTATTGTAGATTTTAGAAGTCAAAGTTACCATCTAGGAGAAATAACAGATGTTACAAATTGGTAAGAAAGTATACATCTACATATGTTGCTGAAAGTAAATAATCTATAATAATAATTAATATTTTTTAATCATATATGGGCTGTAGAGCAGAGGTTCTCATCCTCTTTGTAGCCAGGGACCCATTTAACTTTAGAATTAATTCTACAATCACCCTCAGCACAGATTGCAAAAAACATTATTTAAAAGTGTACAATAATATTGTCTATTTATTAGAGCCAGAGAGTTTTTTTATTCCTGAACTTTCCTCTGACAGAACACATTTAATTCAAATTGTTATTACATTCCAGATGACTTCATATTAAGCGACTTGTTACTGTTCGAGTTACTGAGGTTTAGAATAAACACATTCAAGGCAAGGGAGTAGTCAAATTAGCTAATAACTATAAGAACTCGGTGTTAAATATAATAACTTTTATAACAATGAGTTGTGATTTCCACCACTGCGGCTATGCTTCACGGCTCCCACAGTGGTTTCAGAACCACTGACGTAGAGGAAAGCTATCGGTGTAATCCAGTTGTCCTTACTGATAACCAAAAAGGTGTCTTATTCTAAAAAGTCTCAAATTGCCAACAGGCAAACACATGGCAGAGATTTAGGGAATTCTGTACATGCTAGTATACATCACTTTACAACCCTACATATTGCAGTGCATTGTGGGATCATGAGATACTCTCCAGTATGCTTTAGAAACTGATTAAAAAACACTGTCACTGTCTATATACATATATAAACAGAAACACAAATATAAAGACATACACTTTATTAAACATGTAAGATATGCTATGTTATTGAAGCACAAATTTACTTTATGAGTATAAACCAACTATTTACAATAATATTAAGTACAGTACACAAATATATACCACTTATTGATTAGACCTTTTTATTCATCACCTACAAAAAATAAGACATTTACACACATTTATAAAATTTTCTAGTTTTGAGCTATTGAGTTTTTGATTAAGAAGAACACTCTCATATAAGAAACAAATAAGAAACATGACTGGTCTAGTTTTTTTAACCCATTCGATTAAAAGTGATGAGTCAGTTAGGCTTAGAACTATAATAGCTAAAAACTAAGAAGCTCTTGGTGATCTCTGCCATCATCACATCATTTAAAAAAATACATTATTATTATTATTATGATCATCATAAAAGTGTGTACCCCCTGGCTATATATGCTATATAGCTCAATGTGATAACCACTGATGGTATAATATATATATATATAGATAGATAGATAGATAGATATAGATATAGATAGATAGATAGATCATATTATATAATATGATGCCTCATAGAAGTACAGTACACTAAACATGCATCGTTATCTGCATCTTGCATCTATTTGTGGTTAGCTCATGTAAGGAAAAAAACACTACAGTATAATAATTTACAGAGTAGTGTGATGCCACCCAACGCAAAGTGATTTTCCTACAACTGTTTTCCAGTAACAGCATCTTGTCAATGATTACAACTTTTTATTTGTCAAAGAATGATACATATTATTCATCTGTTTATAGTTACATTTAACACTGTGGAATGTCCGCGAAACCAGTTAGTTCCTGTTCTTACGTTATAGGGTCTATAAACAGTCATTCAATCACCTGCGCTTGAAGTTAATAAGACAGAATAAAATACTGAGAAATCACAGAGAGTTTCCTGACTGTTACAGTGCACTGACACTGGAGACTATTCCAATATATGTTCAGTAAATGTCTCCTTACAGAAAGCTTCCCCATATCAATGATTATAGGTTTTCTTTGTTTAACAATATTTTAAACATCTTAATCTTTTTATTATTCGATTATGTGGGACATACAAGTCCCTGTTTATGAGCTGTTACTATAAAAACAATATATTACGTATTAGAACGAGTGCATTATTATAAACCTGTGATTTGTCTGGCAGAAAATTAAAAGATTAATAAACATCATGCGATTTGAAAGTTCAAAAGTAATGTGATACAAGATTAGTTAAATTAAGTGGCTCGTTGATTCCTTCTTTAGTTAAGATCACAGGTCTAATCCCTAACAAGGCTTTCTGGGAATCACACAATCCCTAGGCAACATGACCCGAGCTTTAATACATGAGCTATGCTCGGTTTGCTTTTCCTGGCCGCTCCTCACTCCAACAGCTCCCACAATGCCAGAAAATGGACATGTCCATGGGCTTCTATCGGTCACTGGAGGAGGGGCCCAGCTGTGCAAGGAGAGGACGGGTTCCTGCCATCTAATGGCAGCCTAATTACAAAACAACAAACCAGTGTGCCCACTGCGGGGGAAGCTGGGGCCTGTCACCCAGTGCAAGATTGATGATGTTGGTATGACCCTGTGATGGAGGACCCACCCAGGCATCAGCCCACTGACAAGCCCATCAAGAAGACACAGGGCCACCACACACACACAAACACAAGCTCAAGCTACAATAATGGACAAGTACAGAGAACAGAAGTGATGGATTCTACATGCGCAAACCTGGTGTTTAACAAAACACTGAGGCTAAAATAGCAAACTAGAAAGCAGACAGATGTACAGTAATCACATGTACACACACGCTTTCATTCCTTCATCGGTTAGCCAAGTTTGTACAACACAACTCACTATATTTATCTTCGAAATGGAAAGACTGTTTTCTAGTCCATAAATTGTTGAAGGATGTAAATAATTTGGGTAAATAACTGAATAATGAAATCAGCCTGACATTAAAAAAAGAGTAAAATGAAACTCTTTTAGATGTGTAATAACACGATCTGCTTATAACATGGTTTTTCCTCTTCTATCATTTATTTTTGTTGTTATAAATCATTTGCTAAAAGAATTACACTACATTAACAGCTTGCGAAAATTGCCAAAACAGGTGTTGTTACTGTTTTTTCTCATCTATATTCCACTGTATGTGTCCCGCGGCAGTGGGACGACCCTCAGCCCCTCCTCTAAGCTCGGCCCTTGAGACAGATTGTGATAAATGGAGTCTGGCTCTTCTATCTACGGACCCATTGTCCTCGCTGTCACACTCTCGAGACGGATTGGTCATCTCGCCGTTTGAGCGACAGGCCGACAGGTCTCTGGGGGCGTGGAGTGACGGACGATGGCCAACAGGATGTGGCGTCTCCTGTCCTTATTGCTCAACTTCCTGTCTAGGCCCTGCGGGGTGCCCCTCTGGCCACACTGAGTAAAATACAACATTCGCGTCCTGTTCTAGAGGGACTATTAACAAGGGAAACAAAGGGATGCACTGCCACACATATTCACGACGCCTTTTAAAAGGGAGGAGATGGGAAAATTATATACTTACAAACTGGAGGAAGGAAGAGTCGGTCCAGGACAACAGGGAGGGGCCGTGGTATACAGGACATGAAGGGAAGACACAGAGAGAGAGAGAGAGAGAGAGAGAGAGAGATAAAAGGAGGGGTTAGGGATGGGGACAGGTGGCTTTTCATTCACACGTTATCTATCTTGCACTTGTTGAAGGACAGGTCCAGCTTGCAATGCTCAAAGGCGAGGAATGTTTACGCTGCATCTGGGATGGCGGCCGTTTATTTTTCGGGTCACCCCGCGAGAGGCGCAGCTGGAATTCCACCCCACCCTCCCTCCCCGCTGACATGGAGCTTCAAACATGTGAAAGGAAAACGCAGATAACGCTTGTGTCAGGTTACCTGCCACTACTGCAATAGTGCGTTCTTCAGCACCAGGCTCAAGGCAATGCTTAACCACTTTGAGTGCATCAAGGAGTTAAGCCAAAGCCGAAGAGGAAGAAACAAACGCTCAGCCAAAAAAAAAAAAAAAAAAAAAGAGCATCCCTCTCAAGCAATGGCTTAGCTCTGATAAAACCTCAACAGTCACTTAAGACAAGTAGCAACCCTTAATGAGAATCAGGAAATTTCGAATTTAACCTTGGCCAATCCGGAACTTTGCCAACTTAATAAAAAGTGCTGGATTGTCCTGCGTGACTTGGCCAGCTTGGCATGCAGCTACAAACTGGCAGGCAGGGAAGGGAGGGAGGGCATCAAAGCCACCCGAGGTCAGACTCGCCATTGTTCCCCAATTAATCCTAGCCTGCGCTATTACTTTCAGATTATCTTTAAGTGGTTGAAGTCTTTGAGGTGGCACCTAATCTCCCCTGTACTTCAATGCGTGCTGTTGTATCTTGTCCGGGTGGGGAAGGGAGAGGCTTAGTGGCTCTTAGAAGGTGGTCCAAGCCAGGACACTGTGAGAACTCCGGGCCAGGGAGGGACAACAAACACTAGGGCAAAGCTCTTAAGCGCACATGGAAGGGAGGGAGAAGAGACAAATAAAAGGATTTGAGCTTGTTTTGAGGGTGCAGGAGCTAAAAAGCCATCTTTCATAATCCTTTTGATAGTAGGCCTTTGAAATGTAAGCCTGGGACAGATCCCCCCTTTTTTTGCGTTCCTTCACTCTGCACTTGGGGATGAGAGAAGAAACTGTGTAGCATCACAACGTTTGCGGGAAGAGACATCACCAGAGATCAGGAATGATTTATTATTTATATGGACCATATGAAAATACATATGTGCAAGTTCATTTTGCATTCATCATTCAGTGAGCATGAAGATAAAATGTAAATTTGCTGTTACTCACCCCCTTTAGGTTTTTAGTCACCAAGCAGAGGAAAATATGAGAAAAAAAAGGAAAAGAAAGATATTATTAGCAAATAGTTATGTTCACATGCAAAGCCTAACTGTTAAACAAACCAAATGCTTAGAAGAGAAGGAACTTACTGAGGTAAAATCCTGGATTGGTGTGAACATACATACAAAAAAAAACATGATTTGGAACATCAGGACTTTCTCAGGTTTAATTTGCTGATTGATCTGTTTTAGAAGGTTTGATTTAAAGTGTGAGGCAGGAAAAGTAAAACTGGTTACTTTTTTGTTGGCCAGTGAGGCGTCCCGTTTGAGCAGCTGGGTGAGGTGTGAGAGTCTGCCACATGCTGCAGAACAGATCCACTCTTTCTCAATAGGATCCAGCTGCAGTGAAGAACACGACAAGAACACACTCAGGTAAACACCTCCACTAACATCAGTGTGCAGAAACATCATACTTCTGTTTAGAGAGAGGACACAGCTGCATCACGACCCACAGAAGCAATGGGAAAGGGTTGCAAATAAGATGTTGCAAACTAACTTCATAGTTAGAGTCAGAATAACAATCACATGTTCTGATAGAGTACAGGTTTTCAAAAGGTGTTTTGTATGGACCATATAAAACAGAAATAGACTAGAAGATCCAGATATGAAATTAAAATAAGGCTGGGTGATATGACAATAAATTGTGTGATATTGTGTGACACTTTTCTGCAATATCATGAATATAAAAAAAAAAATAATAATAATTACAAACTTACTGCAAGCAGCTGATTTGATGTTAAAATTCTGTACTTAATCTTAAAAATGAATTTTTTATATTTTATAAATGCATATGTTGTTTTAAATATAAAATACAAAAAGATGGCTTTTTTTGTAAGTATTAAATAATGCATTGAACGAGTGTTTTTTTTTTAACAAGTGTGTTTAATGCAACACCACTGTATTGCTGGGAAATTACTAGCAAACCTATACGTACATTGTGACACATATCATGTATCGTGGAAATGTCTTTGAGAATCGCGATATGATATTTTCATCATATCACCCAACCCTACTTCAAAAACAGACAGCTTAATGAATTAGAACAAGTAATACAGCAAACATTTTGATTAGTGGATGAACATCATTTTAATTTATAAAATATAATCCATATTTGCCAAAATGTCCTGTTTTGGCAGGGGTTATGTGTAAATATTATATGAATTCACAGGTTTATATTAATGTGTTTGTTCTAATATATTACTGTTTCCATAGTAACAGCTCATTCATAATCTATGGTGAATAATAATCAGATTTAAAAATACATATATAAATAGGTTATTTAACAAGGAAAATGTACAGTACAGGAGGCATTTATTTAACATTTATGGAAGGAGTCTCCAGTGTCAGTGCTTTGCAACAGTCAGAGATATATATAGTGTAAGAGATGGCATGTGTGAAGCAGTAGTTATAATATTTTTATACTATTATATTATATTTTATACTATTGCTATTAACTACAAGCACTGGTAATGATAAACAAAAGAAGATTCATACTTCTCTTGAAAATGACACTTACAGCAACAGCTGCAGGGCTTACAATACCCGTAGATTCCTCCTCCTGCTCCGATTCTGACTGAAAAAATGAAAAGGAAAAGACAAAGAGAGAGAGAGAGAGAGAGAAAAAGAGAAACGGTAAGAGGTGGTAAGTTCTGTCAAATACAAGACAAGCCATTTCATTCACCTGATCTGTTATTGATCTCCAATACACAAAATCACTGCCTATAATAGGTGTGTGTGTGTGTGTGTGTATCAAAGCAGCAAGCGTCTTCTTTCTCACTAGTACTGTGTGTGAGTGTTACTAAAAGAGTTTCCACCATCGTCACGCTGCTTAATCAAGTGGTGATGTGTGAGACTCCTTGGTTTGTCGTAAGCCCAGCAAACAGACCGTAGGCATCCATACGCACTCACAAAATAAACAGCCATCATAGAAGAGGAAACGAAACATGGCTTCTGGTCATAGAATAGACATTACTGTAAACGGGTTTCTGGGTAGTGATACAGTATGAAACAAATAAGTAAGCATACAGAAGTCAAATTATGCAAAGGTTGATAAATTTAATACACAGTCAGAGAAGAATATACAGGGGAAAGACGAGTTTCCATGCTCTTTATATAAGAGTAGGCCAGGCATGCGGTCAAAACCCGAACAATTTGCTTCACTGAAAGCTAAATTGCTCACGTTGTGTATTTTGCTGTTTTTGAAATTATGCTCACAAGAGGCCAACGCTTTGAGGGCCAATCTGGCTGTATGTAGGCTGACCAATGTGTCAGTCAGGGTGTCCGTGAGAGGAAAATGGAGCAGTTTGCTGATTTTAGAAAGCAAGTGATTGCTAATTGTCCTGAGGGCAGGGGAGCTGCAGTCAGCCAGACAGAGAGCAAACACACACTTTCTTTCATGTGCACTGTGCTAACTGTCCAAACTGTCCACTGTAAATGGCGCCGCATTTAACAGCTTAAACAGGCATGGAGCCACATGCCTTTTCCACTGGGAAGAAAAAGACAAAAAGTACAACAGGTAACTACATCAATTATTAACTGTCAAGGTCTGAACATTCACACGCGTCCTCTGATCCAGGTTTCTAAAGCAAACAAGTGTTGCCATGGAAACACACTGTAGGAGTTTTCACGTTGTTAAAAATAAACATGTTAATATGATATCTGGACTGGACTGCATTTTTCTGCATGCACAATTATGATCTGTCTGTCTTTTGATTCCATGGAAGGACACTCAAGTGTAAGAAATGATAGCTTCTACATGTGCAAGCAAAAAAAAGGTGCTTCTTGAAATAGACGTCCTTAGTTCACAGTCATTTCAAAACCAAGCATGTTTTTTGCAGTTAAAAAGCAGGAACAAAGATTTCATTTGGTTTCAAATCACCCTCACAAAAATTATATTTAGGGTAATGTATATTACTCATTAGATTATTTTAGTTATTATTACTCATTCCCATTATTTATAGCACTTTTGTGTCTCTATTTAATCATTTGAAAGCTAGCCTTTAAAAAGTATCCAACATTTCATTAGTTTGATTTCATTATTTCATTTTTGCAATGTATCACACAATTTTGTGGTGAAATTAAATTACTGGCTCCTTAATTGAATAATTAAAGGTCAGTTTCTACTGTTTTGTTTTAACCAGGAAAGCTGCACCCAAAACTGATATACATTTGAATGGTGGGAGCAGAGAGATGATTATTTTCTCTCTAATGAGGTAGAGCATGTTGCTGTTTTACACAACAACAGAGAGCATCTTTCACATGGAAATCCAAGGCCTTTTCATGCTGTTCTTCTGCCCCAAGCATGTCCAGTAACAGGTTTATTAATCTGTCGCCCTCTGGTGGTTATACACAGCATCACAGCATAGCACAGAAGAACACGTTTTCTTTAGGGAACTGTGTACTGCTGAAAGTACTGTTCACTAACCTTTGACCCTGAGTCCTTTTCCAGTTCATCCTCTGCGTCTGTGGGTTCAGGGTTCTCCTCTGACAGAAGTTCTGGGTTCTCCACTGAGGGTTGGTCAACTGTCACCTGATTATTAATGATAGACGAGATCCATTAGCAAAAATAATGTAGTGAGATCAATACAACATCCTTTTCTGAGCAGTTAACTGTAAACACTATTGATAGACTCCTACTCTTGTCTAACGGAGCACTCACTTGCGATATCTGCAAACAGACTTTGCACCATTTTAAAATAATATACTATACAAGCTGGAGCACATTTTAAATTAAGTTACATAAGACATAAAAGGTTTGGATGTAATTTATATCCAAAAAACTTCCCAATTAATTGTTATGATCAGCCTATTGCTATTATCATATAACAAAGAAAACACAGTCCAGCTGTCTCTGTTATGAAACTGGTACTGTGAATTAATATTTAAAGCATTTAATGCATTTAATTTAATGTATTTAATGTTCATGTTTACTTCTAGTCCTCATTTACTTGTTTTTTTATTGCTAGTATACCCACATTAGAATGACTCTACTGCTGATGTCTATTATTTGTAACAGGAAACAGGACCAGTTGTAATCTGTGAAAACTGACCCTCACAAACCTCACAAACCACAATCAGCAACAAACTGTAGTCCTGTTCTTGTCTCATGGCTCAAGCAACCCATGCACATGCAATATTTTATTCCGAATTCGTCTCTTATTATCAAATTAGCTCACATTCAGTTCATCTGCTATGAGCCATTTCTGCTGAAGTGACACATCAGATCTTGTGTCTCATGTCCAATTCACACCCAGGCTGAAGAATGGCTCTGACGCAGTATTTCCAGGAAGGAAATTCACACTTAGGAAGTGTGGCATAGCTGTTAGCTCACATAAGTGCAGTTAAAGACTGTGACTGTTGATGTGTAACAGAACAATTTTTTTTTTTAAAAAGCTGGTGGTTTCCATTGATATTTATGAAAAAAAACTGACAAAGCAAACACCTTGTTACCCCTTTACTTTTGTACTTTCGTATATACTTTACTTTGACCTCCATTTTCCACCAAATTATTAGTTATTAACCAAATCCCACACACTAGCTAGATGTCCTCTTTCACACCACAGCTACTAACCAGAGATGGTGAAACTAGAATGTGCTTCCTCTAAGACACATGAAGGCGGCCAGCCATAACATGTTTTTTTGAACTGCTGCTCATGCGGTGTCCTACATAATCTCACAGACATCCACGACTGGTTAGTATCCTTCAGAAAGTCTGGGGAGAGAGTAATACCATGCCTCCCACCCTGAACTGTTGCACTATTTGGGAGCATTGAAGTCACTGTAACCAAAGCAGGTGATCTTGCTAACTTCTTAAACGTCTGTTCAAAAACCCATCTCTCTACAGACAGGCATCTGTACAGTGTAATGATATCACAAAGTAGAGTCATGGTCCAGAAAGTTCTGATGTGGGTAGCAGGCTTCTGTAGTTTCACACTAGAGACCCAATCAGGATCAAGGATTAAACATCACTACATTTGTAGGTTACATCCAAGCAAACAAAGTGTTTTCTGCCATGCTTTCCATAAAATACTGCAATATCAAGCTACCACTTCACTTCCTGTTCATTTGTGCCCTTTCCCTGTATGCACGCTCAAAACAACTGACCTACTTTTTACCCTGTTTTTTTTTTTTTTTAATTCTTCCTGCTAGTAGGGGTGGGCGATACAATAAAAATATCATATCGTGATTGTCGAAGGCATTTCTACAATACATAATTTACTACGATCAATACTTTATCGTCATAATGCCCAGCCCTACCTGCTAGCTCACCATTCCAATACCAATCTGTGCAAATATAAGATTCCTCTGATAAACACGAAGCAAGTTATGCTGCCTGTGCAATGTCACAAGGTTGCTGACGAGCTTTCAGGAGGGTGCTAACTGCCTTTATTCTGTATACATGACCTAACAGATGTCACTCTCTGGACCAGTTAGGCCATACGCCTCACATTTACGCCATCTATATTCATTTTAGCGATGTGAACACTGTTACATAATGCATCGTTATGAAAACTTGAATGTAGCACACTTATCACATGGAGTGCTTGATAATTAGGTGTGTTTGGAGCAGAGGAAAACAATCAACTGCCCTCCAGAACTGGAAGCACAGAACACAAGGCTGGGTTATTTATGATAATAAACAACCACAATACCACTTTCTCTCCACCTGGTCTGACATCTGCTCAGCTGCCCTCACAAAAGGAAAGATAACCGAACTGCGAAAGACCTGTCTGTCTGGCAGAAGCTCTCTTATCTCTTATCTCTGTCTGATTCTCCACTCCAGTTGAGCAAACGCTTGGAAGCAAACAGGACATGCAAGAGGCTTTCCATGGGAATGACTGCATTAGTAAACAGAGAACATCTCATGCATCAAATCATAAGGTGATGGGAACTTACTGTTCACTGAGCTTTAGCGGAGTTACATGGGAATGCTATCACACAAGTCGTGTGTTATGTGCAGCCAAATGCTCGACCAAATCCTTCAGTCAGTATATCTGATATATATCACTACCATTCACAGAAAAATAACATTACCATTCAGAATAGGTGCATGATTTTATCTAATGAAAAACTAGCTCTGTTCACTACTTGTGAACAAAAAGTAGTGCTTTAAATGTTGTTTTCTGCATTTTCCTTATTAGAAATGTAAAGAGCACTTATAGAGACAGAAACAAGGGAAGGCATAAATAAGAGACAGAAAGGTGAGACTGAAATAAAGAAATAAGGGCATGTGTTACTGTGTTCAAAGCAGAATATACATCAGCAATAAAAACAATATGATAAAATCCAGTGTCTAATAAATGATTTCATCTATAATGAATAATGTTCGCAATAAACAATTTTTCTGCCATGGAATATAGTCTGTTAACAGCAAGCGTTGGTTGCTAAGCAACATAACAGGCAAAGATTAGAATATTCAGATGAGAATAGACAGAACAATGGTTTAAGTGTGAGGGATTTATTGGTTTAAAAACCTGGTGCATTAATACAGAATAGGGTTATGGTCACAGGTGTGCATATATCAAGGATTTTACAAGGGCTTCGGACACGTCGCAGCAAATCGGATTTTCGAACCTGTGTTAAAATTCCGCTTTTCTTTCAGATTTACAGAATGCAATCATTTTAAACATTCTCACAATAAGCTAAGCAGCAAGCGTCATTTTGACCCAAATAGAACATTAACTAACACTTTCCCTACTCATGATGTACTCACATCCTGCCTCTCGTCTGGGTCTTGGGCATCAGTAACAGTAATGGTGGGTCCTACACACCATTCGACTGTGTTCTTTTTCATCTTCAGCTCCTGCGCTGAAGCCGAAGGCTCAGATTCACGCTCCTGCATGAGCTGCCTGTACTTCTTCTTCAGGATAAGGTACTTCTCTCCCTGCAGAAGAAACACATTAGAGACAGAATCAATACCATGAAACCATTAACAGATGCTGATTTCCTGAGTTTGAAATAAATTAACCTAACTAAAATATGTACTTGAGCATATTTTGGTGCTAAAACAGCTTTTTTTTTTGTCAAAGATCATGCCTGCTAGCTTTAGAACGCTGCTTGAGATCCCGGAAACACTGCTATATCTGAGAGAAACCAGTCTTCACTTGGCTTTTGCCTATAAGAGGCAAAAAGGAATTGCAGCTCAAAATAGGAATGCACTAAACCCATATTAAGTATCGTGGAGCCATATTAAGTATCATATTGACTAAACATGGGGCTGAAACTAAATTCATATTGGATCTGACTTCACATATTTTCCAGTGTTGCCTTTTACACTTTAAAGATCTGTAATGTTGACTGACCCCACAAATTGTCCAAGTGAAAATACCACATAAATTGCTTACAAAACTGCCATCATCAGCTGATATTTGTAAAAAGCAAGTGGGTTATCTTCTATCTTTATCTTCTTTTACACAGAGCTCTCATCTTAGAATCATATTAAAAACAGAAAGATGGGTTTCAGTACAATTGAAGGTACTGTAGGTTGGTTTATTATTAAAGACAGTACCAATACGGCTATACAGAGGTGGACAAATCACTACCGCAGGCATCTAGGAAAAGCACATTATGTATCCAGGCTGTCTATTAGATTTTATTCACAGCTGCATGTGCCGGTCAGTTCAGTGGGCTGGGCACCAGCAATATTTTTTATCTTCACTCAAAAAAAAAAACAACTGGCTGTTGGTAGGAACTATTTTTACCAGACATAGTAATGATCTTAAATGTTAGACAATCTTTCCAGAATCAGGAATATGAAAGGATGTGGAAACAGTGACTAAAGTGCAGTAAAACACAATGCAGCATAAAATCTCTTACATAACTATAATTCACAATACAAAGAGATACAAATTTAGCATTGCATTGGTTGCCATTTTGTAGCCTTGTTAACTGAAGTTCTGGACAAGCATAGCACATGACTTGGCAGCACATTGGATAATTTATAATTTGTCCACCCCTGTAATAAACCGTTAAAACACAAAACACACCCCAGTCAATTACACTACAACTGGCTTCTTAGAGAATGCAGAATTCTTCACAAAGACAAGCACAGGAAGCAATATAATCTTTTCATACTTCAATTACATGGGTGTATCTCAGTCATAATCATCTAAGCATAACATTTCACTAATGGTACTGATGGCATTAATGGTTGTTAAATCTGTGGAAATGTCTTACTCACATTCTCACACTTACACACAGCTATTCTGTCGATGATGAGCTTGAAGTCCTCCCTGTATTTGGCTGGGAAAAGACAAAAAGATTTACATAAGAAAAAAAGATTCTCATTTTATTCACTAGTGGCACAAATTAACTCTAACAAAAAATTAGTACCGAAAAAAAAAAAAAACCATGAGCATGGCGTATCAAAATAAACAGTCTGGCTTATCATACATAATGTTACATTTTGCTCTCCACCTGTTCTCATTGAGCGGCATTTAATAAACCGTAAGTGTATTTTTTTAACGTCAATATATAAACATCATCACTAACTAACCTTAGCACACTCTGCGTTTGCTCAGTCGGATGTTCACTTAAATGCCTGTTGGTAATAACGCAAGCGAAACAACGTGGGTGTGAGTCTCTTAGTTTGCAGGATCACCCTTTTCTGCTTGGGAACTGCACATGTGACTGCGTGGTAACAACCAAAACACGTTAGCAAGCACAATGTCACTTTCGGGGTGAATTTGTGGCGAACTGCTCAGATGTGGGACTTCTGAAATGACACTAAAGCTGTGGCAACAAATGTATATCAGATTATATGCGCGTGAAGTTCATGACATCTGTGAGAAGATAGTAAATTCAAATGTAAATCGTCAAACAAAAACTGGTATCAAATCCATTGGTGCTTACATTGCTATCAAGACAATTGAGCAGGCAGTGAGAAAAATGAATTTTACCGCAAAAAGCACAGCATATATATCAGTGGTTTTGGGGATTGTTGGTGTTTCACAGATGATTCTAACATTAAAGATAAGCAAGTTTAGATAGGGATTAACCTCTGGCATGTCTGAAGAATGCAAAAGGTTCCTGACTAGAGAGAGCTAGTCTATACTTCATTACCCTTGGATGATTTCATTTTGCTCCCACTGTCTCTGTTCTGCTTCAACCAGCTTTTTTTTTAATGACTGTAAACGAACCTTTCTCCAAGGTTCTCCAGCATCACCAAAGTTGGTTTACAGTGAGCAAAAAGCCTAAATGTTGAGCTCAAGCTCAATTTTGTATTCAGTAACCTTTCCAACTATTTCCAAACACTACAGCAAAATGTTTGGGTAAAAGGTTGCCCAGACTACAATCTCTAAAACGTCCTTGTGAAACAAACAGAAAGCCATTGCTGCCAAGAAGAGAGCATCAACTGTATGAATTAGAACCAAAAGGGTGCTAGGTGCTTTCAATACTTTGGACACTTCATGGCTTGTGTTTACAAAAGAGAGCATGCCTACGACAACTGAAATCTTTCCTTTTTCCTGCCAGCAGGACAGTATTGCACACAAACAGGAAACCCAAAAGGGAAGCTGACATTTAACCAGGCAAGTCTAGAGAATTCCTGAGGGACACAGCTGATTTTTTTAAAGGGTTATTCATAACCCTGTGCTCAGTAAGTGCCCTCATGGTGACCAGAGATGTTCACATCAGTGTGTTCCCACAGAGAAAATAGTAACTGCTCAAAGTCCATTACATAAAACAAACAAATCGTCTAAATCTAGACCGTCTCCATGGGCAGGGCCTTATCCCACTGCAGCAGATTTGTGAATGCTCGGAAACAATTTGATAATTGAACAGAAGGATCAGATGGTGCCAGATGTGAGCGGCTTTGTGCACAGCTGGACTTGAGCATCCGGAGAGAACGCATGGCCCCAAACAGAGCCATGGAGTGGAATATTTAAATACGTACGCTTAGTTAAGATGTTAAGCTGGTTAAGTGGTTAAATTCAAATACGTAATGTGATGATCCACATGACACGACCTTCTACAGCAGTGTACATGGTAGTTCTTACTTACAAAATGTTAACATCTTACAAGTAATACATCATGGACAGTTTATGTCCAAGTGCCAAACCTGCAAATTGCACCTGGAGAGCGGAGAATTGTATGTAAGAACTCAAGGTTTCTTCCTCATTTACTCTCAGGTAGTTTTTCCTTGCCCATTTGACTTGCTCATCAGCAATCTAAATCTACATCCAGACTTCAGTATCATTGCTTTGTGACAATGTTTACTGTTAAAAACACTATATAAACAAAATCAAATTCCAGTCAGAAGGAGGTTAGCTAGATAGACAGCATTCTTGGTTAGACAGCATAACCCAAGGCTCACACAAGCAAGCGAGAGGTTGCTCATGTTGTTTGTATTTTTTATCTCTTGTGGGCGTGCATTGTTGGCAGATTTGGCAAAGCAAACAAATCTCATGACTAAATTCATGTGAAAAGGTATGAATGTCAAGCTTAGGGCTCAGGATGGCACTAATATTTGTTCTATTTCTCACAAATTCATTTGTATGAAATAAACAAAAATCTAACCACATTCGTTTGAATTCATTTGTACTCCTCACAAGATCAGCTTGACCTAATATTTTCTTTAGATTTTATCAACAGCCATGTTTATGTCCCATTGTATTAACTGTCATGTTAAACTGATTTCAGGTGTTCTCAAGTGTTCTTTGGATGGTTAACAGTTCTAGCTGTCTAAAGGGGTCCTACAATGAACCTTTTCTGAAAAGAGAACCTTGCATTTTGAGGTTCTCTTTAAGCATTTCCAATTGTTTTTACATCATATTTTACTGTCATTAAAATGCTGCCCAATGATTTCAGGACGGCTAAATATGTAAACATTTGGTAAAAGGTGTTCCTTCTTTGGATGGTTAGCAGTCCTAGCTGTTTAACTGGGTTCTACTTGGAACTTTTTTTTTGAAAAGGTGATCCTCTTTTAGCATTATCAGTCTTCTCCATGTCTGATTTTATTAACTTGCTTTTATTAAAGCACTGATCAATAATTACAGATTGGCTAAAATATGTAAACATTTGGTAAAAGGTGTTCCTCAAGTGTTCCTGAGATGGTTCTAGCTGTTTAAAGGGGTTCTATTTTAATCTATTTCCAAAAGTGGAACCCTATATTGTGAGGTTCAATCGTTTTTACATCATATTTTATCAGCTATCACATTAAAATCCTGTCCATTGATTTCAGGTTAGCTAAACATCTAGGTATTTGGTAAAAGATGTTCCTCAAGCATTCCTCAGGTTTCTGAAAAGGGAACCCTCTGTTGTGAGGTTCTCTTCTTTATACGTCATATTTTATCAGCCATCATATTAAAGTCCTGTCCAGTGATTTCTGGTAAATATGTAAACTTTGAGTAAAAGGTGTTCCTCAGATGTTCTTTGGAAGGTTAATAGTTCTAGCTGTCTAAAGGAGTTCTACATGAATCCGTTTCAAGTAGAACCCTCTGTTGTGAGGTTCTCTTTTTTTAACTGTCATGAAAAAAATCCTGTCCAGTGATTTCAGTTAAATATGTAAACTTTGAGTAAAAGGTGTTCCTCGAGTGTTCTTTGGATGGTTAATAGTTCTAGCTGTATAAAGCGGTTCTACATGGAACGGTCTTTGATCGAAGAACCATCTGTTGTAAGGTAATCTTTAAGCCCCAAAATGGGACTACCCAGAGAACCCTAAGGTTCTTGAAGGAACTTTTTGTAATAGGAAAAGTTCACATCTCTAAACGCCTCGCCAGTGTGTTCCCTGCTGGAAAAAAAATCGGTAGAAACCCTCACAGAATTTGTAATGGTTTTAATGGGAATTGTATTGGTTTTAATGGGAATTCTATTGGTTTTAACGAAAACTGTAATGGTCCCTGTGGGTATCTACTGGTAATTTGTTGCCTTCTATTGGTGGCATGTTATGTCTATTGGATACCATTAAGGACCTGGTAATGGTTTTAATGGTTAGCTGATGGTTTTAATGGTACTTGTAGTGGAAACGATTAGAATTTCTGCGATGGTTTCTATTGTTTTTTTGTTTGTTTGTTTGTTTTTGTGTGTATGTGTGTGTGTTGACATTAATGTGTGAAAAATTAAAAAATAACAAATGACACCAGGCAGCTGAATAGCTCACCAATTCTCAGTTTACTGCTGTGATGTTTAACATGTGTTTACACACAGAAAGGAACCCTGGTGTTGAATTAACACACTGTGGTTTATAGTACAGGCTGAAGGGAAGACTGTGGGATCAGTTGAGAGCTGTAGGTATTCATCAACACTGAGGACATTTGTGTGCGCGCGACGTCCAACGGAAATGACAGAATTCCTGCTGTAACCTGATAAGCTCACACACTTCTAATGTAAAGCAGATGGGCTTAGTTTGAGGCTTTCCAGAGAAACTACAGCGTTTGTAGGTTTGTAAGGCTCTGAAATGTTCATACTGGATTCAAATATGTTTCAGTAAATACGACTGAATAGGTAATATTTGAGAGAGAGAGAGACAGAGACAGAGCCATTTTGACACATTAGCAGTGACAGGAATGTCAGGCTGTGAAGAGCTACATGAGGTAACGCTAGCAGCATCACTATCAATGAGAAAAGGCAAAAAAGAAAAGAAATACAGCCAATATTTAGACTACTCACCACGTAAGTGTAAATCACTATGGCTTACAAACTGCTTATAGGTCTTCATCAAGTCTGAATTTGTAACTTTTCCGCCGGAGGAATAGATGTATTCCAGCAGAGAAGCTTCACTGATATCCCCCATGTTAGTCACACAACTTCCCCCTCACACGACTAACTCGAGTACATTTACACACAGTGCTCATGTGATGTCATGTTAGGATCGGTTTTTCCATCAGGCACACTACAGCATGGCTTTGCTTTGCTGTGCAGCTGCCTAATTAAATATAAAGAGGGAAAAAAAAGTCATCGTGGATGTCCAAGTTCACTCCACCCCAACTCAGCACGCGCGCCTCCTACGGTTTAACCCTTTACAGCCTGAGCTGTAGTGTGTGCTGAGGAGAGGAGAGGAGCTTCATGGTTTTAACAGAACATTTAAAAACGCAGAATTAAAGGATGTGTTTACTACCAAATAAAACACACACACACGCACACACACATTTATACACACACACACATTAAGCTTTTATTGATCCTAACAACAAATCATTGGTCAGAAAATTAGCAAGAATTAAATACATAGATAAAGGAAGTTAGTATGGGAAGCTTTTCCCTTCCCTTGCTTTAAATGTTTAAGCCTTGTGGCCCTTGATGGTCTGCATCAGATGTGGCAGATATCCAAATAATAACTAATCTTTTAAGAATAAAACACTCCAGAATATATTTTTGGAAAATTTTGTACAATTTAGTTTGAATTTTACATCAAAAATTGTAATTATCATCATGATTTTACCTTTCAAACAACTCACTGCAGCAAAAGTAAAGAGTAAATTGTGGCACAGGAGCTTCAGGAGAGCATTTGTTTAATTCTTGCTCATTTTCTGAAACAATGATTTGTTGTTAAGACAATTAAAGGCTTAATATTTTCCTTTTTTTTTTGCCCAGGAGTGTGTATATATACACACAATTTCTAGGTCACTATTTAAATGTATGCAAGTTTGTGAAATTGTGATATTGATCATCCTAACTCTTGATTTTCTGTGAGTATTATTATCTCTTTTATTATCTCTTTCATTGAAGCATGTGTTCAGATGACATGCCAGTGGGTTTGATCTCAAGTGGATCATCAGGTTTTACACAAACCTGTGGAGTCTGTGTCAGCTCAAGTGCACACTCTCATTAAAGTAAAAATAGGACATACCAAATACTAAGGAATTTTGGAATTCATGTAAATATTTTTAATATTCTACTTTTCACAAGTTGTTGCTTTTTCATTTGTAAAAACCTTCGTGTTAAATTGAAGAAGAGAGGCAAACAAGCATTTTCACTAGTGGTCTCAGACTTTTGGACCCCACTGTGTGTACATATATATATATAACATTTTGGAATAACAAAATCCAAAATGAAACAAAACCCCTTAATTGTTCTTCTTTCTTAAAAAGTCATAAAATCTTACACTGTCACAAATCATTCACAGAGTTGGATGCAAAAGCAGAGTTTTATAGAGTCGACAGTGCAAACAAACTAGAAGGGCAAATCCAAAATTGAAGCCAAAAAAAACCTTATTGCAAAAGGTCAGGTGATAGACAGAACAATGTAGGCAAGAGAGGAATCAAAGTGTTAAACAAAAAGAGTTTACAATCCTGTAAAACAAATGGAATAAACAACAATCATCACTGGAAAAAGAGCAAGACTTTGCAATGTTCTAAGAAAGTGTGGGCTGTATAAAGGAGAAGCGTTGATTGTGTACAGGCGTATAGAATTCCAGAGACTATAAATGTGGATGCTAGTCATATGAATGATCATGTGGCTGTGTTTGTAGTCAGTTGTTGCAGGAAATGGAGTCTGTGTTGGAAGTGTTTAGTAGTTGCGGAGGATTTTTTTGAAGAAGAAGAACAAGTCTTTATTTGTCACATATACATTACAGTAAAATTATTTCTTCCAGCTTCTTAGGAACTTGCAGACAGAACGCAGTGTCAGCCATGATGCGACACTCCTAAGGGCCTTGCTCAAGGGCCCAACGGTGGCAGCTTGAATCCCCAACCTTCCGATCACTGCCCCGGATTCTGGGAAATGGAGTTTGTGCTGAAAGCTGAAGAATACATGGCATGTACATTGTCAGTATTTATAACATTGTCGTTATAACGTGTGAAAGCATGGCTGTGACAAAAGAAGGCGAAAAAAAATAGCCACAAATAGATAATTGTTTAATTTAGTTAATGCCATGTTCTTGTGTGTGTTTGTTAACTGTTGTGTATTGCTAAAAGTTACGAATTTGCTGAAAGGTCACAGTGTAACTACAGTGTTTACAACAGTAGTGGATTACACAGCTCAAGGGTTTTTAGGGCAGTCATGTCCACTGTGACAAAACGAAGGTTGTTGTAATGTGATTTAGACAGACACAAAAACATTTTAATCAGTCAGCGAGGTAACCGTTCAGTCATACACTAACCATGAAACTGTGACACCGTAACGACCTTAGCTGAAATGTAGCTGAAAACAGCAAATTTTAGCCTATAAATGCTGATCACACATTAGCTTTAGGGATTAAGTCCCTGCAGCATTGAGCATTGAGTATGTTATTATCAGAATATCAGCTAGATTTGACACACAGGCCTCAGTATAGCATGGATAGCATGGACAGCATAAATACTATTATGTAGAAATAAGAGATATTTGCTACTTGCACAATATACAGTAATATCTTTAATAAATGTTGTATACAAGGTAGCTTTTGAAAGGATGGTTCCTCTCTTTATGAGCTCATGGCTATGAGTCACACACTGTTTCAGATTTTACTGGAAATGTTGCACTACTGTGAAATAGTTTAGCTGCAGCTTCTGTAGCTAAATGTTTATTAGATATTTCCTGGAAAAAGATTTATTAATATAACATATCAGCTGTATTTTTATAGGAATATCGTTGCACCTTTACTCTTATTAAAATGGGGAAAATGTATAATTCTATATAATTATAATTTCCATCTATGCAATTTGGAAACACCCCAAGTTTCAAAATATTCTAATAACCCACATTTCCTAACTAAGCTATCTCACTACCTAATGGCTAATAAAATAAACTAGCCCATATTCGTCACCATTCTTCAGAACAGACACTTTCAGTATCTGCATCTTGGTTTGTCAAAATATACCAAAACATTACCATTAGTCAGCTAGCTACCTAGATTACCTGCAGCTTCTGTAGCTAAATGTTTCCTGGTGTCACGTCATCATCTGTCTCATTCTAGACATGATTAGTGAAAAGGAATGGAGCTCATCACTAAAACAACTCATCTATAACAGCCACAGAATCTTTTTTTTGTTTGTTTGGGTTTTTTTTTGAGAAAGGCTCATTTAAACACAATCTTGACACGAAGTCCAGTCCATAAAATCAGAATCAGCTATTCAGGAGGAGTTAATCATTAAAGAGAGTTCAGAGGTACATTCCAAATAGTGTACACTCCTGGGCAAAGAAAATTGGGCCAAGTCCAAAAGGGCAAATATTAAGCTTTTAATGGTCTTAACAACAAATCATTGGTCAGAAAATGAGCAACAATTAAACAAATGCACTCCTGAAGTTCCTCTGCCACCATTTACTCGTTTACTTTTACTTTTGCATTTAAATGATTTGTTGTTAAGACCATTAAAAGCTTAATATTTTAACATTTTGGGCATGGCCCTTTTTTTTGGCCAGGAGTGTATTGTTGGTGGTTGGCAGGTTTTAATCAGTGGATTTAATAACAAAGGATTCATAGAATGTAATGAAATAAAGCGTGGATTGCCACCTCCCAAAAACTTGAATTAGAGTGTATGTGTGTGTGTGTGTGTGTGTGTGTGCATGATGTACTGGCTGGTTCCAGGAATAGGCTCCAAAAGTTCTTTTACATGTTTTTTTCTGGTGCAATATCAATAGACATTGTTCTGCTGCTAGGAAACTTACACAAATATATGCCTTTTTTTCTTACCATAGAAACAGCAGTTAATTACACTGAAATGACTTTTAGAAGTATAACCCCCCCTTGTGCTATTAAATTATTAAAAAGCATCTTGCGTGGTGGGAATGATGTTAATGATAACGACAGGGATAATCGCAGATTGCTTTGAGGCACTTCATCTCTATCAAGTGTCACTTTTTGGGGCTTTTGAGTTGGATTCTGGACCCCTGATCCACCAAAGGTATTATCACTGGCACAGTGCACTATACAAGATTAATTTTTTTTAATGAGCGCACTGCAGATATTAATGTAAATGCATGCAATGCCTTGCAATGTGGCCTCTCAAATGGCTTTTCATTTAATTAAGGAACACGTTTTAACCCCTTTAAAACAGACAATATAGAAATTCCAATAAGCCTCTTACATGCTGATACAATTACAGTAATCTTGTGAGTTATGTTAATAAATTGTTCCGTATGGTCACGTAATTTCTCATAGTACTACATATGGTAAGTAATTGCAGCAGGACATATGTTTTAGGGGATGAAAAACACTGCTCTACAGTTTAAACCCTGCTCTACATTTATACACTGATGACAAAAAGCAGATTCTCATCTTGTCCTATATCTCTACTACTTTGCTTCTGTACCATTGTTTAAACAATGTTAGGTTCACAGAATGACACCTGGTATCCATGATATAACTCTTCTATATAGAGAGCTATGAATCAGCATGGCATGGCATGACAGTTTCTAGCAGGTTTCAGATGTGTGTAGCACACAGTGTGATAGGATCATTAAGTAATTAAGTAATACAATCACAATACCATGGCAAGACAAAATAAAGTGATATAAAGTGCAATATTGCACTTTGTTGAATGATTATTTTCTTCTTCCTTCTAACGGACTTTCACTGAAGACAATATGATGGCCTATACTAAGTAATGTTTTTAGATATTCTACCAAATCTTCCATTTCATGATTTCTGGAAGCATTTAGACATTTTCTGAGTATGTGTATGAAGATACGTAAGGTATCTAGCATTTACCCCGGAAATTTTTAATGCAGGAAAAAACATTTACATGTAAAAATCCCAAAGATGTTCATTTTGATAGGACCTCATAGGATTTGGTCAAAAAAAAGCAATTTTTGTAGAGATTTTTGAGCTGGAACGTTCTCTAAATTTGACGTCTTTATGAAATTCTTAGATATTCTTAGATAGTACTTGAAATGCCACACACCTTAGTGGTAGTCAATGACAGACAGTGACCAAAAATGCCCATTTAAGCCATTGGATTGTTTAATGAACATGACAGTTCTCTACAAGCATACACTCCACCATAGCACAGAGATGAGAAAGATTGGCTAGGCAGGTAGGAAAATATTTTATCCTGCATCTTTTAGCTATTTTCTCCAATTTCTTTCAGCTAGCATTTGATTGAGGAGCCTGATGAAGCCAGCTGTTGCTCAGCAGCCCCCACAGTTAGTTAGCGTGCAGCGATGCCATCCTACGCTGTCTCGGCTGATGGCAAACAGCTGTTCCCATTGTGATCTGCTGCATATGGCCACAAGCGCTTTTATAAACACGCTTTAGTTCTCTGTTCCTGGGCCTCGCGCTGTCTAAATTCCAAAAGCCACCTAAATCCAATCATTTAGGCCTTTTAAAAGCGGTGTTGTTTGAAGCAGAGACAGAAAGAGTAGCATGTGATTAAGCTGTCTAATACAAGCCTTTACTGCTAACCCTCTAGATAACGGTGTCAGCATAGGGACATGGTTTTCAGGGGTTTACAGCACGGATTGTTTAGGAAGACAATGGAGTTTACCTGATTTGAATGCTGTGGTAGTGCAGAGTGCTGGGATTAACAGTGTTTAATAAATGAAAGTACGTCCATAATCTGGATTTTCAAAAGTGCCCTTTTTGTGTTAATCAGATGGGTTTTTTTTTTTTTACCAGATGCTTTCTGACATCTGTCATAGGGAGGTGCATTAACCCTCAAATACCACTGGAGGCCTACAGCTTTTTGGGTTGGAGGTTTAGGATGAGTCTACCTACACTGGTACACAAAATTACACTTAGCACACTTATAATGCTCCACAATCTCTAGCCCTTTCATTGGGGGAAAAAGGTAGTTAGCTATGTCAAAGCAGCAGTGGTAGTACGGAAGCATTAAAAAAAATTGATAAAAGATAAAAAATTGAATTAAGAAAATTTTAATCATAAAAGCCTTTGAATTATTAATTAAAAAAAATTAAAGACAATTGAATTCATAATTTTGAAAACAAAACATCTGTATTTATTTATTTTGAAATAACTTCCCGAGATTCAGATTAGTTTTTTCACACACTTTAAAATTCAGACTTTCAAAAAATCAAGTATTTTTACACAAATATATATATATTTTCAGTATTCACTAATTTAGATTCAGTAGTTCAGTTTTCAGATATTCAGAAACCTGTATTTCGGTTGTTAATGTCAGTGCTCAAATTTAATCAGACAAATTCAGGTTGCAAAATTCAATATGGCTAATATATATGTATACACACACACTATATATGCTACTCAGCAGTAGGCAAAGGCAATGGAGTCTGATTAACAGCCCTATCAGTTGAGTGAAGATATAGCAATATGGCATCCAATGAGAAAGCCGCTTTTTTCACTCCAGCTGAACAAAGGCTATTAGATGATTTTTAATTAAATTATACAACGAATATAAAAAACATTACTGCAAAATTAAAAACAACACCTCAGCAATTAACAAAGCTCAAGAAGCAGCATGGCAGAAATTATATGGCAGAATGAATGTGTAAGAACATATAATTAAAACAAATACATAAATATGTTCTATAGTCAAAATTAACATGCGTAATACACAATTGATCTCCAAGTACAGATATCACACACACACACACACACACACACACACACACAGCTAATCATACCAGAGTTCATAATTACTTTGGAGGTCAAGAAGAAAGCTGCATTTTCATAATTAAGTATAATTAATTATAGATTTAAGAAGCATAATAAAATTGTACCAAAATGCAGGATTACATCGGTATGTCGTGCAGGGCCAGATGTGTGCATGAGGGAATTGAGAAGGGATTAAGGGGTAAAAAAAAAAAAAAAAATCCTGCAGGCCAAAATGACACTTTTTTTCCATCAGACCTGTGGCCTTGTGTGGAGTCAACATGCTGTAATCCACCGATTAGCTGATATAATCCCCTGTAAATACACCTTGACCCGCTTACAGTACAGACTATGAGCCAGTGCCGTGCAAGAAAGCAACAGACTTTTCACTTGGTTTCACTTAGACAGGAGAACGAGAAACTGGATTCGTTTGGTTCCCTCAGATCTTTAACTACACTGATAGGTCTTCAAGTCAAGTTGTAAAGAGTTACAGATACTTTCAAAGGAAACAGAATGATATGGAACACTGAGAAGTTAATAGACTAATTCTCAGTTTGGTTTTTCTTTAATCCTTTACATTTTGGCAAAAAATAAACTGTTCTGCATGCCAAGACCTACCAATAAAGTCACAAAGTGACCTTATAACATAGTATTTGTTATAAATGCCACTGTCATATAGCAATCTTTCCATTTCTTCTTGTTGCCTTTTGCACATCAGATCTTATGTACACTGTACTGAACAATCTGTATAACAGGTTGTGAATATAGTTAGAGATACAATTACCCTGTCCTCCAAAGCAATCGTCTCTTTTCTGTCTCTTCGGCTGCAGTGAGTGTAATTTTTTATGTTTCTGTAGTCCATGGCTAGTCCCTGAATGCTTATCATTGACAGTTGATAAGCTGGTTGCTTTGTATGGCACCCACCTCTCAGTCACTTTCCAGTTGAGGTTTCAGCCCACCATCTGGTCACCTGCAAGCCTGTGAATGTGTGCCACCAGTGTGTTTGAGTAATCTTCCATCACTTTTCATCAAAACTCAGCCATTTTGCTAATGATCACTTCATGAAAAAAAGAGTAGGCGAATTGCATTCCTTGGCAACAAGCAAGTTGTGCATGTGTTGGTGGCCACGTGATTTGGTTGAGAATGTGGTTGAAGTCTGGGTGATTTCAGAGTTCACAGTGCAGAATGTGTGATTCTGCTCAAGGTCTTATCTCCCAAATTTGTTAAACAACCGACTGACTTCCCAACAATCAATGAAGGCGAACCTATAGAGCATTCCTTTGCTTTATTCAGTATGAAGCCTATGGTACTATGTGTACCAGACCTGTCTGTCATGGAGGAAAGAGACAGTGAGGTTATCTGTCTAAACATGGACTAGTCCACTATGATGGACTTCATTACCATGGCCTACAGGTATTCAGACATGCAACTCAACGAGTAGTTTCCTCCTCATTGGTATTCCATAGAGGCAGAGCGCTCCAGGAAGTCTGCACTGTTACTACATAAACACCGGATAACTGCAAGGGTTCCCCGTCACTCGGAACCGGTGGGAACTAAGTGAACAATGGCTGTATGAAAATGGTATTTTGAGCAAACACCATGTCATATGGTCATGAGTTTGACATGCGTGTCTACATGCACAAGAAGGTATTCAGGCGATATTCACTGCCCCTGGTGGTTATCGGGAGATTTTCCAGTGGGTCACTCTATTTTCCTCTGTGTGGGCTGGTTTTATTGCGTTCCATTCTCTGTTACACACCATGATTGGTTATCAACACATGAGGAGGTCAGACATAAACCATGGGAGCAGGTGGTCATCCAAATATGGGCATTTATGAATGTTTCCCATTCTAAGTGTTTAGAACGAGGTGGAGTGTTTATATTATACAGCAAATTCTGAACCTTCTGACTCCCGTTATTTATCGCAGGTCAAACAATTTGGGATGTTGATATAGGTTTTAGAGAGATTACTGGTCGTCTTTTGAGTGTGTTACTTTTTAAAGGGGGTGTTTTTAAAGCTTTCCCTTTATGAGAGTAACATCAGAACTCCGTTTGTGTCTTATTACAAATTACATGCATGAAATGGGATTCCTTCCATTTTATGTTTTCACACCGGAGCACAAAGCATAGAGAAACTACAGTCAATGTTTTTGTGAAAATCAGCTGCAAAAATGGTGACGCTAGAGGCCAATAGGAAAAGCAGTACTAGTCATAATGTGTGTTCCTATCCACGTTTTCAAACCCAAATAGAATTCTCATTACATTTGCAAACGAAAATGCAAATGATTGCACATTTATATTAATTATGTGATCATTCTGAAAAGGCACAGCATGAAAAACCACAATAATCCGATATTATGTGGGGCATGGATCATTCTCAGCACTGACAATGACATGGTGGTGGAAGTCTATCAGTTGCAGCAGTGCTCCTGGGATTTTTTTAAATGCCTAAATGCTTCAAAAAATCAATCAAATGCTGAAAATAAGATCAGATGCCTTTTTATTACACGCAGGACCATTTCCCCAACACTGGGAACAAGGTTATTTTGGTTCTCAGCAGATTAACCTCTTAATTAAACAAATGACAATTGAACAAATTAAACCTGAAAAAAAAAAAACAACAAAAAAAATACAGTCATGAAATAAACAATACATTTACAAACCAGGTTTCATATATAAAAACAAAGCAAGCTTAATAAATATTATGAACAAAAACAACTAAGAAGTAAACATTTAATGCACAATATTAATTTTGGGCAAATTTACAAATAGTACATTTATAAGGATTTGGTTTAGTTAATTAGGCAGAATGTAATTTTAACACCTTTAAACACTATTAAGAAATGTAGGCCATTTGTTCATTATTTTCATAAATAACCCTAATGTTAATGTGAGGTTTGCAGAAACCAGGTAATTCAGTCTAAACCCAAATCCTGTTATATGTTCAGTGTCTTGAATTAGCTCCAAAAATTCCAAAAGTGGTTCCTAATAAGTGCTGATCTGTGATCAGGTGATTCTCCATTAGTCCTTAAACTAAACCATATGATACTCACCCAAAATGAGTGGGAAATGTATGTAGACAATATTGCAGTGTTACAGAGCTCTGGAGTAAAGCCCTGATGAGGACTTTTTTCCCCAATTATTTCAAAACGCAAAACCTGACCACGTTCTTCAGTCTTAAAGCAAAACTCATGTGACGTTACGTTTAATAAAGCAATTCGGTTTCTTGTCACTTTCAATGCTTTGTGTATGGAATCCTGTCAATCTCTTCTTAGTTTCAGTTCACCTCATATTTTTAGTACTAAAGAGTAAGAAGCTACTCTCCAGTATTAACTTTGCAGAAATAATGAGACCGCATTGAATATAACATGCGCGCACACACACACACACTGACTAAGCAATCACTGCTGCTTTACTGTTAATACTGGTCCTCGTGTTTTATGTAGCCTATTCAGTGGCTACTCAAGTCATTTATCATGCTATATTCAAATAGCTATTTTTGGTTTCAGCGTGTATTTCAGGTCATAATTTACATAAACAAACACACACACACACACACACACACACACACACACACAGACACACAAACAACCTTGATGGTATCACATGTTCACAGTCAACATCATACACTCATACACATCATACACAAACACACCCAAAAGAAATACAGTGAATGTGTGAACTGTTAACAGATTACTCAAACTTTTGGATTGTGCAATTACAGCCTAATTTTTGGTTTTGCTTTTTCCTCATATAGACAGCCTCCGTATGACCTCCATATGGCTTTCTCGGTTTTCCTAACACATATATGGCAGCTGGAGGAGCACTGGTTGCCTCTTAAGCATTGAGAGAACCATGTAAGAAAGTCATGTGGACAGACTGAAATGGAGGGTGAGGGTACAAACCTGAAATGAAACTCACCTCCAAATATATCCCCAGAGGTATATCCCCATTGTAGAATAATGTGTAAAGGTTGAACAAAAACATGGTGATTGAGAGATTTGTGTTTCTTTTAACTCTTTTGAAAAGGCCTCACATGAACAGTGAAGTTAAATTTCTGGAAATACAAGGTGCCATTATTTAACCGCATGCTCTACTTCAACCCTTCGACTCCTCTGTCCTTTCTTCCCCTTCTGATCAGGTCCAAGTGCACAAATGGACCAGAGCAAGGCTGGAACTTTTCCCATGTTCCGCAGCTTGCTCAAGATCTTTTTCTCCTGAAGCTTAGCTCCCCTCTTATGAAAGCTACTTGTATTATTACAAAAGTGCAAAAAGCTCATGAGTTCTGCTCATTGGTTAGAGTGCATTCATGTGGCAAGCAAGTCAGTCCTATCAGGCTGAAAGTGGTGCTGCTGGCGGAGTGACGAAGTGGCCGTTTCTACACTTCCCTACAGGGAGAGGAGAACGAGAACGTCAGTGAAACAATGAGAGTTCACAATTTCACATCACTGTGCTTCAGTGAGAGTGATGTGTCAAACCATCATTATACATCTACTGATTAATACCACTCATCCTCCTAATACTACTGTTAGTACTACAACTAATACTCCTAATGCTATTAGAACTACTAATACTACTGCTAATAGCACTAATACTAATAATACTACTACTAGTAGTAGTACTTACTACTAATAATACTCTTCCTCCTTCTGCTACTATTAGCATCATTATTATTAAACCATTACTATTAGCACTACTACTACTGCTAATGACAGTAATAAAGATACAATCAGTATTGCTAATGATAATAATAAAGATACAATCAGTATTCCTTTTACTACTAATATGACTACTACTAATAATACTACTATTACTACAGCTACTACTACAAATAATAACAATACTATCACTACTAATAATATTAATAATTATTCTCCTCCTCTTACAATTAGTATTATTACTACTATTAATAATAATAATAATAATAATAAGTACTACTAGTAATACTACTGCTAGTATTACTACCCACAATTAGTATTACTACTACTACTAATACCACTACTACTACAGCTACTACTATTAATAATAATAATAATAATAACAATGTCATTTAATTTACATAGCAGCATTCTCAGGTCGCTTTACAATACAAAAGTGAAACACACACACATGCTACTTACGAGGCTGTAAGTGTGGAGTTCAGCACCAGTGTGTTGCGTATTCTATGTAGCTGTGCCAGCGTGAGCTTCTTGTGCTGCTGTGATATCTTCCTACTGCTCATCTCATCCTCTGAAGCACCACAATTTCCCTCCTGAGATCCAGGGGGTGTAATATCTCCGTCTGATCCGCTGCAGTCCATTATGCCTTTCTTTTTATCCTTTCTGTACTTACGCCGCCTCAGTGTGTTCCTGAACACATAGGACGGCAAGCTGTGCCCCAATCGCTCACTCTGTGTTCTCTCTGTTTCTCTCTCGTGAGATGTTTCTGTGTTACCTAGGTTTAGTTCGGTCAGGCTCTTGCTGTGTGCCAGCCCTTCTGCCCACTCCAGACCCAGCTGGTTAGGGGCAGCCGAGCTCTGTGCGACGTCTTCGCCTGTGCTCTGCGTGTCCTCTCCATTGACCCGCTGCAGCAGGTTGTCCTCTGAATGACACTTATTTACCAGCTTCTTGAGACAGCGCATGCGAAACTGCACCGGTGGACGCCGTCTGGGTTTCAGATGGGATGCTACTGAGATTCGAGAGCCTGATGAGCTCCTGTCATCAGACTCTTCCTCTTCTTCTTCCTCTTTCTCCTCGTCCTCTGCTGCTACCTCTCCACTGTCTCCTTCAGTCTCCTCCTCTGTGCTGTCCTGCTCACTGGTGGATGTCTGAGTTTGCAGATCCAGCAGCAACTCAGGGGAAAGTGTGCCATAGGCACTGTCCATGGACAGACTGCGATACTCTGGCTCAAGTTCTGAGCCCTCTGAGGCATGCTGGGAAGGCTGGAGCTCGACGCTGCTGGGAAGGCTGGAGCTCGATGGCACTGTGTCAGAATCGGTTTGCAGATCTGAGCATGCTCCTGAATCCTCCGTTTCCATCACGGACAGCGTCTCTGTGGAGCCGTCCGAGTTCCTGAAGTGGAAAAGGGAATTAGTTTATTTTAGCCAGTTCATGCTATTCAACAGTACACAATTTAAAACTAAGACAAAAGCAGTTTTTATAGTTGTCTGTGAAATCCTCAGATGAAAGTTCAGGTATGTTGGAAGAACAAATACTATTATTCCTCCATTCTTGTATGGTACAAATATCCAGTAAACCTGGTTTACTGTTAATCAAGGTTCAATCCAAATATCTCTTAGGCTACAAGGGGGCAAACATTTTAAACCAAAGGAGAAAAGTGTACCCTGTGTTAAGTTGTCCTTTATTTCCAAGGCGTGGAGAGCTGGCAGTGGAGTTACTGCTCTGCTCGCCTCCATCCTCCTCCTCTAGGCTTGGTTTTTGTCCAGGCTGGTGACGTCCAGACTCCTCAAAACGCAGCCGCTGCAGCTGGGTCTGGAGGAGAAGAAGAAGAAAAAAAAAAAAAAAAAAAAAAAAAAAAAAAAAAAAAACAGTGTCAGACGATGTGCCCTTCAATGATCAATGATACCGTAACACTGTGCTGAAACATTTTATGTAATAAAGTAGCAGGATGGAAAGACCTGCTGTAAGCACAAACCTTCACAGTGCTGATTGTGTCAATCCAGCTTCGCCCCTGGGAGGCGCTGTTGGCCTGGAACGAGTAGGCAGCCACAGCACTTTTGAACTCATTGAGGTAGATGAGAACAAAAGAACCTATGGGGAGATTGACATGATGCATAAGGAAAACGTTAGGTTATACAATTATTATAAATACATTAACAAGAACACCTGTGCTCATTTATGCAATTTTTCCAGTTGGCCAATCACGTGGTAGCAGCACAATGATACATGTCAAGCGCTTCAGTTAATGTTCATCAAACATCAGAAGGGGGGGGGGGGGTCTCATTTCTCATCTCTCTCTGGTTGTTGGTGCTAGATGGGATGATTCGAGTATTTCAGAAACTGCTGATCTCCTGGGATTTTAATGCACAACAGTCATTAGACAGACCAAGCGACATTTCTGTCCAGTCCAGTGAGCCTGTGCGCACTGTAGCCTCAGATTCCTGTTCTTTGCTGACACGAGTGGAACCTGATGTGGTCTTCTGCTGCCCCAAGGTTTGACCTGTGCATTCTGAAATGCTTTGCTGCTCACCACGGTTGTAAAGAGTGGTGAGCCATAAGCATCCTGTCAACTCGAATCAGTCTGGTTATTCTCCTCTGACCTCTCTCATTTTTTTGTTTTTCGTACTCCTGTGTGCTCCTGCCACACGATTGGCTGATACGATAATTGCATGAATGTGAAGGTGTACAATGTGCAGAACGGTGAGTGTATGCATACAATTTACCATGCTATTGTAATTCAATGGTTGCTGCACCAAGTTTGTATGTGTGTGTGCGTGTGTGTGTGTGTGTTAACCTGGGTCTTTGAGCTCCTTGCACACAACATTATGGAGAAGGAGGGGCTGCCGGATCACTTTCACCTTCTCTAAACGCTTCACAGGCTTTGTGATGAGCAGGAGGTCGGTGAATAAGAAGCAATAGACTTCCATCTGAAAAGCAGACACACGTTAGTAATATCAGCATGCATTATTCACTAGGCTGTGTAAGTGAAGAGATTTCTAATTCAAGGGACATACAAAACTAAATGCTGCATCTGCTCACCCTGCTGTCTTTGCCTTCTTTCATACGTAGCGCACCCTCTAGGTGGAGCTGTCTGGTCTCCTCTGACGAGACGTCAATCATAGGTGCCATCAGGTCAATGTGGCTAAACTCTTTCAGGATCTGAGAATGAAAGATGATGTTACCTTTATGTTTTGCTTAGGTTGAAAATAAGTCATCAGAATTTCTAATTAACATTTTAGATTAAATTCAAATGTTTGGTCTTTGCTATAATCATCCGAAGAGACCTCATGAGTCAACCAGACATCTACTGAATTAAAGAAAAGTGCTAACTGCTCCTAAAAGGAAGAAGTGCTGTCAATTTGGATGACGTGTATCACATTGTGTATCTATCAATTGGGAGTTGCATCACCAGCAGTAATATCCTGCTTTATTCTTCATATATTGATGAATTATATTATTGGATAGGAAGCTGTTCTCACCCTCTCCACCTCCTCACTGCCTCCCTCCACGGCCTCGTAGCTCTCTACTTGAGCTGAAATGGCCGCCAGCTTCTGCTGCTCCTGCCTCTGCAGCATCTGAGAGTCCACACTGTTGATGAAGCTCTCCACACTCGCCACCTGAGCAGCAAACACACAAACATTCATGAGACTGATCACATCTTCCTAGTGAACAGCAGTCCAATATATTTGTCATCTGACATTTAGGACACAAAATTGTCTTTTAGTCAGTTAAATAAAAAAAAAAAACTGGGATATAATGTGGTATATAACAATCTCTCACCATGCTCAGGAGAGAGGCTTTTGCTGCAGGTTCGTCTGTTTTCTTCAGGATGGTTTTGAGTAGCAGGGGGTATTTGGTGAGTCTCTGGTGTGGCTTCACCAGCATGTCAGCCAACTTCAACCGATTGCACTGCTTGTTCCCCTCAGCCCACTGTACACAGTAAGAACAGAAAATTAAAGCAAGGATTTAAAAAAAAAGACCTGAAAGAAGATGAAATCTAGAAGGTGGAGTCTAGACTTCACAGTGCATCTGGATTATGTTACAGTTAAGGGATCACTTGGCTGAAAAATTAGCGAAGCCTTGAACTAGAAGGCATAATTGTCTTAAGCTGAGCAGCCATGCAATGCAGATTTAGTCACATGCAAGAACTCACTGTGATGTAGATCCTGAAGAGCTCGTTGTCTCTCAACTGAGTGCGCATGTACTCCATACAGCTCTCCTCCTCCATGCAGTAGCGGAGGTATGGCTGGAACCTGGATGCAAACTGTACACACATCATGGTAAGATATTCATACTTATACTTATTCATTCATATTCATACTTGCTTCATATATTTTAGTGTATATACTGGCATTTAAAGACTCCACTACTACAGTTTTGTTTATGACTTCCCAATACTTAAAAATGTTTTTACTAGGCTGATTGTCCATTGAACAATTAGCTCCTATTGCAGCTATAAACAGTCATTCCCTGACCATCCTCTCTTTCTTTCTTGAACTTATTAAGTAAAAAATAAAAAGTGCAGCTTGCCATGTTACAAAGCACTCGCACTGTAGACTCAGACTTCCATAAATGTTAAATAAATTACAGAAAGTTAAATAACAACACTTTCGTTTATATTTAGTCTTACTAATTCACCATACAAGTTCCCATTAATGAGTTGTTACTATAGAAATGATAATATATTAGAAAGAGCACATTAATATACACTTGTGATTAGAATTACAGCTGGCACTACTATCAGAGCTGCTGTTATAGAAAATTAATCAACACCTTCTGACCAATCAGAATCAAAATTTCAGCACAGGTATAGTATAATGAGTAACAACCGAACCTGACTTAATTACTACGATAATAATAATAATAACAATAATAATAATAATAATAATTCAAATGACCCAGAGTAATGCAAGGACCCATGATAGTACACCTAGGTTATATGAAGTGTGCTGCACATTTGCTGTGCACATTTAAACTCTTGTGTCCTCTGAGTGTAGACTCACAGTTTGGAAGCCCTCGAACAGATCAGTTGGATCGAGCAGACTCCGGTCTTGGCGAGCTTTTTGCAGCGCCGGCACCATGACCTGACTCCACAGCGCTGTGTGTACTCGCACCAGGTCTTGGATGTTATTGAACAGCTTGGCTGGTTCCACTTCGTTAAGGAGGCCACAGTCCTGCAGGTTTAGCAGGCCGCACAGGAAAAGCTGCACCACAACACAGCGCAAACACAATTTCAGCATGCGGCTCAACACAAAACAACAATGCTTATTTAACTCTCAGCGCAAAAATAAGTCAAAAGAAAACAACTGGGCTTGGATCGTCTAGCAATATGAAGTGAAGGTGTCTTGTGTACTCTTGAACTGCTACTACTACTGTTCAATGACATCTGATTAAAACCACAGATAGAGCTGTGTTGGGAAAACAGACGGAAACTGAAATCATAGTATTAAATCTGAACCTACATCAGTGATAACCTTCAGCTTCTTGATGTAGGTGGCTTCAGTGTGCAACAGTTCCCATATCGCCTCTTGCTGGTGGAACTGCCGCCTGCCCAGAGCCTGCAACACATCACTTCTATTAAACCCCCATATTCAGTTCACTATAGCAATAACAATATTGCAATATAATTGTAAAATAGATCTTTACACACACTAATATTTTTATCTAATATGTCTGGCAGCCTGGGAAATAATATAAAAATATATTATTAAAAAATCTAAAAAATTCATATGGAAACAGACAAACAAAATCCCATCTCCTGACAGTGTTTCATACTTTAAAAAGATGGTCATTTATAAACACTTTTATGCACTCAGATCAAAATGACCATGACCTACACATAATCTTTATCTCTATATCTGGAGTTTAAAACATTTCTCATGTTTGCTAGTATTCATCCATGTATTCATGGATTCAAGATTCATACACACACACACACACACACACACACACACACACACACACACACATATATATATATATATACAACATATGAGTGTTTATCCATTTTGTGTATATGTGTGTTACCTCAGAGTTGTCCAGCAGCTGTTGCCAGCTGTCCTCAAGTGTCAGGTCAGGCTCTACTTCCTCCTCCTCCCAGGAGTCATGGTGGAAGGAGATCTGTGGATGCACCTTAGGCAAGCCATGGCACGTGTACATCTGTAGTTTATTATTGAGCTGCTCCACACGGTCCACCTCCTAATACACACACACAGACACACACACACAGACACACACGGGCAGACACAGTTACAGACCAAGCAAAAAAGAAACAGTAAGATACATTGCATGAAACAAAACAATGTTTATTAACATATCTGTGTGGCTTTCTGTTCATGAATTGACAAAGACCTCTGTAGTTTATGATATGTTACAAGTATCCTTTCCAATCCCACTTTGTTGTAACCATGCTCTTCTGAGGGTTCACAGCTAATTACGTAACTGTCCTGCTTTCAGAGGCTGAGGTACTTCCAAAAATGAGTTAGCACTTTCAGACAATAGAGGGCAGAAACAAAGCCAATAAGCTGGCCTAATGTCACTGATTGGCCCTGGCTAACCCCTGCTTTGAGGAGCTAGGTCCCGTTGGGACGTGAGGTCAGTCCTCTTTCTTGTCACTCTGGGCGTTAGAGGGGAAAGGGAGTGTTTGAGAGTAAGCCAAAAGTGACAGCTGAGTGACAGCTACTGCCTCGTCCTGTCACACATCTGCTACATGCCTATTCCCGTGGGACGAGACAGAGGGTAGAAAACGTTAACTGATACCCAGAATCCTTGTTCTTTTCATATAAGCATCTGCTTAGTCATTTTTGGGCACTAACTACAGGAAGTTTCACCCCACACAGTGACATCATCTCTCCTTTTAATTTCTCTGGCTTGTCCTCATAGCTTAGCTTTTAGGGGAAATTCAGCCTCCAGGAAGCTGATTCCTGATATGAAGCCATGTAGAAAAAGGGAAATCGGGTGCTCACCTTGTAAGAGGGGAAGAAGAAACCGCTAAAGCGGCTAGAACTGCGGTTCTTGTGTTTATCATAAGCAGAAGGGGTGATGGCCGGAAGAGAGCCACCGAGCTGGGCCAAGGAGTCTGGAGACGGGATGTTGGCATCACCCAGAAATTCGGTCATGTTCTTCCGCCGACGTGCTTGACCCTGACCCTGAGTAAGAGAAAGAGAAAGAGATAAAGAGACATACAGTGAGTGAATTGAACATTTCTGGAATGTTTTTTCCCCTGAAGAGGTCGTAAGGTGGTGATCATGAAAGTTTATAATGATGACACGAGGGGAATTTCCAACATTTTCATAGATGATGATACAGAAATTATTTCACTAAAGATATCAGGTGAGTTTCAGGAAAGGCTGTTGTGTGGGGGGGCTGGAGGGAGGAAGGAGAGAGAGAGAGAGAAAGGAAGGCCTACAGAATAAAAGATATGAAATGATAAAGGAAATGTAAAAGGGAGGAAAAATTGATGAGCTATGGAGTAGAAGCAAGCAGCACATATAAAGTGCAACATATGGAAATACAGGGGTGTCTATTAAACAATGACATCGGCAGCAGTAGGATATCATAAAACACCCTCCTGACTAGCCAAACAATAAGTTAGGATATACTGTCATTTCCTCATTACTTCATCTTCGAGGATGAGGTTAGATTCCCTAAACAAACTCGAAATAGCTTTCCATTGTCCACGCTACATTGTTCTCCTATCAGAGAGCATGGTCACGCGTCACACACACGTCCAGTCGTAATCTTCTTTATGAGGACCAGTGAGCTGAACAAACACTTGCTATGGTTTTTGCCATCGGTGCTCTGCAAACTTCCGAGCAGCCGGCAAAAACAAAGCTAATGACC